>NW_016814625.1:1492958-1510705 GCF_001698545.2 Rhinopithecus bieti
TTCCTTGAGCTGCTGTGAGCTCCACCCAGTTCGAGCTTCCCAGCGGCTTTGTTTACCTAGTTAAGCCTCAGCAATGGCAGGCGCCCCTCCCCCAGCCTCGCTGCTGCCTTGCGGTTAGATCACAGACTGCTGTGTTAGCAATAAGGGAGGCTCCGTGGGCGTGGGACCCTCCCGGCCAGGTGTGGGATATATTCTCCTGGTGTGCCCGTTTGCTTAAAGTGCAGTATTGGGGTGGGAGTTACCCGATTTTCCAGGTGTTGTGTGTCTCAGTTCCCCTGGCTAGGAAAAGGGATTCCCTTCCCCTTGTGCTTCCCAGGTGAGGTGATGCCTCGCCCTGCTTCAGCTCTCGCTGGTCGGGCTGCAGCAGCTGACCAGCACCGATTGTCCAGCACTCCCTAGTGAGATGACCCCAGTACCTCAGTTGAAAATGCAGAAATCACCGGTCTTCTGTGTCGCTTGCGTTGGGAGTTGGAGACTGGAGCTGTTCGTATTCGGCCATCTTGCTCCGCCCTCTCCGAGAAATTTTTCTTAGCACCATTAAAACACATCAATGAGTAGACTTTAAATCTCTACTGTAATGTATGAGAGATGAAATGAATCATGTTTGGCATACAGCTATTTTATCAAAAATAAGGAACATGTAGTTCGTTTGTGAACAAAAGACTTTAGTTTTTGCAAATTGGGATGTGAGGCAGAGATTTAAAGGGCAGAGGCAGAGCTGACTCCCAAGAAAACCCTGCAAAACCTGCAAACCTTCAAAAAGTCACAAGCCCCTCAGTATAAATGTGAGGGCATTTGTCCATGTAATGTAGAAAAGAGTTCTCCTTCAGGGAACAGAATTTAAACTACAGATAGGTCACACAGAGTGAGGGCAGTGATTATTTCCCTGAGTCTTGTGATCTGCCTTTTTCTTTAAGCTACACTCAGACTAGCAAACTGGTGGGTGAGCAGTTCCACCTTTTTTTTTTTTTAGACGGAGTCTCACTCTGTCACCCAGGATGGAGTGCAGTGGCACGATCTCAGCTCACTGCAACCTCTGCCTTCCGGATTCAAGCAATTCTTTACCTAGCCTCCCGAGTAGCTGGGATTACAGGCGCTTGTCACCACACCGGCAATTTTTTGTATTTTTAGTAGAGATGAGGTTTCACCATCTTGGCCAGGCTGGTCTTGAACTCCTGACCTTGTGATCCATCCTCCTCAACCTCCCAAAGTGCTGGGATTACAGATGTGAGCCACCACGCTGAGCCTCCCCAGTATTTCCTGACAGGAATAGCTCACAGTGCCTAAACTATTTATGCAAACAATGTGGTTTACACTGAAAACCTGCTTTCCTTCTGGGAGTCTGGAATTTTGGCATGTGAAAACCCTGGGTACTAAGTCTCAATGAACTTTTCGGGAAGACAACATTTTATGCATGTTGTCACAACTCATTGCTGGGGGAATTAAGCATGTGCTGTGCAATTCCACTGGTAGAAGATTCTTGGAGCTTGTGCCTGGCTTCCCCAACATCACCCCATGTGTCTTTTATTTTTGCGTATCGCTGTAATCAATTTTAGCCATAAGTACAACAATATGTTAAGTCATGTGAGTCCTCTTAGCGAATCATCTAAGGTGGGGGTGATCTTTGGGACACCACCCCCGTAAACAGCAGGATTAAGGGAAATAATAAAAGATGGTAAGGCTTTCAGTGACTGGTAAGAGAGGAATGCTAGGAAGGGGCAGGAGAAGGAAGCCATTACTAGACCTCTGTGAGAGCTGGAGCTGCAGAAAAGGGACAGTTTACAAGAACTAAAGCCCTGTGGAGAAACACAGCCACTCACTGAACACATCCCTTCCTCTCTCTTCTGGAACTCCAATTTCCTGCTGGTGCCTCCCAATAGCCACTCTACTGGAAGGCAGAGGCCAAGGGAGCCTGGATGAAGTAAGCCTCCTATGGCATAGAGTAAGAGAGAGAAGGTGAAGAATGGATCTGAGGGGGAAAATAGAGAAAAACTAGGACAAGTTTAGAAACGAATCATTTAAAAATATTGCTAAGCCAAGTTGATAAGTCAGCTTATTAATAAAAGACAATATTTTATAACATTGCATTACTCAACAACCCTGGATAGAACCTCATTGCACATACAGAATAAGGTCCAAATTATGTTGCATGGCATTCCAAAGCCCTTCTTAATCTGGCCCAAGATGCCGGCTTTAGCTCCCTCTCCACTGTCTCCTCACCCCACAGTAGTGTGCGTTTTACACTCCTCATCAACAAACACCAGCATTTCTTTAATACAGCAGCATCCTCCCACCTTCATATTCTGTTACCTCTACTTTGTACTTTGTATGTTACCTCTAGTAACCTCAGATTAGTGAAGTCTTACCAGTCCTTAGAACCCAGCTCAACTGCCATACTGCTTACAAAGTGTTTTTAAACTCCATCCTCTCCCCCAGAAAATAAACCTGCCCCATGGTACTGATCAGCCTACCGCAGGTCAGGTTTGGGTTGATGTCTGCCTTTACGAGCCCTCTTCAGTGTCCAGGGCAGAGACCATAGGTACTACCTAGGAATGCCCAACTGAGCCCCGACCTATGAATTCTCTCACGCATTGTCTTCCTTCGTGTGGTAACCACTTCGGGTGCTAATCTGGTACTGGATGCTGCACATTGTTCACACTCAACCAATGCAGGCTCTAAACCTGTGTTTCTGCAGACCCCAGAGTAAGTGCTGGGACTCTACCCACTGGGCCTGGAGTAACTTAGTTCCCTGCTCCCTTGGAGACTGGTACCGGGTATTGTCCATTTCCTCACTAGGGTATGACCATCTTGAAGACAGTGACTGTCAACACATTCATCTTAACACTCTCAACATTGATTAATTAGTACAGTGAATTGTGCATAGAGGGTGTTTCATACACATTACTGAATTAAATTAATTGGAATAAAAATAAATAGAATAATATCAACTTTTTTTACACTCTAATCTCTGTAACTTTTAGAAGTCAAGAAAATAGACTATTCCAGTTTCTAGTTTTAAACTTGAGAGCCCTGAGAAATAAGGGCCATGGAGATGAATCCTCTCTAAAGGAAGACCTTTTCTGTACCTTGGAGGCTTTGTCTTTGACAGACAAAATGAATCAGTCATTTTAGAAGGAAGGAAAAGTTTCTGTGACATGACTTCCCCTTCCACTTAGACAAATTAATACACAAAGTGAAAACTGGCAATTTTAATTATGAAGTCAGCTTTTTCAATTACTAAATTAAAAAAAGAAGACTTTAGAATTACTACCAAAGATTGAAAGTCATTCTGGAAACTTTTATGTGTACACGGATCTTGCTTTTTTCCTTTTCCTAAGGCTATGTAGTATAAAACTTGATTAAAATAAATTTTAATATTCCAGTAAGTGGTATCCTAGCAACAAGAAGTGAGAGAGTGGAGTGAATAGATACAAACTATGGATAGACATTCCATCTGGAATTGTTTTTAAGGGCAGTTGATAAAGAATGACCATAATCAAAACTGCTGGTGGGAATGTAAACTAGTACAACCACTGTGGAAAACCATGTAGAGATTCCTTAAAGAACTAAAAGTAGAACTACCATTTGATCCAGCAATCCCACTACTGGGTATCTACCCAAAGGAAAAGAAGTCATTATACAAAAAACATACTTGCATATGCATGTTTATAGCAGCATAATTCACAATTGCAAAAATATGGAAGCAGCCCAATGCCCAACAATCAACGAGTGAGTAAAAAAATTATGGTATACCATGGAATACTACTCAGCCATAAAAAGGAATGAAATAATGGCATTTGCAGTAACCCGATGGAAATGGAGACCCTTATTCTAAGTAAAGTAACTCAGGAATGTAAAACTAAACATCATATGTTCTCATTCATAAGTGGGAGCTCAGCTGTGAGGATGCAAAAGCACAAGAAGGATACAATGGACTTTGGGGACTCAGGGGAAAGGGTAGGAAGGGGCTGATGAGTAAAAGGCTACACATTGGGTACAGTGTACACTGCTCAGGTAATGTGTGCACCAAAATCTCAGAAATCACCACTGAAGAACTTAGTTATGTAACCAAACACCACCTGTTATCCAAAAACCTACTGAATAAAATAAATAAAAATAAAGGCAGTTGATAAGGTGATCAGATCATAAACATGGCTTATCAGGCAATAAATTATGTTTCTGAATAAAAGATACAGTGGGGAGGAAATTTTCACTTAATTTGCCTGTGTTTTATGGCTTTATGCTCAGTTCAGATTAGGAACTTTTTAAATTAGCTATTCTGCAAGCTGGTCATTTAAATATCCCATAGGATTTTAGGAAGTAAACCAGAATTTAATTCTTCTGCACATTTAGCTCTATAGTATCTGTCTAAAGAACTTCTTCTATAAGGAAAATGTATGTAAGCTTTGCCAAACAACAGACCTAATAATCTTTGTGTAGTAGTTGGGGAACAGGGCTGTTGACTCTCAATTTGTTTGCTTTAAACACAAACCAAGCATTTATCTGATTTACTTATCTTGAAATATTCCTAGAAATGGAAAGTGGGTTTATAATCCTGTGGAACCCCAGGAATAGTTTACTAAGCTATCATCACACTCTAGCTATTGAATTTTTGTGAGCCCAAATATATAATTTTTATAATAGCCTTATTGAGACAAAATTCATATATCACAAGATTCACCCTTTTATAATGTAAAAGTCAGAGGTTTTTAGTATATATACAGAGTTGTGCAGCCTTCAACATTATCTAATTTCAGAACACTTTGATCTTCCTTCAAAGAAACTACACATAAGCCATCAGTCCCTGTTCTCCCCTCCACCTAATTCCTCACAACCAATAATTTGTTTTCTGTTTCTTTAGATTTTCCTATTCTGGACATTTCATATCAGTGGAATTAAACAATAGGTGGCCTTTGTGTCTGGCATCTTTCAATCAGCATAATGTTTTCGAGGTTTATCCATATTGTAGCATGTGTCAGTATTTTGTCTCTTTATTGCTGAATAATGTATTATTGTATGGATATACCATGTTTTGTTTTTCCACTCATCAGTTAATGGACACTTGGGTTGTTTTTACCTTTTGCTTTTGTGAATAGTGTTTCTGTGAACATTAGTACATACTTTTTTGTTTGAACACCTATTTTTAATTATATTGGGTATATACCCAGGTGTGGAATTTCTAGGTCATATGGTAATTTTCTGTTTAACATTTGAGGAATTGCCAAACTATTGTCCAGAACTGTTGTACCATTTTACAGCAAGGTATGAGGGTTTCAATTTTTCCACATTCTCACCAACACTTGTTATTGTCTGTCCTTTTCAGTGTAGCCATCCTAGTGGATGTGAAGTGGTGTCTTATTATGGCTTAGATTTGTATTTACCTAATGACTAATGATAATGAGCATCTTTGCATATACATAGTGGCCACTTGTGGGTCTTCTTTGGAAAGATGTCTATTCAAATTACTTGTCTACTTTTAAATAGGTCATTTGTCTCCATTATTGAGTGTAACAGTTCTTTATATATTTTAGAAATAAGTTTCTTATTGGATATATGAATTTCAAATATTTCCTCCCATTCTTGGGTTGATCTTCATTAAAAAATAGACTATTGCTTATAGCTTTTTTAGGTTCAGAGGAAAAATGTGCAGAAATTACAGAGATGTCCCATATAACCCCGGTGCCCACACATCCACAGCTTTCCTTACTATCAACATCCCATACCAAGTGGTACATTTGTTACAATTTATAAATCTACATTGACACATTATTATCACCCAAAGTCTATAGTTTACATTAGGATTCACTCTTGGTGTTGTGCATTCTATGGGTTTGGACGAATGTATAATGACATGTATCCACCAATATAGAATATTTTCACTGACTTGAAAATCCTTTGTGCTTCACTTATTCATCCCTTCCCCCTCTCAACCCCTAGCAACCATTGATTTTGTTTTTACTGCTATCATAGTTTTCCTTTTTCAGAATATAATACAGCTGGAATCATACAGTCTGTAGCCTTTTAAGTTTTGTTTCTTTTGCCTAAAGACATGCATTTAAGTTTCCTCTATGTCTTTTCATGGCTAATAGCTCATTTCTTTTTAGCACTGAGTAATATTTCATTGTCTGTACCACAGTTTATTTGTCCATTTACATACTGAAAATCATCTTAGTTTCTTCCAAGTTTTGACGATTATGAATAAAGCTGCTATAAACATCCATCTGGGTTTGTCTTTTTTTGTGTGTGTATTGACATAAGTTTTCAACCCTGATATGATTTGGCTGTGTCCCCACCCAAATCTTGTCTTGAATTGTAGTTCCCATAATCCCCACATGTCGAGGGAGGGACCCAGTGGGAGGTAATTTAATCATGGTGGGGGTTACCCTCACACTGTTCTTGTGATAGTCAGTGAGTTCTCATGAGATATGATGGTTTTATAAAGGGGCTTTCCCTTATTTTGCTCAGCACTTCTTCTTCCTGCCACCATGTGAAGAAGGACGTGTTTGCTTCTACTTCGGCCATGATTGTAAGTTTCTTGAGGCGTCCCCAACCATGCTGAACTATGAGTCAATTAAACCTCCTTCCTTTATAAAATACTCAGTCTTGGGTATTTCTTCTTAGCAGCATGAGAATGGACCAATACAAACCCTTTTGGATAAACATCAAGAGCACAATTGCTGGTAAAAGTATGTCTCATTATGTAAAATACTAGAAAACTGTCTTTCAAACTGACTGTACTATTTTGCATTCCAATAAGCAATGAATGAGAATTCCTGTTGCTTCACATCCTTGCCAACATTTAATGTTGTCCATGTTTTGGGTTTTTGCCTGAATTGACTTTTCGCTTTCTTGATGTCGTCCATTGAAACACAAACATTTTTAATTTTGATGAAGTACAATTTATCTATTTTGTTGTTACTTGTGCTTTTGGTCTCCTATTTAACAAACCATTGCCTAACTAAGATCATGAAATATAAATTTACTTCTACATTTTCCTCTAAGGCTTTTATTGCTTTAGTGGTTACATTTATGTCTATTATCCATTTTGAGTTATTTTGTATATATTGTGAGGTAGGGGTCTGACTTTACTGTTTTGTGTGTAGATATCCAGTTTTCCCAGCACCATTTATTGAAAAGACTAGTTTTTCTTTACTGAATGGTCTTGGTATCCTTATTTAAAATCAAGTGATCATAAATGCAAAGATTATTTCTGAACTCTCAATTTCATTCTTATTCCAACACTGTCTTGATTATTGTACCTTTGTATTAAGTTTTACAATGATGAAGTGTGAATACTTCAACTTTGTTCTTCTTTTTCAAGATTGTTTTGGATATCCTAGGTTCTTCACATTTCCATATAAATTTTAGACTAAGGTGGTCACTCTCAACACAAGAGTACACTGGTATTTTGATTAGGTATGCATTGAATCTTTACATCAATTTAGAAAAATTTGACATAATGACAATAATTGTGTTATCTAATCCATGAATATGTTATATGTCTCTACTGATTTAGGTCTTATCCAGAATATTCAGGTATATGTAGTGTGGGGGGTGTTGGGGTTTAAGTAAGCAAAGTACAAGTAATTTATTAGGGTGGCAAAATTATTCTGTATGATATTGCAATAGTGAATACAAATTGCCAAAACTCATAGAACTTTACAACACAAAACGTAAAGGTTGTGGACATATTTTGTTACATTTTTTTCTCAATATTTTGATTTTTTGGCATGATATTAGCAAAAGAATAGATCCATGTATCAGTCAAATAGACTGCAGGACCCAGAAATAGAGCCACACAAACATAGTCAACTGATTTTTGACAAAGAAGCAAAGGCAATACAATGGAAAAAGAATAGTCTTTCCAACAAATGGTGCTGGGACAATTGAGTGTTCATATGCAAGCAAGGAACTCAAGCACACACCTTACACTTTTCACAAACATGAACTCAAAATTCATCATAAATATAAATGCAAAACGCTAGGTATAAAACTCCTTGAAAAAAATAGGAGACAGTTTATACAGCCTTGGGTTTGGTGGTGAAGTTTTAGATACAACACCAATAATAATGCAAAAAAGAAAAAGAAAAAAAGATGAACTTTCTTAAAAAAAATTTCTGCTCTGCAAAATACCCATTAAGAAAATAAAAAGACAAGTCTCAGACTCATCTGATATGCACAGTACATATCAGATAAAAGATCTGCATCCAAAATATATAATTAAAAAAATCCAATTTAAAAATAGACAAAAGGCCTCATCAGACGCCTCACCAGAGAAGATACATAGGTGGAAAATATGTATATATTATTTGTTATTATATGCTTCACATTATTTGTTATTAAGGAATTTCAAATTACACAACAATGAGAATTCACTGCATACCAATCAGTATAGCTTAAAAAAACACACACACAAGAAAAAAGCAGAACAAAAAAACTACTAATTGCTGGTGAGGATGCAGAGTAACAGGAGCTCTCACTCATTGCTGAGAGTGCAAATTGATACGGCAACCTTAGAAGGCAGGTTGGCTGTTGCCTACAAACTAAAAATTGTCCTACCATATGATCCAGTAACCATGCTATTAGGTATTTACTCAATGATTTGAAAATGTATGTCCATACAAAAACCTTAATGAGAATGTTTATACTAACTTTACTTATAATTTCCCCCAAACCAATGTCTTTCAGCAGGCAAATGAACAAACTGTGGTACATCTATTCAATGAAATATCATTTAGTGATAAAAAGGGACAAGCTAGCAAGCTACGCAAAAACATAGATAATTCTTCGATGAATATTGCTAAGTGAAAAAAGCCAGTCTGAAAAGGCTGTATATTATTTCAATTTTATGACATTATGGAAAAGGAAAAAGCTGTAGCAATGGTAAAAAGTCAGTGGTTTCCAGGGGTTCAGCAGAGGGTGAGAAGGTAGGGCTGGGGGGTTTGAACAAGTAAAGTATAGGCAAATTTTTGGGAAGGCAAAACTATTCTATGTGATACTGTAATGGTGAATGACAGTTATAAAGCATTTATCATTTCAATTTTAGTATATGTGCTGCCAAGGTGAGCATGAGCATTTATCAAAACTCATAGAAGTTTATAACACAAAAAGTAAACCTTAATGTATACAAGTTTTTAAAAACTTTAGAAAGTCAGGGATCCCAGGATGGAATATAGAGTGTAACAAAACAATCTAACTCTATTTAAGTGTAGGAAGCTACCTCATTTAAGGAGGCTACTTAGAGTGCTGATCTAAGTAACTCTGGAAATGAGTAGAGTCTGTAAAACTAAGGGTAAAATTAGCTATACATAAGGATGGTATGCTAGTTGATAACCTTTTTCTCCCTACAGAGTTAGAGGTTAACAATTCTGAAACCAGTCTACATGTATACTGAAATTGAATAATTAAGCAAATGAATGGAAGATGATGGGATCCAGGTTTCTCACTGCTGCAATGAGAGGTTAAAAGGGAAGGAGGCAAAGAGATGGTCCTTGTGATAATGGATTAAGTTGGAGATATCAGTATGAACTTATGTCTAGCTTAACATAGATACCCATGATTGCATATAGGAATATGTGTAGATGTGTACATACACACAAGGAAGAATACACACAAGGAAATATATACACACATATATGTCTTTGCTCTGTCAGCTGAGAAGGCCTAAAAGCAATGACACCCCAATAGCAATGAACATACCTTACACCCAGATATTGGTTTCCAATAGCATTCTCCTGTAAAAGGAACTAGTTCTCCTTGGAGAAATGGCTGCTTCTAGGATTAGGGCCAGAAATACACAATATGTGCCTGGAGCATCTTGTAATGCCAGAAAGCCAAAAAATGATCAAATATAAAAACCCACAATGATGATAATATGTTAAAGGGATGCAGAAGTCAACTAAAAGAGCTCCAGTGGCCAAAGTTGGAAAAATCTGAGCAACATAAATAAAGTAGTATTGAATTATAACCCAAAGTATAAATGAATATCCATGAGTGCACACTGACATAAATAAATGATTGAACAAACAGTCTGGGAGCAGTGGCTCACACCTGTAATCCCAGCACTTTGGGAGGCCGAGGTGGGCAGATCATTTGAGGTCAGGAGTTCGAGACCAGCCTGCCCAATATGATGAAACCCCATCTCTACTAAAAATACAAAAATTAGCTGGGCGTGGTGGTGCATGCCTATAGTCCCAGTTACTTATGAGGCTGAGGCAGAAGAATCACTTGAACCCAGGAGGTGGAGGTTGCAGTGAGACAAGGTTGCGCCACTGCACTCCAGCCTGGGTGACAGAGCAAGACTCCATCTCCAAAAAATAAAAAATAAAATAAATGATTGAACAAATAATTAATTGGGAAAAAGTAGATAAATCATATCTGCAGAAGAATTGCAAAAAATTCATGTACATTTTTAGTACCTAAGGAGATAGAGTAAAACTCCTTACTCCTTAAGTGCAGGTTATGTATACACATGACCTTCCAAAGAGTACAGTATGGACAGGAGCTGCGGCAGTATGGCGAGTAACTTTACAGTGGTGAAACCAGACTAATACTGCTGCAAGCCAAGTGATCAAAGTTAACATCAACAGTGATAAGTTTTATTGATATTATGTACTCTGGATATGATATAGTGAAAATGGCACTTCATGGTCTTCCCCCAAACCCATAATCCCAGTCTAATCATAAGAAAAACATTAGGCAAATTCTAACTGAGGGACATCTACAACATGCCTCACCAGTATTCCTCAGAGCTATAAAGGTCATCAAAAACAAGAAGTGTTTGCGAAACCGTCATAATTGAGGTGTTTATGGAGATATGACTACTAAATGCAATGTATCCTGGATAGGATCCTGGAAGAGTAAAGAGGATATTAAAGAAAAACTGGGAAAATCTGAATAAAGCATGGACATTAGTAATACATCAATACGTGTGCATTAATTGTGATACATGTCCCATGGACATGGAAGTTGTCTATAATAGGAGAAATTGGATTTGGTGTATGTGGAGAATCTCTACTATCCTTGCAATAATTCTGTAACTCCACAGCTGTTCTAAAATGAAAAGTTTACGTCAAAATACTCCAGAGATTAAGTATATATAGGTACTGAACAAATAATATTAGGATAAAATTGCTAGATTGATTATAAAACTGGTTAATATTCTACAAGGAAATAAAACAAATTCTAGGGTTATCTTTTTTACCAGACAGAAATCATCTGCAACATATTAATCTGCATATTAGCACATAGTTTCGCAGAATCTGCCCTCTAATCAACAGCAAATACTAAGTCAAGCAAAAGTACATTCCCCTAGAGCAGAGGCCGGCAAGTTTTCCTTAATGGCTTAGACAGTAAATATTTTAGACCTGCAGGCCATTCAGTCTGTGTTGTAACTACTCAACTCTCATGTAATAGCCCCAAAGCAGCTATAGATAATACACAAACAAATGAATGTGGCTGTGTTACTATAAAGCTTATTTACAAAAACATGTGGCCAGACTATGAGCCAGAATTTCCTGACCTCTGCACTAGAGTATTAAGTAAGCCTCAATGGGGCTGTTAGTCAATACTGCAATATGACATTGAAAAGACTTGCAGTCACCTGTTTGCCTTTTCTGTAGGCTTGGATCCATTTTCCTACCAGTCCCCAGTTGATGGTCTTCTGTAGCTTGCTACTGCTGAAACAACCTCCTTTGCTCCAGCCTGTTTTATAAACATTGGTCAGACCTTTATAAATGATGTTTTATAAATTTAGTGAGACTCTATTTCTGGCCACTGTCATCCATTTGAGACTATGTCTGCAGCCAATGCTGTGTGCCTTTCCTGTGCTTCAGAGAATCCTGCCCCTAGACACAGTGATTGGGCTGTCCTTGCTTGGCCTCTCCTGCGTGGGCCTCCCCTTTACTGTACTGTCCTGCTACTAAGGTCAACTGGGACTTCACTTTTGTTCCCATCTATCTTCCATCAGGGATGTATTAGAAATCTGTCAGCAATGGTTCTGATTTTTCACCTTTGGGAAGAGCATACTCCTGCACACGTTCTTCAATCTGTCCTTCTGGAGGGAGAAGTGGCTGCACTAAGTCTTTAAGATTTAGTAGGATTTAGAGGACTTTTAGTTATGTGACATTCTTTATCCCCAACCCACCCTAACCTCTCCTTCTCAAGACAGACTGTCCAAAGTTCTCAATATATGTCTTTATAAGGTTTTAAGTAGTTCTTGGTCCTAGAGTTAAAAATACAAGCATTGTTTCCCGAGTCCATATTGGTTTTAAGGAACAGTTTTTGATTCTTGAACCCTCACTCAGAATCATTATTAGAAGACAAATCCCCTCTTGTCTTTCAGTACCCAGGGGTTTCCTGGTCTGCCTTGGGGTTCTTGGCAATTCTTTGATGAAGTTGGCCCTGCTCTCCAAGACTTGAATTTTCCTCCTTACTGTTCTCTGATCCATAGAATGGTGCTGCATTCTAATTCTGCCTAGTCTTTGCCTAGTCTTCTGATGGCAAAGAAACCCTTCTAGCTAATGTTTCTATTTGCTTATTCTGTATCGTGCTACTTTCAGAGTATAACAAAATAGCTGAATCACTTATGTCGAAAAATGACTTGTCAAGTCTTCAAACTGATAGTCTTTAAACATTTGTCCAATATTTGAAAGAGGGACCAAGTGTTTGATGGAAGAAAGGAAAGTAGAGAGGGACAGCCTGAGAGATAGAGAGCACATGGTTGAGAATCTATTGTCTGGAGCAACTCAGCTCTGGCCCTGAGCTTGCAAACTCCATTCAGCAAAATAAAATATTCACAATTAGACAGAACCACCATTTTAAAAAGGCAGTCAGAAACACATCCTGCCCATCTGGGTCCCTTTTCCCTAAATAACTTCTGTACATTCTTCAAGACTCAATTCAGATGTTGTATGCTCCAGCTTGTACACCTCTAGAACCCTGCGTATATATACCTGACTCTTGAAATGAACGATTTATGTGTCTGTTCTCCTACACTGTGAACTCCTCAAGGACTGGGCCCAGTCTTCATTATTATTGTATCTCCTGCACTTACAATATTGTGCGTGACATGTAGTTGAAGTTTAATAAGTTTTGGTTGAACTCAGTTGAATTGAACACTCATTACATTATTGAGAACTTACACATAACATTATAGTGGATCAAAATAGTTATTTCTGACTTAATTAGCATCTTTAAGACTCACTTATGTTATTATTAAATATGAATGATGATGGTAACTATGAATCCACACACTTTATGGACTGAATTAATCTCTAGCTGCAGTGTTTACAGCTAAACTTTTTATTGAGGAGCTAGCTTACTTTGGCTATGCCTTTAAAAAAAATGACAAAGGAAGAACATCTGTTTAGAGTTTGATTGATTCTTCTAAGTTTCCATTTAGTGTTCTCATGCAGAAAATTACTAAATGCTACCCTGGGATTTGAAGGCATAAGTAGAGCTTACAAAGAGCCCTGTGAATTTCCCTGGAAGAAACTCATTGTTTTAGGAAAATGTGCTTCATTAACTATGATAATAGGTCAAAGAGAGATGGATAAGAAAGCATTTTCATAGCAAGAGCCCTGAATTTGTGCAGATGATGCATAGATTAGGTTTGGGTATAAAACTCTTGGTGGAGGGGAAAAGGTGAGATGATGGGAAACCTGTGAGACTAAGGTAGATCTTCTCAAACGGTTTTGACTTGATCCTTAGTGAAAAAATAATTTTACATCATGATCCAGTACATACATACATGCATATGTATTATGTATAATTAAAATTTAACTTTCATTCAACAACACTTTCATTTTACCTGTTCTGTTTTAATCTATTCTATCCCATTTTTAAAAAAATGCTTATTTACTATGTAAATTTATTTTACCTCCCATTAGGTTGTCAAAGTTTGCAATTATTTCCCCAATATTTTATTATGAAAATATTCAAATATATAGAAAAGCTAAAAGAATTACACAATAAACACTCATATACCCACCATTTAGTTTCAACAGTTCAAACTAAATTTCGGACACTTGACTACTAAATGCTTCACATACATATTATAAACTAGAGTTCAATTTTTATAGTTCTTTTTTTATAGGTAAAATGTGTAGGTAGTGAAATGCACAAGTTTAAGTGTGTATTATAATGATTTCCTAGGGCTGCCATAACTAATTACCACAAACTGGGTGGCTTAAAACAACAGAAATTTGGCCTGGCATGGTGGCTCACACCTGTAATACTAGCACTTTGGGAGGCCGAAGCAGGTGGATCACCTGAGGTCAGGAGTTCGAGACCAGCCTGGCCAATATGGTGAAACCCTGTCTCTACTAAAAATACAAAAATTAGTTGGGCGTCATGGTGGGCACCTGTAATCTCAGCTACTTGGGAGGCTGAGGCAGAACTGCTTGAACCTGGGAGGTGGAGGTTGGGGTGAGCCGATATTGCGCCATTGCACTCCAGCCTGGGTGACAAGAGTGAAACTCTGTCTGAAAAAAAACAAAACCAAAACAAATAGAAAAACAAATTTATTCTCTCCCAGTTGTACAGGCCAGAAGTCTGAAGCCAAGGTGTTGGCAAGGCTGGTTTCTCCTGGAGACTCTGAGGGATAATCTGTTCTATGCCTATTCTCTCTCCTGGTTTCTGGTGGCTGCCCATAATTCTTAGTGATCCTTGGCTTGCAGCTGGATCACTCCAATATCTGTCTCTGTCGTCACATGGTGTTCCCCTTCAGTATCTGTATCCCTGGGGCTTTACATGGCCTCCTTGTAATGTCACCAGTCATTGGAGCTAGGGCTCACCGTAGTCCAGTATGTCCTTATCTGAATTTGATCACATCTGCAAAGACTGTGTTTCTAAATAAGATCATAGTTACAGGTACCAGAAGTTAGGACTTTAAATAACTTTTGGGAGAGCATAATTCAATCCTCAACAAAGTGCAAAACTCGTTCCCTGAGCTTCACAAGTACATATACCTATATACCTGAAATTTTAATTAAGATATAGAATATTACCTCCGTCCCAGAAAGTTCCCTAGGTTACTTTCCAGTTAATCCCCTCATTCACTCCCTCCCAGACAACCACTATCTTTATTTTTTTCACCCTAGAGTGGCTTTGCCTGTTCCAGAGCTCCATATAAAAAGAATCATACAATATGTATTCAGTGTTTTTATTCAGAATGTTTGTGAGTTCACCCATGTTGTTGCATGTATAGTAGTTCATTCCTTCTTATTGGGGAGCAATGTTTCGTTATATGAACATACCATAGTTTGTTTATCCATTATCCTATTAATGGGGATTCAGACTATTTCCAGGTTTGGGCTGTAAGAATAAAACCGCTAAGAGCACTTTTGAACAATTTTTTGGGGGGACGTATGTTTCCATTTCTCTTTGGTTTTGATTTGTTTGTTGCTTGTTTTTGTTTGGTTGGCTTTGTTTTGTTTTGAGACACAGTCTCTGTTGCCCAGGCTAGAGTGCACTGATGCGATCTAGGCACACTGCAACCTCTGCCTCCCAGGCTCAAGTCATCCTACTGCCTCAGCCTCCTGAATAGCTGGGACTACAGGCGTGTGCCACCATGCCTGGCTAATTTTTATATTTTTTATAGAAACGGGGTTTTGCCATGTTGGCCAGGCTGGTTTCAAACTCCTGGACCCAAGCGACCCGCCTGCCTCAGCCTCCCAAAATGCTGGGGTTACACATGTGAGCCACCATGCCAGGCCTTCTCTTTGTTACTGTATTAGCTTAGCTTTCTATCGCTGGTGCAACAAATTACCACATACTTAGCAATTTAAATCACACAAACGTATTAACTCACAATTCTGCAGGTTAGAAATTCAACAGGGCTCTCACTGGGCTAAGACCAAGGTATTGGTAGGGCTGTGCTCCTTTCTGGAAGCCCTGGGGGAGAATCCATTCCCTTGTCTTTCCCAGCTTCCAGAGGATGCCCACATCTTGGCTAGTGGCCTCCTTTCTCCATCTTCAAAGCCAGCAACATTGCATCTCTCTGATGTTTCTTCTGTAATTACATTGCCCTCATACCCTAATACTTTTGCCTCCCTCTTCCACTTTTAAGGACCTTGTGATTACACTGGGCCCACCCGAATAATCCAGGATAATCTCCCTAATTTAAGGTCATCTGATTAGCAAACTTAACTCCCCTTTACTATGCAACAGAGGTCTTAGGGATTAGTACATAGGCATCTTGGATGGAGTGGGGGTGAAGGGGGCACATGGTGGCATTATGCTGCCTACCACAGATAAATAGTCAAGAGTGGAATTAATTGCTAATCATAGGGAAGATATATGTTTAACTTCTAAAAAAATTGCCCAAACTTCCCCCAAAGTGATTGTAAAATTTTATATTCTCATCAACAATATGTGAGAGTTCTGGTTATGTTATGCCACATCCTTGTCAACATTTGCAACTGTCTGTTTTAGACATTCTAGTGAATATTAGTGATGTTTTATTGTGGCTTTAATCTGCATTTCCATGATGACTGGTGACTTTCAGCCCTATTGATTTGCATATTTTTCTTCTGCAATTTTTTTTTCAAATGTTTTGCCCAATGACAAACAACCCAGTAAAAAATTAGGGATTAGTACATAATGCCATCATATTCCCCCTCCCCTAACCCCCCACTCCATCCCAAAATGCCTATGTACTAATCCCTAATTTTTTACTGGGTTGTCATTTTATTCCTGAATTGTGTGACTTCTTTTTATATTCCCGATAATAGTCTTCTTTTTTATATGTTTTGCTAATATCCTCTTTCAGTCTATGATTTGTCTATTCATTTTATTAGTATCTTTTGATAAGCAGAAGTTTAAACATTTTTTATGATTTTTGCTTCCTGTGTCCTTTTAGAAGTTTTATACTTTTAGCTTTGATGTTTAGGGGAATGATCCACCTTGAGTTATTTTTCTGTGAGTAGTGTGAGGTAGAAGTTGAACTTTCTTTCCATATGCATATTCAGTTATTCAATAATCATTTGCTGAAGAGATTTTCCTTTTCCCATTGGATTTCTTTGGTGCTTTTGTTGAAAATCCAATGACTATATATGTATGGGTTTATTTTTGAATTATTTCTCTGTTCTATTTATCTAGTTATCTTTCCTTACGTATATGAGTAATGAACTTTTGATTACTGTGGTATATAGTTAAGTCTTGAAGTCAAGTAGTGTGAGTCCTCCAACTTCATTCTTCTTATTCTATTTGGCTTCAGTCTTCTTTGTACTTCCATACAAACTTAAATATCAGTTTATTCATTTCTACCTAAAATCTGGTGGAATTATGATTCAAGATGCATGAGTCCATAAATTAATTTAGGGATGATTAACATCTCAAAATATTGAGTCTTATAACCCATGAACCTGGCATTTTCCCATTTATTTAAATCTTTAATTCCTCACATCAATGGCTTGAGTTTTTAGTGTAAAGATTATGTCCATGTTTTGTTATATTTATTTCCAAATATTACATGTATGTTTCTATATTATTGTAAATAGTATTGTTTGAAATTTTATTTTCAAATTGTTTGCCATTGTTTTGTAAAAATACAATTTATTTTTGTATATTGATTTTGTGTCCTGTGATATGGCTAAATTAACTTGTTACTTCTTTTTTTTATTTTTTTATTTTTATTATACTTTAAGTTCTAGGGTACATGTGCATAACGTGCAGGTTTGTTACATATGTATACTTGTGCCATGTTGGTGTGCTGCACCCATCAACTCATCAGCACCCATCAATTC
>NW_016814625.1:1511242-1534441 GCF_001698545.2 Rhinopithecus bieti
CACTATCTCAATATTAAGTATAATATTAGCCGTAGATTTTTCTTAGATGTTCTTTATTAGATTGAAAGGTGTCTACTCCTTATTTGCTAGGTTTTAAAAAAGTTATCATGAAGGAGTGGTGAATTCTGTCAAATGTTTTCTCTGTGTCTATTTAGATGACTATGTTCTTCTCCTTTCTCCTGTTGAGATACTGAATTTGTTGATTGACTTTTGAGTGTTTAACCAAACTTAATTTCTTATAAAGCCAACTTTGTCATAATGTGTCATCCTTTTCATATATCACTAGATTCTATTTGCTGAATTTTGTTAAGGATTTTTGTGCTATGAACAAATGATTTTGGCTTGTATTTTTTTGTGTGTGTGTGATTTCTTTTTCAGGTGTTAATTACCATTATGCTGAACTCACAAAATCAGTTTGAAAGTGTTCTCCTTCCTGAATATCTGAGGTTCTATACAGCATGATTTTCTTTTAGCTTAAAGAATTTCCTCCTTAAACTACTGGGTGGGAAAAAAAAGAATTTCTTTTAGAATTTTTTTGTGGTACAGGTATGCTGGCAACTAATTCGCTTTGTACTCATTTATCTTTAACAATTCTACCTTCCTCATTTCTGAAGGGTCCTTCCTTTCTTTCTCTTTCTTTTTCTTTCTTCTTTCTTTCTTTCTTTCTTTCTTTCTTTCTTTCTTTCTTTCTTTCTTCCTTCCTTCCTTCCTTCCTTCCTTCCTTCCTTCCTTCCTTCCTTCCTTCCTTCCTTTCTCTTTCTTTCTTTCTTTCTTTCTTTCTTTCTTTCTCTCTTTCTCTCTCTTTCTTTCTTCCTTCCTTCCTTTCTCTCTTTCTTTCTTTTTCTTTCCCTCCCTCCCTCCCTCCCTCTCCTTCCTTCCTTCCTTCCTTCCTTCCTTCCTTCCTTCCTTCCTTCCTTCCTTCCTTCCTTTCCTTCTTCTCTTTCTTTCTCTCTCCTTCTTTCTCTTCTTTTCTTCTCTTTCTTTTCCCAGGGTCTCACTCTGTCAACCAGCCTGGAGTGGTATCTTGATCATGGCTCACTGCGACCTCAACCTTTCAGGCTCAAATGATTTTCCCACTTCAGCCTCCCGAATAGCTGGAGCTACAGCACTCCTGGCTAATTATTAAATTTTTTTTTTTGTAGAGACAGGTCTTCCTATGTTGCCCAGGCCTGGTCTGAAACTCTTGGCTCAAGCAACCCTCCCACCTTGGTCTCCTAAAGTGCTGGGATTACATGTGTGAGCCACCATGCCTGGTTCTATTTTTTTTAAATATAAAATTCTAGGTTTGCGGTTCCATTCAGTCACACTTTTACAGACATTCTACTGTCTCCTGGCCTCCACTGTTTCCAATGAGAAGTCAATGGTAATTCGTATCATTGTTTCTCTGTGCATAATGAGTTGTTTTCTCTGGCTGCTTTCAAGATAATTCTCTTTACTTCGCTTTCTACATTTTGACTTTGATGTGCTTAAATGTAGTATATTTTGCAACAATCCTGCTTGGATTCACTGAGCTTCTTGAATCTGTAAACTTATGCCTTTTGCCAAAATTAGAAAACAAAATAGGCCTTTGTTTCTACTAATACTTTTTTGTTCCTTTCTTTTGTTTTGGGATTCCACATGCACATATGTCAAATCAGTAATGTCATCAGGGACCTAGCTTCCTTACACTTTTCTGCTCTGCTGTTCTGGCATATTCTTCACATTAACTTTCTTCATGTCTCTAAGATGTTCACCATAGGACCACACAACATGAAGATGCAACACTCCATAAAATAAGAAGGTGTATTTCTTTTTGTACGCATGTTTTTAAGAGCTAAAAGAAAACTTTCCCAGATGCTCTTTAGTAACATTCCACACACAAACATCTCATTGGCCAGGACAAGCACAATAGTAAGTTAATCAGTGACAAGGGAAATGGGACCCCTCTGATTAGCTTAATCAATATCTATCCTTGGGAGGTCATGGAACAGAATATGATTCTCCCAGTATGAGAAAAGGATATTGGGTATGAGTTATCAGGAGACAGCAAATATTAACACCTACACTGGAGAACTCCTCAGGTGTTTCTATTACCAAGTCCTAGAGTTATGTTTCAGGAACAGGCTGTCCATACCTCTTCTCTTTAGGAGTTTTGAAGCTGCCACACTCCACTCTTCTCTGTGGTATTCCTGACTTTGGGTTCCCCAAAACCCTCAGGATGCTTGGCTTTGTATCCCTCCTGCAAATGCAGTTTGTTTCATTATAACATCCTTGCCTTTAGGAGATTGTAAGAAACAAAGGGGTTAAAATGAACTATGAAGAGGCTATGAAGCTTTAAAAAAACATTCACAGTGTTTACTCTCATGGTCTCTGAGCCACAGTTCCCAAGTTCCTTCTGACGTAATAGCTAAATATCTGCTAGATTATTGTTTTCAGCTCTCTATCTATTCCAGAATGTCCCCTGGCTGAATCCACAGGACCTTGTTCTTCAGATTCAAAGCAATGCTAAACCTTTTTTTCATGAGGGCATTATATTTGGCTAATACTTATAGAGATCCCCCGTTGGAAAATAGCACTGGGAGGATCCTTTGACTGATAATAGTGATATGTCCCCCCACAGAGCAGCCACTTTGGGCACCTCTGCCAGTCCATGCTGGGCTTCTCCTGATTCTCTAGTGCTGTAAAGAGAAAGGCTGCTGTATTCAGACTGCCATTTAGGAACTTTCTAGAGTCTTTCTTTGCCATTGAACAGTATCTCTGAAACTTTGGGCCATTTCTTGATACTCCATCCCTAAAAATCCTCATCTCAAAATCTTTAAAATAGGCTCTCCAAGCTCAGATAGATTTTGCATCCCAAACACACACATAACAAGAAGTACATGCTTGTAGGTGTGTGTCATTATTTCTGGGTTCTGTATTCTGTTTCATTGGTCTATGTGTTTGTTTTTGTACCAGTACCATGGTGTTTTGGTTACTGTAGCCTTGTAGTATAGTTTGAAGTTGGGTAATGTGATGCCTCCAGCTCTGTTGTTTTCATTTAGGACTGTCTTGGCTATTTGGGCTATTTTTTGGTTCCATATGAATTTTAAAATAGGTTTTTTCTAGTTCTTTGAAGAATGTTATAGTAGTTTGATAGCAATAACACTGAATCTGTAAATTGTTTTGGGCAATATGTCCAAAATATGCATTCTTTCTATCCATGAGCATGGAATATTTTCCATTTGTTTGTCTTGCCTCTGATTTCCTTGAACAGTGTTTTGTAATTCTCATTATAGTAACCTTTCACCTTCCTGCTTAGTTGTATTCCTAGGTATTTTATTATTTTGGTGGCTATTGTAAGTGGGATTGCATTCTTGATTTGATTCTCAGCTTGGATGTTGTTGATATATAGAAATGCTACTGATTTTTGTACATCAATTTTGCATCCTGAAACTTTGCTGAAGTTATTTATCAGATCAAGGAGCTTTTGGGCTGAGACTGTGGGATTTTCTAGATATAGAATCATGTCTGAAAACAGGGATAGTTTGACTTCCTCTCTTCCTATCTAGATGCCTTTTATTTCTTTCTCTTGCCTGATTTCTTTGTCCAGGACTTCAAGTACTATGTTGAATAGGAGTGGCGAGAGAGGGCATCCTTGTTCTGTGCCAGCTTTCAGTGGTGTTGCTTCCAACTTTAGCCCATTTAGTATGATGTCGGCTGTGAGTTTGTCATATGTGGCTCTTATTATTTTGAAGTATGTTCCTTCATTGCCTCGTTTGTTGAGGGTTTTTAACATAAAAGTATGCTGAATTTTATTAAAAGCCCCTATTGAGATAATCATATGGTTTTTGTCTTTAGTTCTGTTTATGTGATGAATCACATTTATTGACTTGTGTATGTTAAACCAACCTTGATCCCAGGTATAAAGCCTACTTGATCATGGAGGAATAGTTTTTTGATATCCCCCTGGATTTGGTTTGCGAGTATTTTGTTGAGGATTTTTGCATCTATGTTCATCAAGGATATTGGCTTGAAGTGTGTGTGTGTGTGTGTGTGTGTGTGTGTGTGTGTGTGTCTGCCACGTTTTGGTGTCAGGATGATGCTGAACTCACAGAATGAGTTGGGGAGGAGTCCCTCCTCCTCAATTTTTGGGAATGGTTTTGGTAAGAATGGTACCAGCATTTTTTATGCATCTGGTAGAATTTGGCTGTGGACCTGTCTGGTCCTGGTTTTTTTTAGGTTGGCAGCCTATTTATTACGAATTCAATTTTGGAACTCATTATTGGTCTGTTCAGGACACACAACAGTGTGAACAGGCAGAATGGTGGCTGTCTGGCCAATTCTTTCTCTCCACTCTAGAAATAAACAATACAGGGTAGAATAGATAAGAAAAGAGTGGAAGCAGAGTATGAGCACAATAATGACAAGGACTGAAGTCATATGAGTCAGATTCAAGAACTCATGTTATATGGTAGTCAGGGGATTGTTCAGAAATAAGGGAGTAGAAATCATGTCTGAAAATCCTGGTGGTTAAAATTTTAATAGGGGTTTGACATCAAGCTGTTGAGGCAAACACTACTGAGTTGTGGTTCTTAGAAGTTAGGATATGAGAAAAGTTTTGGGAGTTTGGAGTCTAGGCAAGAGAGTAAGAGAAGATAGTAGATAGAGTTGTAGAGATGTATAACCTAGACACTTAGGTGAAGAAGACAAAAGAAGAAGTGGCCATTGACCCGGAGTGTATCTGGCCCAAAAGTGTGTGTCTTCTGGCCTGAATTATCCCTTCGAGGCGGTATGGAAGGTCCTGGGTCTGCAGGTGTATTCAGGGAGGTATGGTATGTCACAGAAAGGATACTGGATTAGGAAGCACCAGGTATAAACTTTAATCCTAGCTTTGTCCCGTGCAAGCTATATAGCCTTAGGGAATTCACTTAATCTCTCTGAACCTTAGTTTCTTCATTTGAAAAACTTTGATGAAAGCACTTGTCTTCTGTGAGGATAAGACAATACATAAAAAAATTACTTTGAAACTTTAAATTACTGTGCAAGTGTAAGCCATTACTATCTTACTACTGAGAGTACAGTGCCCTCTGATTAAAATAAGCAAAGAAAGGAGATAACAGAGGTATAGGGGATCTTCAAGTTCCAGACATCCAATAAAGAAGCTATCCATATGAGCCTAAATTATTTTTTTCCCAGTAATATGAAGTTATCTAAGACTTAGAGTACTAAGACAATGCAAATAGCTATCATTTTGTATAGTAGGTAGGACTTTTGACTTCAAATGACTGAAATTGGCTTCAAATGACAGAAAAAAGGGGAAGTTTGTTGACTTACAGAACAGGAGAAGGCAGAGAGGCAGCTTCGTTTAAGCATGGCTCAGTTCAAGGGCTTAAATGGTGTTGTAATCTGTCTCTCTTCCTTCTTAGTTGTTTCCCTCTGTACGACCTTGTTTGCCTTCGCATTGCTGGCTCATCATATCAATCCAGCTTAGCAACCTTAGCAGAAGGAAAAATTGACTCTCCCACTTTCCATATATTAATCCCCAAAAAAGACTTCGATGCCTCCTGCCCCAGCACCACCCTGTTCTCAATCTTTGGGTAACATGCTCACCTCTCAACAAATTGGAGCATATTTAGTTTTCACAAGTATCAGATGTGTAAAATTATAAGTAAAGGAATCTATTTTCATTAACATGTGGTCAAACCAGAAGCTCTTGTCTATCAGGAATATATCTGATAATACAATATGTACAATTATAAATGTGCCATATACTTTTTTCTTATGATAGAAATTCCATGAAATTGAATTTATTAGAATTCCTGAGTTTATAGCCTATGGTTGTGATATTTGACAGCTTTCTGAAATTTGTCACTTGTTTCAATTTTTCTTCTCTTCATTTGGCACCTACTGTGCATCAAGTGCTTCATCGGTCGCTGGGGATATACAAGTGAACACAGCAGGTCCTTATGGCGCTTGCCTAGCGCCATACTGGGGGTCAAGTCATCCCCAGTAAAATGAGAGGGCCTCCAAAGGACTTCTCTGTGGACCTTTGGTCACCTAAAAACTGTAACTGCCACTTCACTATATACGTTGGTTGATTTTTTAAAATCTGCAAGTCTCCCTGTAACCTAGCACTAGAAGATAGAAATAAACAAAAGAGAACTAGTTAACATCTATTAATAAAACAGAACAAAACAAGACAACAAAGGCAAGACTCCAATAGTAGCAGAGACTAATTTTCTGAATTTGAGGTTGGATCTTGACATTTTTGGAATTTTATTTTAGCTATTTTTATCTTAATATTATATAATGATATATTAGAACTACATAATAATGACAGTGAAATGCATAAGCTGTGAAATCCTGTGTTTCTGGATGCAGGAGGGATATTCAATGGGGTGAAACAGGTAATGTCATAAAACCCAGGCACTATTATGCTGGAGAGACATTTTAAAGGTACGGATTAGCCTGGAATTTGTCTCTTAGCTCAAAAGCCGTAAGTTTATAAAACTCTCCCCACCACTACCTACAGCAACCCAGAACATATCAGAATTAAAAGCTCAAAAAGACAGTTCAGAGAAATGTTCTGCCATTTAAATAGAGACAAGACATCTTCCAAGTAGTGAGCAACTTTGGCTGGCATTTTGCAGAATGTATTAAAGAAGAATAAATCTTAAATTCTAGCATGCAATGAAGACTTAAAGAATGAACTTTAAAAATCATTGCCACCAAGAGATTTGTGAATCCTCTAAAATGGTACTGAAATCTCTGCTATAAGAAAGAAGCCATTTCAAATGCAGATGGTAAGGGTGGTAAATACCTTCAGAAAGGGAAATAATCTATAAATTTACAGTAAAGGAAAAAGAGACATTCCCTTGGCATCCTTAGCTGAGGGTTTCAACAATTCCTAGTTAAGGATTGAAGGGTTGAAAGTTATTATCAGACTCTATGCTGTCTATTATTTTTTAATGTACATACACCTAATAGGTATATGTATGGGTATGGGTATGGATATGGACTGAGACATAGATAAATAGATACGTAAATATAAACACCCATTCTGGAAGGGTTATTATTGCATACTTGATCTTTTACCTTTATGCATCAAACTTCTATACACATACACACATGGTTAAGTAATATAATAGTAAAGTATATTTAGTTTTCATTCTATTGAGTGAGTTTAGTCAATTTAACTTACCTTCTTTGTTGTCATTACAAAGTTTCAGTTTCATTACCCTCTCTGGTGAACTGAAAAGCTCTTGACATCAGATCTTGGTATAAAATTTGATTCTTCCACCTGCCAGACATGAGACATCAAGCAAATTGTATAGTCTCCAAGTTGGTAAAATAAGAAGAATAAAACTGATGCCCAAGGCTACTTTGCCCAGGATTAAAGTATGTAATATACGTAAAGCTTCTGTAACCTACAACCTTAAGGGAAACTTCCTGCTCATATTTTCTGTTCACAGGGACTAGTGTGCCATGTAGAGAACAACATGACCTCCCCTATTAGTTTTGGCCCTGGGTGGTGACCCACTCTGTGGTACCAGAGAGGAAATGACCCCAGTCCCTGGGCCTGTGTCCTCTGGGAGCAGGGGCCATCCCCATCAGCCCTCTGCATCCATGGCTGTGCCTTCAAAGTTGTTCTTCCTTTGTTTCATTTCATCACTGTCCTTTTCAGTCCAGGCTGGCAATGTTTCTACTGTTATAAAATTCTCAGAAACCTTACTGGCCTTCTGTGCAATTCATGGAAATCCAAGCCATCAGACAAGAGGTCTTCCAGACTTTTGGATAACTGTATCTCTATTCCTGGCTTCTGCTAAGATGGCTAATGGGATCCATGAGTTAAAAGCCTAATCTCTTTAGCAAAGGCTTGTCCAGACACACCCCATTGCCCTCTTTCCAGAGAACACTATCTGGTGAGGCTGAGACTTAGCCAAAGGATCAAGTGTTGGTTTCTTTTTGCTTAGCAGTTTATTCTTCAGTTTATTTCTTTCTTCTCACATTTTATTAAAAGCAATAAAGAGAAACAAGGCAGTACCTTCAATACTGTGCTTAGAAATTTCCTCAGCTAAATATCCAAGTTCATTGCTTACAAGTTCTACTTTCTAACAGAGCACAATTCAACCAAGTTATCAGCCACTTTATAACAAGGATCACCAGTCCTCCAGTTTTCAACATTTCCTCATTTCTGTCTGGGACTTTACCAAAGCACCTTTAATGTTCACATTTCTAGCAACATTCTGTTCATGTGAAAAATGTATTTTCTAAGACGATAGTAACTTTCTCCACAGCTCTCCTCTTTTCTTTCTGAGCCCTCACCAGAATCTCCTTTAATGTTTATATTTCTGTATAGACATTTCTGTATTTCTGTCTTTTCAAGGAAATCCATGCCTTTTCTTTCATGCACCACAAAACTCTTCCAACCTCTATCCACTACCCAATTTCAAAGCCATTTCTAGCTTTTTAGGTATTTATTACAGCAGCACCCCAGTTCCTGATACCAAAATCTGTATTAGTTTTCTAGGGTTTCCATAACAAAGTAATACAAACTGGGTGACTTAGACAACAGAAATTTATTGTTTACTGTTCTGGAGGATAGAAGTCTGAAATCAAGGCATTTACAGGGTTGCTTCCTTCTGAGGGCTGTGAGGAAAGGAGCTGTTCCAGGCCTCTCTCCTTGGCTTGTAGAGGGCTGTCCTCATTGTATGTCTTTACATAGCTTTCTCTTTGTGTGCCTGCCAGTGTCCCAATTTCTTCTTCTTATAAGAATACCAGTCATATTGAACTTGGTGCCCATACTACTCTAGTATGGGCTCATCTTAATTATTTATACCTGCAATGCCCCTATTTCCAAATAAGGCCACATTCTGTGGTATTGGGGATTAGGATTTCAATATATGATTTTTTTTGGTTGCGGGGATGACACATTTTAACCCACAATATCTCCCTTACCTGGTACCAGTTGATCTATATATTACTAATTTATAGTTGGCCTATGACATTATCCAGAATGAACAAGTAATTCTTGGGCATTTAACTTGAAAAGTCTAGCATAATTCAGAAAATGACATTATCTAGAATGAATAAGTAACTCTTGGGCATTTAACTTGAGAAGTCTAGCATAATCCAGAAAGTTTGCAGGAAGAGCTAACACTGAGAGAAACACAGAGAACTGAGTCCCTGAGGTAAACAAGGGTTCCTTAGCAAGCCAGTTATGTGGAGGCAGTAGCTCTGAGTCTTGAATAAGCTGAGATATGTGATTAGGGTAAGGATATAGGACAGGGAGAAGTAGCAAAAGGAGACCCAATAAGCTACACAAGGAGAAGGGCAGACAGAGAGCAGTGGAGTTAAGTGAAGGCAGAGGACTAGATAGGTTCAGTATCACAGCCAAGGCCCCTGGAAATGACCAGGGTATGGTCCCAGGCCCCATGAGGCCAGGTCCTGCTACGGCTCTTGCTCCTGGAGTCATGATCTCTGCCTCCTTCCTAACTCCTTGCTTACTGTCCCCTCCCCAAAATAACCCCTAACACCTCCTTGAGCTAAGCCAGGTACAATACCAGGAACACAATTAAATTAGCACCTATTCAAGGATGGAACAAAGTTGGTCCTCAACAGTGTTAGTTTCCATTCCTCTTCACCAGCTGTTAACTAGATCAAGATTCGGGTGCCCAGAGATACCAGACTAAGCAATGGCCCTTCCATGGTGGTTGGTTCATTAACCCCTCTTACTTTTATATGGGTTTTAATGAGTTAAGGCACTGTCAGATGCAGCTTCTTTCAGGAACACATTCTTCAGACTGTACAAACCTTGGTACAAATATTAGGAATTGTTATGCTTAGAAACTCTTTTTTATGTTTATAAACTGAGAAGAGGAGGTCATCACAGAGCAGTGGCTTTCCTTCTCTTTAGTATGCAATAGCAAAGGTGGGAGAGGAAAAAAGATAAAACTGATGAGAGAAAAGAGATGGCTGACTGTTGCTAAGCAACCTTTGTTGGCAAAAAATCTAAAAACAAGAATCATGAGCTTGTAATTGGGCCAGTATCTTAGAGGATATTTATAATTTCTGAGAGATTTGTTTTCAGACCATTCCTTTTTTTAATTGAAGCACTTAATCACTTATTTTAGGGATGGTTGTCATAATTACATAAAATTTTATTACTTAAAGCTAATTTTGGAATGTCACTGATTGAGTTCCAAGTATTTGCAGAAGATATCTTAAGTTTTTTTTTTTTTTTTTTTTTTTATGAAATAAGCATCAGAATATATGTGGTTTGCACGTGAGTAGCATGGCTCTCCATATCTACAGCCAAATAATGCATCTCTCTGTAGCTGTTACAACACTGGGAATGGAAGGGCAGCACCAAAGCTTACCATTTACATAATTACAGTCTTGGATATTGAGATTAATTCATCCTGATTTGCCCAGAACTTTCCCAAGTTTAGTACTGAAAGTCATGCATCCCAGGAAGCCTCTCAGTCCTGGGCATACCAGAACAGTTGCACACCTTATCTCTGATCTTATTGTTTTACCTAAGAGGGTTAGATTGGATTTGCAATGGACCCTGGGGCTAGAGTGTTCTTGAAAGATCTTTTCTGAGCACAGCTGAACTTCATATCTTCATATGAACTTTATATCTGGGGATTCCTCTGGGCAACTAGCTAGTTTGAACTTGATGGGCTTTAATTCATTTGGTGGAGCCTCAAGAAAGAGTAGTTCAGTGGAACCCACTGGAAATCGTTGGGAGTGAGAGCAAAACCAACCTGTTTCCTTAATCTGTATTCTGAGCCCATATCTCAAGCTCAAGACTTCCAACCTCTTGTCGAACCCTAGATGCTTTATATATGTAATAGATTCCTGTCTATAACATCAGTCATTACATTAAGCAATTCCCAATGGGTATGGATGTAGTGGGGGTCTGCTATGGCAGATGGGTAGTAGTAAAGGGATGTGCAATTTGAAAGAGAAAGCCATCCTGCAGTTCTTACATGTATCCCAGGGAAGAGGCTGTTCCCACTATGCGAGCAGTCACATCCTCTCACACCAATACAGAAGCATTCTTTCAAACCACTCTGGCCATCAGAGGTTTGGGTTAGGCACAATAAATTGACCAACTACATGTCTACTTGCCTCTGAGGTTCTTGGCACGTGGTACCATTGACTATGTGATCAAGTGACCTGCATCCTGTGATCAGTTGCCTATGTGATCAATTGACCTGCATCCTGTTATCTAGGGCACATAATCACAAGGTAGGCTATGCATCACTGCAAACTGAATTCAATGTGGAGGGCCCAGGAAGGAGGTATTCAAGGTGAATAAATAGTTAGAAAATAAGGTGGCCAGAACAGTGGTAATTTAACTTAGTAGAGATGAGACTGGGCATGGCACAATGGCTCACGCCTGTAATTCCAGCACTTTGGGAAACTGAGGCAGGCAGATCACCGGGGGTCAGGAGTTCAAGACCAGCCTGCTCAACATGGTGAAACCCTGTCTCTACTAAAAATACAAAAATTAGCCAGGCATGGTGGCTCATGCTTGTAGTAGCAGCTACTCGGGAGGCTGAACCCAGAGAATCGCTTGAACCCGGAGGTGGAGGTTGCAGTGAGTTGAGATCATGCCACTGCACTCCAGCCTGGGTGATAAGGCAAGGTTTTGTCTTAAAAAAAAAAAAAGATAAGACTGAAAGGTAATAATCAGTGCTTATGTAGATAAGGATTATTTCAGGTAAGGGATAGGTTCTTTTACTGAAATAGAGCAAATAAGGGAAATTGTGAGCAATCCAAATATACCAGAGTTAGGTGGAACATCCTGACATTCAACATGTAATAATTCTATCTCATCTAGCAATACAGGGATGCTCTATATCCAGGGTTAACAAAGGATTTCCCAAGGCTTGTCCTGATAATTCTCTGTGTTAATCAGTTTATACACTGCAGGAAAGACCCTAGATGAATGTACCACCACAGGTGTCCCTAATAACAATGCCTTGAATAAATACCAAAACATTCTACAGTGATTTTTGTGTGTGTGTGAACTGATGGCTAAGAGGCTGAGAGGTGAAATAGGACTAGGCAATTAGGTTGTAAAGAGATAGAATAAAACTCAATTGATGCCCTTAAACTCAGAATGATGCCATTCTTTCAAATGAATAGAATTATGCTTTAGGCTGGCATTAAGGAGGGACAGTGATGTTGCATATTTAACAAACGCTAAGGGAGTTATAAGTGCATTTAAATGAAAAACTTTGCAGGTGAAGAAAGATAGAAAAAAGCCGAGAGTAGAAAATGACAAAAGCTCTCATCATACTCTATTCTGGGAAAACAAGGGTACCAGTTTCTGGGTTGGCTTGCTTACGTAAACTAAAGCATTTCTAAAGGGTGCAACCCGTACACTATGTTCCTTAACACGGAATGAAAGGGTGGTACTATAAATCAGGTTATAGTGGGCCAATCAAATACTCAGAATTCTAAAATTCGGAATTCAATTATTTGGGTTCAAGGGATACATTCCTACTTATATAATACTGAAGTCAACAAGGAATTGGTATGGGGCTTGGTGTAAAGTGGGGGAGGGTTGTGGAGGTTCAGAGATGACTTTCTTATTCCATCCATCTTGTTCTCAGATCCATCCACAGACACAGGAACTTAACCCTAGACTGTTAGGGGCACCTTGTGACTAAGTCCTCAGTCAGCAGACCTCTTTTTACCTGCACTATCTTCCTTGCTCCAACCTTTTTCCCCACTACACACACACACATACACACGCGTGCATGCACACACACACATGCAGACACACGCACACACACAGAGGCTCATGTGTGCACACATACAGGCACATGCACACACACATACACACAGTCCCTCAGTCCTTTTAGGTCATTTCATGACCAGCTTTCCACTTAGTATAGCACACCAGCCATCTTCTGCTCCACAGGGACTAGGAAGTAGGGGCATGCTTCTTCTGATCCTGACCTAGGAGAGAATCCCTACAAACACATTTCCTACTAGAACAGCTACAAGTCTTACTGTGATCAATGAATGTCTGTTTCTCTCTCAACTTTAAGGCCTTCCTCCTAATTCTTATCCTCAGCCATCACCAGAAAAGGGAAACTAGTCCTGCCACAAAAGCATTTGAGCTGTATCAACTTTAATGCTCATATCCCAGAGCAAAGTAGTGGAGAGACTGATTCAGTAAACAAAGATTTGGACCAGGGAGAAATGAAGGAAGAAACAGGGGAGAGAAGATGTGAAAATAAATAAGGAAAATGAAGGAAGAGAAAAGAAAGAAAAAGGGTAATATCATTTTCTGATTTACCAGTGGAAGGAGTCTATGTCCCACAGACTGTATAACAGGATGACAGGAGTTATATTCTCTGTTCTCTCAGGACATTTGTCCTTGTGATTCCTTATCCCCAGGATGCTCTTCCAGCAGACTCTGGTTTGCTGCCTTGCTCCCCTTTTCCCCTGCTCAAGGTCAGCTTGCCAGGGAGGCCTTTCCTGACTACCTCTGACCCCTCGTCTTTATTCTTGCCCTTTATTCTTCTTGTCTAGCACTTATCACTGCATAATAAGTAGGGGGTTCCTCTGCGAGCTTTACAGGTGTTTTCAGGATTCACTCTATTGGTTTCAAGCAAGCAAGATGGGTGCTGCAGTATTAGGGCTATGATCAGTGGCCTTCGGCTAAAAGAATAAACATCAGAACTAACCTGGGCACTCCTTGATTTGTAGACCACCAGATGCTTCCTGGCAGACTAATTTCTTTCCTCTTGTAGTAAATGAGGAAGAACTCCTAATACGTGAGTGTGAATGACCAAGGACGATGGCCTTTCAGACACTGTGAACCTTTAGATGGGTAGGAATTCTTGAAGGATACTAGCCAGTTGCAAACAGGTCAAAGCATCTGGGAGCTCTATTCTGTGGGCTACAACCCTCATCACTCACTCCCAACAGGCAAGAGGATGTTTTAATTCGACTAGCTGCAACTCATTTTATCTCTGCAATAATTTGAGCAGAAAAACATCTGCTTGAAAAGAGCTTTGAGATCCTAGAATAAAAAAACAATGACCCAAGATTAAGCAAGGGGGAGTGTGGATGTGGGAGAGTCAATTAACTGAGCACTGAAACATCCCACTTGGGGTTTGGGCTCATCTTAAAAATTCTTTTCTTGTTTCATCTATTGTAATTCCCCCAGACTGCTACAGAGAACTTGCATTTTATCCAAAGTAAATATTCCAGTAGATGAAATCTAAGCAGATCACTCTAGCACTATAAAGTGGAATTCTAATGGGTTTCTCCCACGCTGAGATCTGAGACTTTGGTGGAGGTGGGGTTGGGGGAACTATAGTTTTGAAATGAACAGTATCTTCTCTCCCTAAATCAATTTTACTTTAATGGATCTACACCTCCAGACCAATCTGTTGTAGCAGGCTGAAAAACAAAAAGTTTCTTTGGAAATATTCCCCTCTCCACTACCAGATGTAGAAAATCTGATCTTATTCTAGATGTTTGTATCATTTTGTGCTTTATTTGCACATTGTGTATGCCTCTTTCACCTCTCAGTCTGCAGTATTTTTATGCCTTTTCCTTAAACTTGATAGACATCTGAGGATGACTTGGAAGCTCTCTCTCGGGAATGTCATGCCTGAGACAGACACGGCTTTCACCCAAACCAAAGATGAGTTGAACAGCTGGCAAAGAAGGTCAATAGCTTTAGAATGGCTTCATTTTGTAAATTATTTTTTAAAATTTACCCCTCTGATAGTATCAAGAAGAAAATGTAACATTTCTGTGCAAGTCTTGAGCATCCTCTTTGTGAAAAGACAGATGGCCACCAGACTGAGGCGTTTCTGCCATTGTTTCTGCCTGAGGTCTGAGTCAGAACCCTTCCTCGAGCACCTGCTCTGTGTCCAGGATTCTGCTATACACTGGGTGTGGGGACTTCCAGGAAGGAAAGATGTGGCACAATCCTTCAGCATTCCTGAATGGCCTCTGTACAGGGGGGCTGCTCACGAATGTCCTAAAATATCTGCTCCCAAGTCAATCTTGCCTCCTTCAGTCCACTCTCCACACAGCAGCCTGAGTAGCCTTCCAGTACCAATCAGATGAGAGTCATTATCCCAGCTTTCAGACATTGAAACCCTTCAGTGTCTTGCTCTGAGTAACTTGGAATAAAGTCCAACTTTTTTTTTTGTTTCTTTTTTTGAGATAGAGTCTTGCTCTGTCACCCAGACTGGAGTGCAGTGGTACGATCTCCGCTCACTGCAACCTCCACATCCCGGGTTCAAGCGATTCTCCTGCCTCAGCCTCTTGAGTAGCTGGGACTACAGGTGCGCCCCACCATGCCTGGCTAATTTTCAGATTTTAGTAGAGACAGGGTTTTGCCACGTTGGCCAGGTTGGTTTCAAACTCCTGATCTCAGGTGATTTGCCCGCCTTGACCTCTCAAAGTGCTGGGATTACAGCATGAGGCACCACACCCAGCCAAAGTCCAACATTTTAAATATGACTTATTCCTTGCCTAATCTTTCCAGCTCCATCTCTTACCTCCTGCTTAGAGTTCCGGCTGTGAGCAACATTTTACCTTCCTTAAACACACCTGTCCCCTTGCGCTGAGGTTCATCTCTGAGCCTTTCCATCTGCTGTTTCACTGCCTCACATTCCCAACCTCCCTTTCCTGCCCCTCATCGCCTGGAAATCCCCATTCATCCCTAATGTCTCCAGACTAGGTCCTCTTCTATATGGTTCTACACAAGAGTCTTCAACTCAAATATGTTCAGGTGCAAGACTGATAACTCAGACAGGTGAAACTGACTCTATATGAGACAATTCAGAGTAGTGAAGAGTAGCAAATTGTAGAGTGCATTCTTCTCTAAATAGACAGTCATTGTCTCAGCTCCAGGCAAGTGTTGCCATGTGGGACTACAAGCCTACTTTTGCCATCTTTTCTTATTTTTAAAGAGACATTAGAAATCTAGATTTTTGTTGGAAATGCCTTGATGTTTAACATGCCATGTGGGCCCAGATGTGGCCTGTTGACCATCCAGTGAAATACTGATTTGCTTTAGTTGTCTTCTCTGCAGAGCTATAACTGTTTCTCAAACTGTAGTGAGCACGTCCTCAAAATGCAGAGATTTAGGTCTCACTTTCAGAGGGAGGCGGATGGGGGAGGCAGGAAGACAGGGTTGGCAGTCTGTGTTGTTCATTGCTTTACGGTACTTACAATGCCTAGTATGGGATCTAGGACATGGCGGGTGCTCCAAAAAATACTGGTTGAATAACAAATCCTACATTGAAGTATCAAACGTGGCCCAGTTTACAAGCTGCTGCCTCTCAAATCACCAAGACTAGTTGGGAATGAGTTGAGAGGAACTGATGCCGGCTACCACTAGCCCTCCCAAATTCCCTCCTATTTTTAGTTTCTGGAATTGAGGTTTATCCAGATATGGTACTGGATTAGGTAAAACCATGAGCATTTAGGGGATTATATCTTTTTCCCTGACCAACTTAGATTTTTCTAGAATCAGTTGCTGAGGAAAGAGATAAGTAGTTTCACAGACAAGACAGTGAAAATCAGAAGGTGGTCTGCTTGGCAGCCCAGGGAAGGAATTCTAGGCTCGTCCTAAGCTTTTCTCTCCTGGGTCTGGATTTCAAGGCGTCTCCATATACATGAGGGCATGTCCACCTGGGTGGTAAAAAATGTTGTCTTGCATAGACAGGCTGGAGTCCATCTGGAAAGACTCCCTGCAGTGCACTCCACACTAAAGGTGGGAAAACTATCTCTTATAAACCAGATTATTTAGTTGTAAGCTATTCTGTGCTTATTTACTTTTAATTTTCATTACAAGGACTTTAGCACAGTCTTGTTTAAATGTTCCAGCCTTGTTTGGAAGGGGAGACACCTCAATATAAGCAGCACCCTTTAGAATCCACCTGGTGGCAGCAGTAGAGACTGAGCAGTATGGTCCTACAGTGCTTGTTAGAAATGCATATGCATAGGCTTTCCGCCCTGCCCTAGACCTGCCTCCTTCTGGGAATGAGGCCTAAATCTCTGCATTTTGAAGACATGCTCACTACAGTTTAAAAAGCACTGCCTGGCCTGGTGCAGTGGCTCACGCCTGTGATCCTAACACTTTGGGAGGCCAAGGCAGGTGGATCACTTGAGGTCAGGAGTTCAAGACGAGCCTGGCCAACATGACAAAACCCCGTCTCTACTAAAAATACAAAAATTAGCAGGGCATAGTGGCACATATCTGTAATCCCAGCTACTCGGGAGGCTGAAGCAGGAGAATCGCTTGAACCCAGGAGACGGAGATTGTGGTGAGCCGAGATTGTGCCCCTGCACTCCAGCCTGGGCAACAGAACAACAGAGCAAGACTCTGTCACAGAAAATAAATAAATAAATAAATAGCACTGCCTAAGGAGAAGAGTAAGGGGAGGTGAATTTTTCCCTTCTTCGTGTCTACCTTGTAACCTTGAGGTTCCATTTTGTCCAGGGAGATGGCAGGTATTTTTTCTGGAGCAGAGGTAATGTTTATTTCCTGAATGTGTCACGTGGCATGATCTAATAAAGGCACACTTGGCTAAATGGTCCTAATGATTTGGACCTTTGCCCAAGGCCTCCATTTCAGCTCTGTTGCTTCCTTATGCTCTCACCTGAGACGTTGGTGGGCTTATTTTGTCAATAAAGATGTGGACCAAGATTCTGTATGTGGGACATTTCACAGTCATCCTCGTGCCTGTCTTCCTAGTAGTCAACCACAGGAACAGACTGTTCAAGTGCATAAAAAGAGACATGTAGTGACACTCAGCAGGGAAGCAGGTCTTTTCTAAATAAGCAGCTTCATTGTTTTCCTGCTCTGTGTGGTGTTTACAGTGTGGGAGGCTGACCAGCTCAGTTGACTCAGAAACAGAAAGAAAAACCAGGGAGCTGGGAGCTGGGGAGTTGGCTCAGTCCCTGACTCATTGCGTGGTCTGTGGTGAAGTCCTCCGCCACCCCCACTCCACCCTGACACCCTGTAACGAGAAGGAAACCACACTACCGTGCTCTGTAAGCTGAGGATGATAGGATCACGCATTCTGGTTATTCAAAAGCAGTCTGCAAATTCCAACATGAGATGAGTCTACTATCTGGGTGTAGAGGTAAGGAAGGGGACTCTGGACTGTTACTGAGCCACATGTGCCATTGTTGGAAAAACGTTATTCCAGAGTCAGACCAGGTTTTAAGTCTTGGCTTTGACATTAGCCTAACTGTATGATCACGAGCAAGTCACATGACCTTACCAACCGTAAGTAAGGAAACTTAATGCAAAATGTGAGATGGGTTAGGTGACGTCTGAGGTCCTCTTGATGACCCTAGCCCCGTCTAGTTCCCTCTGATTATTCAGAAGGAAATCACCTTTGCTCAGGAGCACCATTTGTTGCTCTGAATTCCTTCAAGTCCTAGGTAGTTTGGTCTTGGAATAGGTACCATAGAGCAGAATAGGCTCTATAATACCTCTTGTGTCCTTTAATATGTAATTTAAAATTAAAACAGTGTGAAGCTATAAGGCAAGTGTTAGGAAGTACAGTACAATTCTCATTTTTTCCCTCAATGACTGGTTTGAAATCTTTTCTTGGAAATAGCAACCAAATTCTTTAAAAGCAATTGTTTTGGTGCCTCTGATTTGCAGGAGACAAGGATGTGTGTTTATTCAGCCTCCTGGTTAACTCAACACTGGAAAGACCATTTTCTGTCTCTGCAGGGATTCTGCTGGTAATTGAGCCTCCACTACAAAGAGGAGATAACTCTGCTCAGAGAAGAGGAATTGGGGTATGAGGTGTTAGGGAGAAAGGAATCTAGGAAAGTAAACACTCAATGATAAACTGAATCCCGTGGTCCCAGCTCAGGTTCAGATCTCCAGTCCTTGTTTTGATTCAGATAGCTAGGAAGGGAGTGGTGTCTGTCTCATGGAATCTGTGATCCCTACCCTAAACCCAAGCTGGCTGATTAAAAAGGTTCTGTGCATTATTATGAGAAAATATCAGATCAGTAGTATTCTTGTCCTCATCAGGAGCCCTTTGGTCGGGTCCTTCAGGTTATGGGGCTGTCAGGTGGTACAAAGAAGAGAGTGAGGAAGGCCCTGTTGATTCACTTCAGGCCTACATCTCCAGCATGGGGCCTCTGAGTTCCCTTTCTCTTCCCATCGTCTTGCCTTTTTCTTCCCTTGAAAGTTCTGTCACCACCTGAACACAGCTCCTCTGCCTTCTGGGCTGAGACTTATCCTTTCCTCTGAAGCAGAAAGCAAACAGGAGGTCAGCCATCTGCCGAGATCTAGCCTGTGGCACATGGTCAGGAACCTCCCTCTTCATTATATTCCTAGTTTCTGCTGTTTAGGACCCAGTGGACAGAGGGTCGGGCGATCTCACCCAAGTGACTGACTCACAAAGATACTGATTTTCTGCAAAGTTTGAGGTGGTGGGCTGGGGCCAGGGAATGTGATAGGAGCCCACGCATGAAGGGCCTTTCTTGCTGAGGAGCTTAGGGGAGGACACGCTAAATAATTTTAAATAGGAACTGAAAGATCAGATGTGTGCCTTAGCAAATCACTCAGTGTTGAAAGTAGTTTATGGCAAAGTAGTCAGTGGGAGATATAATGGTGGCTAGAATGGGGGTAGTGTGAGTGGAAATGGGGAGAAGTATACCGATTCCTGAGATTTTGGAGGAAGCATTGACTAGGTGATTTACTGACTATGGAGGATTGGGAGTAAGGGAAAGAGAGAAATCTAGGTTTTTAGTTTGGACAAATGAGATGATACTGAGATCATTCACTAAACTTGGAAACACAGGTGGAGGACCTGTAATTTTGTCTGGGCGGCAGATACTGAAATGATGAGTTCGATTTGACTATATGATTTTAAGCTATCTTTGACATGTTCAAATACAGAGTCTATTAGATAGTAGTATACCCTTGCCTGGAATTCAGGAAAGACATCGGAGCTGGAGAAAACTACAAGGATAGTTGAGGTTGTCCAGGGAAGGGCTGCAGAGTGACCGCAGCAGAAGTCCTAGGACTACCCTCCAGGGAGCACTCATGATAAAGGAAAGGAGAAGGAGACACCAGGGAGGGAGGAAGAGAGTCGGGAGACTTAAAGGAGGACTGCTCAATGGTGACAAGTGCGGCCAAAGGGGTAAGAAAAGGAGAAGGTGAAGTGCCCACTGAATACAGCAAGAAGCGAGTTGTTTGTGATCTTGTTAAGGGTAGTTTTAGAGGCATGGCGGGGACTGAAACCAAAATGAAATGGGTTGAAGAAAGAGCAGAGGAGAGAGTGAAGGGATGACTATTTCAAAAAGTTTGCCTATGAAGGGGAGACAGGAGTGGCCAGGCTGGAGGGAGGCTGTGTAGAATCAAAGGATGTTTGTTTGTTGTTTTATTGTATTTTGTACTTAAGATGAGAGATTAGTATAGTGATTAAAAGAAAAGAAAGAAAAATAGCCATCAAATATGTCCAAAATGAATGAATCTGAAGAGTGTCGTGCTAAATGAAAGAAGCCAGACTCAAAAAACATCATACTGTTTGATTCTATGTGTAAGGGATTCTAGAAAAGGCGAAACTATAGTAACGGAATGCAGATCAGTGCTTGCCAGGGCCTGGGGGTGAGGGAAGGGACTAACTGCAAACGGGCAGCAGGGAGCTATTTGGGGCACTGGAAATGTTCAATACAGGCAGTTTTTGCTTTGCATGTTTTCCATATGCCCAAATTTCAGTTTATCATAGTTTAGTTGAAAAACACCAGTTCCCCAACAACATAGTTCCGAATTTCAGTTGCCATAGTTCTCTTAACTGTGAGTAATTACATAAAGTACAAATTCTGCTGCTAGCTCTTCAGTCTGCAAATTGTTGTGTAAATAACAGATGTGCACATGATCAATGACTGGCCACATCCCATCTGTGACCGACCAACGTCTATTGGTCACTGCACACCTGTTATCCATGTCACTTGCAGACAACAAAGCATATCTCTCTGTTGCCTGCTTGTGTGCCAGTGATAAAATCCATATGACATTTTACAAAAGTGAGCTAATCGAAACAGGGATTTGGCCAACAGAGATGAAATTATAACAAAGAAATGAAAAGTGATAATGCTGGACATGAAATTAGAATTGAATGTAAATGTTGTTCTAAAAGAAACAGCTGGGTGTTTGAGAGACTCTAGATCTGCAGCCAGAGGAATTTAGAAAAGGTGAGCTTATTGACATCAATGAAAAAAGTAGTTGTGATTAAAAAGATTACGATGTCCCAGAAGAAGTGAAGTTGATGTTTGTAAAAAACAGACTTCACATAAAGGGCATTCTCAGAGTACTATTTCATGACCTTGAAAATACAAAAGATACAATGTTTGGAAGCAGATCCAGATCTAGAAAGGAGTCTGGCAATTCACCAAGGCATGGGAAAGATGCTCACTTTGTATAATAGGTTACAGGACAGTCCGGGGCGGTGGCTCATGCTTGTAATCCCAGCATTTTGGGATGCCGAGGCCGATGGATCACCTGAGGTCAGGAGTTCCAGACCAGCCTGACCAACATGGTGAAACCCATCTCTACTAAAAAATACAAAAATTAGCTGGGCGTGGTGGCAGGTGCCTGTAATGCCAGCTACTCGGGATTGGGAGGCTGAGGCAGGAGAACTGCTTGAACCCGGGAGGCAGAGGTTGCAGTGAGCTAAGATCGTGCCATTGCACGCCAGCCTGGGTGACAGAGTGAGACTGTGTCTCAAAAAAAAAAAAAGGTTACAGGACAAGAAGGAGGCAAGCACCGCTCCTGCTGCTCTTGAAAAGCTTTTCACAAGTAAACAAAATTCTTTATTTCTCAGTGTTTCTAATGTTTAAAATTACAGTGTACTAAATAAATATTTGCTTTACTATTTTATTTCTCAGTTCACTGACATAAGAGTGTTTTGAATGTTTTGACAAAAATGTTTGTAAGTCACAGACTAGTTGAAATTTTCCTCATTATGTATTAACTTGGCTTTGCATGGTCTCAGATTGCATCGCCACTTTTACTATCCTGTGCTGCTGTGCCAAGCAAGGACTGCCTATACCTCAATCAAGGGGTAATTATAAGACTCTCCTTGTCAAAACTCAACAAATTGTATATTTAAAACAGGTGACTTTTTGTACAAAAACTGCATCTCAATAAAACCTTTAAAGTAGCAATTATATATTGAAACTGCTATTTGACATTTTACATGTATTATCTCTAATCTTGCAGCAGTGCTGCAGGATAGTTATGATATCAATTTTTTTGTAATGTATTTAATAGGTACATTTCATCTTCTTTTTTTAAAATTATACTTAAGTTCTAGGGTACATGTGCACAATGTGCAGGTTTGTTACATATGTATACATGTGCCATGTTGGTGTGCTGCACCCATCAACTCATCATTTACATTAGGTATGTCTCCTAATGCTATCCCTGCCCCCTACCCCCTCCCCACAATAGGACCCAGTGAGTGATGTTCCCCTTCCTGTGTCCAAGTGATCTCATTGTTCAATTCTCACCTATGAGTGAGAACATGCAGTGTTTGGTTTTCTGTTCTTGCGATAGTTTGCTGAGAATGATGGTTTCCAGCTGCATCCATGTCCCTACAAAGGACATGAACTCATCCTTTTCTTTGGCTGCATAGTATTCCATGGTGTATATGTGCCACATTTTCTTAATCCAGTCTGTCACTGACGGACATTTGGGTTGATTCCAAGTCTTTGCTATTGTGAATAGTGCTGCAATAAACATACATGTGCATGTGTCTTTATAGCAGCATGACTTATAATCCTTTGGGTATATCCCCAGTAATGAGATGGCTGGGTCAAATGGTATTTCTAGTCCTAGATCCTTGAGGAACCACCACACTGTTTTCCACAATGGTTGAACTAGTTTACAGTGCCACCAACAGTGTAAAAGTGTTCCTATTTCTCCACATCCTTTCTAGCATCTGTTGTTTCCTGATTTTTTAATGATTGCCATTCTAACTGGCGTGAGTTGGTATCTCATTGTAGTTTTGATTTGCATTTCTCTGATGGCAAGTGATGATGAGCATTTTTTCATGTGTCTGTTGGCTGTATGAATGTCTTCTTTTGAGAAGTGTCTGTTCATATCCTTTGCCCACTTTTTGATGGGGTTGTTTGTTTTTTCTTATAAACTTGATTGAGTTCTTTATAGGTTCTGGATATTAGCCCTTTGTCAGATGAGTAGATGCAAAA
>NW_016814625.1:1535247-1601022 GCF_001698545.2 Rhinopithecus bieti
TGTTGTGTGTCTCAATTTCCTTTGGTTAGGAAAAGGAATTCCCTTCCCCCTTGTACTTCCCAGGTGAAGTGATGTCTCGCCCTGCTTCAGCTCTCGCTGGTCGGTCTGCATCTGTGGACCAGCGCCAACTGTCCGATATGACCCAGTGAGATGAACCCAGTACCTCAGTTGAAAATGCAAAAATCACTTGTCTCCTGTGTCGCTCTCACTGGGAGCTGGAGGCTGGAGCTGTTCCTATTTGGCCATCTTCTATGATATCAGTTTATAGATAAAAGAACAAAGGCTCAGAGAGGTGCTATGACTTTCCATGGCCATGCAGCTAACAAACACCAGAGTTATGCTCTGTGCCCTCCCTACATCAGTGGTTCTCAAACTGGGCTGCTTATTAGAATCATTAGAGGAGAGAGATTTTTAAGTCCAAATGTCTAGGCTGCATCCCTAACCAGGTTGGATCACCAGGGCCTATACCTGTTGTCTTTCATCTGGCCAGCATGAGATCACATGGGGCAACATCCCACATGAAAATATATTTTAAAATCTGGGTGGAAGAATGGAGTATCTAATTTCTTTAAGTAAGAACCAGTGAAGGTGCATCACAATTGTTTTCTATGTAGAAGCCCAAACTGCAAAGCAAACTTTACTTATACAATTTATAGTCTTGTCTAGACAAAAAAAAAAAAAATGCAGGTAGAATTGAGATTTCCTTTACAATCCTTTACAATGTATGAGATTTGGGTTCTGAAAGACTTTTTAATCTCAGTTTTAACTCTGACTCTTCAATCCTCAATTTTCAAGAGTTATTGATTACCCACTATGGCATAGGCACTTGCTGAGTTTCATACACGATCTCATTAAGTCCTCATCCAGGACAACCCCATTATCCTCATTTTTCAGATGAGATTCAGATTATTTAAAGTCTAGATTTAAACTCACATCTGACTCTGAAGCCTGTACTTCTACCTGCATTATCTTATTATAATTACCAATAAATTGTTATTAAATAATATTGCCTAAACAAAATGTTTAGTAAGGTTCCTGGTGTATGGACATCACTTAGCAACTGTGTGTTCCCTTTTCTAAGGATCTTGTCATCAGGGTTGGAAGGGACTTCCCAAGGCCCATCAGTGGCAATGAAAAGGCAGAGGAAATCTCTGAGGAGCTTTGCAGCTCCAAGTGGGACTCTGGGCAGGAGGGGAATAAAGCAGGTGGAGTCTGTGCCTTTGATGACTAAGGGGCAAGGGCTGTGCTGGTAGGAAATGATCAAATGATGTGACTCTACATGGTGGTATTGTACTGGGCTTCAGGAGGCTGACACCTTGGGAAGGCTATAGCAGGATGCCTGCTGAACTGTTGGAATACAAAGGACATCTGCTTGAGTCAGGTTCATTTTCCTTTGGCAAGACCTATGTGAAGCAAGTTAATGTTATGTTTGCTAATCATGAGACAAGATATTACCAGCCACAAAACACAGGTGTTAAAAGCCTCGTGGTTAAGGGCATGGGCTTTGGAGTCAGGCATACCTGAGGTTAGGTCCTGGCCCGACCACTTATTAACCATGTAACTTTGAACAAGTGGTCTAGCCTGATTATCTTATTCATAAAAAGGAAATAAAACTGCTTACCACCTAAGTCTATTGTAATTCATAAATAAATTAATATATGTAAGGCAGCTGGCATAATGCATAGCATATAATAAGTTCTTAATAAATAGTAGCTATTGTTATTACTGCTGAAACACAAAAGCAGTTGAGAGGAGAATACTATTTTATTTCCTGTTTCATTAGAGTACAATGACATGAGAGCTAAATTTCACAATAAATCCAAAGATATAGGATTCTTGCCTTTTTCCACATCTTTCCTTAAAGCACAACTCATGTGTGAACCTGTCTCTGATGCAATTCTTTCTTCCTTTATGTTCCTTTAGCCTGCTTTTTAATTTTTATTTTACTTGTATTATGATACTTCACAGACTGACTGCGTTGTGTAAATATAATAATCTTGAGATCTGTTTATGCATCAAGGGGCATGTTGAGTGTCCTTTGGAGAAAGTACTGAGTTCTAGTATCCTTTTTAAAAAAGCAATAATTGGCCGGGCGCGGTGGCTCAAGTCTGTAATCCCAGCACTTTGGGAGGCCGAGACGGGCGGATCACGAGGTCAGGAGATCGAGACCATCCTGGCTAACATGGTGAAACCCCGTCTCTATTAAAAAATACAAAAAACCAGCCAGGCGAGGTGGCGGGCCCTGTAGTCCCAGCTACTCCGGAGGCTGAGGCAGGAGAATGGGGTAAACCCGGGAGGCGGAGCTTGCAGTGAGCTGAGATCCAGCCACTGCACTCCAGCCTGGGCGACAGAGCGAGACTCCGTCTCAAAAAAAAAAAGAAAAAAAAAAAAAAAGCAATAATTTAAATAACTGAACAGAAAGTTTATGTCCTGAGTGTGTGAATGCCGGTATAAATCAACCAGGTACCTCACAATTTGGAAGGGGTGACTATAAAACAATTAGAAAAAAAGGTTGATTGAAACTGGAGTAAATGCCTGGTATTAAACCTAATTCAGCCCTCCAATACACAATCTATGACGTGAAAGGATAATAGAAAACAGTTGTGATTTGAACAGGGGTCAACAGTGTAAAGCTGTTTCTGAAACTTGTAGGTTACAGGGTCAGGCCAAAAATGAATAAAGTCGTAAATATTGTGATCCTTTGGGATATGTGTACATGGGGAAATGCCAAAATATTAAGGGCAATTATTCTAAACATTGACAAATATAAAGAGGTGAAATGTAGTCAAGAAAAGTAGAAAATGAAAAAGAAAACATGAAAAACAGGAGAAAGGAAAAGGAGAATGAAACAAGGTCAGAAAAGAAGAGCGAGTTGGCATTTTAGATGCTATGTAAACAAGAATTTCTTAATTTAAAAGTTATTAAAAGTTTAATAAATGTTATTAAAAGTTTCTCAGTTAAAAGTTTGTGAAATGAATGAAACTATCTCCTGGGTTACCTCGAAAGCGACATTCAAATTTAAGGATAAACACAAAGAACTTCTTTGAGTCCTAGGAGTCCATGATGCTTGGCTTTCTGGCTTATGCCTCTGGACGCACTATTTGTTTCTAAAAATCAAAATCTTAAACCATGAAGCTTGAGTGGCTAGTGTACTTTTCAGAGGATTCAAATCAGATTTTTGGATTTCTCATTCTGTGATCATCATTCAATTACATTTGCCAAACAGCCTACAAGACCCCTTTCAGACTGGAAACAAATGGGCCAGGAGAAATAGCCACAAGGGCCCATCCTACCAACACTACCATATTTTTTCCCCAGTATGGACTTTATATCAGGTTTCAGAGTCCTCAGAGTACAATCTGTATGCCATTGGAAAAATGTTATTCCTGTTATCCTGTTATTTCTTCATAGAAGTCCAAGGATGTATGTTTACCTGAAAGTTTTGTAATGCACTGTCTTTCATTCTGTGTCCAATGAGTAGCCTGGCATGGACACTGTGGCAGCCTCAGTTCCCCGGGGCAGAGCATGAGAATTGGGCAATTAACCCTGTGTAAAAAATGGGACCCGATTCAGTTCTGAAACATTAAAGGGTCAATATTTCTTGCCAGTAATGGTTCCTGCAGGATACCTTAGAAGGAAATCTTATAGAAAGGAAGTTATAGGATTGAATTCCAAACCCACTGCTTGCCAAGTTAGGATGGATAGAACCACAATGCATGCCCAGGTATATGCAGTGCCAATGACCTCATAAAGAAATCTAACTTGTTATTTTCAACAACACCGCTTAGAGTGCGATAAAGCCACCAGAGGGTCTGTGCTTCTGAAAGAATGTGTTTCCAGCTGTGACTGTTGCCACATGAAACCCTACCTGATACTAACTGAATAATATCCTGCAATCCCATTTCATAAAGCTGTATTTTTTAAAAAATTTCCTCTGTTCTTAAGAGCCTTCTGTTCTCCTGCTACCAGTCCTAGGAGTCATCCCTCCCTCTTTGTTCTCTTCATCCGTACCTCTTGCTCTCCACCACATAGCTCTACAAATATAATTTTCCTTTACCAACAGCTCCATACTTTCACTGTACCCCGGTTAATGGTTCTAATTTCCTTTGGTGGTCTCATTACCTTCCAAATTAAGCTCCCCATTGCATGAATATTCAAGCTTAAAATGATTTGGAAATTAAGCCTGTTTTTCCACAAGGGCAAGATGCCTGTTGAAGTAACAGTGTGAGGTTGAATCTCTTTGACAAATGCCTTTTATTAACTGATTAGACTGGATTTTACTTCCTGCCTAAAGTCAGAGTCAAAGAATCTCTGAGTGTGTCCAACCATCTCTGCTTTTCTACCTGATCTGAAAATAATGGCCTAACCCTAAAGCGTTTCCCTCTCTCCCTGGTGTCTGTCTTGCTTCCCAGCTCCCTGGTAACTGGTTCAGCTTTGTGTGGTGGTGGTGAAAGTTACATTTCTATGGAGAAATGCAGCAGCACATAGCAGAGTGGCAGAGAAGCTTTATTTAGACTTTGTTTATTGACCACATCACTTGATTTTTAGGAAGATCCTATGATTGGTATTCTGAGCATTTTCTGAGTTGCCTCATCACTGGGTCAATGGCTTTATCTACTAAAAGAAATAGAAAGGGAAATTGGTTCTGTCTCACTGAGCTTACCAGAGTGGAATCTGGCCAAACTGCTAACCACTACTGAGCTTCATTTCTCACCTGTAAAATGGAGATAAATAGTAAAACTTACACTGTGTGAAGATTAAATAAGACAATGTATGTAAAGCAAATAGCATGGTGACTGAGAGGTCAGCATAGTGCCATGAATAAGAGCATGAACTGGAGCAAGACTGTCTTCTCCAGATTCTCTCTCAGTCTTTTGCTGTCTATGTAGTTTAGGGGCAAGCCAAACAACGTGTGCCTCATTTGCCAATCTGTAGAAAGGGCGATAATAAAACTTACCTTATAGGGTTTTGTGAAGATGAAATGAATCAGTGAAAACTGCTGAGAACCATGCCTGGCACACAACCACAACAAACACTAAAAGTGCTTGCCAAAAAAAGTGTTTGCCATTATTATCAGAAAATACTGGTATTATTACAGCTATTAAAATAAGCTGTGGCCTTGAAAACATTGTCCTGAAAAGCTGATACAATCAAAATGAAGCAATAGAAGGTTTAACCTTTGGTCATGCATCGACTAAGATGTTTTACTTACTTTTTCTTTTATTTGCCAAAGGGATATAGAAAATTCAGAGACGATGTTGACTTGGGGAGACCTTCTGAGGAAGGAAGAAATCCCAGGCGACCTGGTTCTCTTCACGTTTCTCAGGAAGCCCGCTGGTTTCAGGAAGACCTGCACAAAGGGGAAACCTGACCTCATAATTGAACAAAGCTGATTTTTAAACATGGGAAGACAGGGCTGATGGGGTGGTTATGAGGAGTATTAGTCCCCTTCAGGGAGAGAATTTGATATGACTGAGGTCACAGGAGACAATCTCCAATATACTCATTAGCAAATTAGTATTTTGTTTATCTTTTAAAAAGAGTGAGCCAGGCACAGTGGTTCACACCTGTAATCCTAGCACTTTGGGAAGCTGAGGTGGGCGAATCATGAGGTCAAAAGATCGAGACTATTCTGGCCAACATGGTGAAACCCCGTCTCCACTAAAAGTAAAAAAATTAGCCGGGCGTGGTGGTGCACACCTGTAGTCCCAGCTACTCAGGAGGCTGAGGCAGGAGAATCGCTTGAACCCGGGAGGCAGAGCTTGCAGTGAGCCGAGATCGCACCACTGCACTCCAGCCTGGCAACAGAGAGGGACTCCATCTCAAAAACAAAACAAAAAAAAAAAAAAAAAAAAAAAAAAAAAAAAAAAAAAACAAAAAAAAAACAAAAAAAAGGGTGGAGTCAGTTCAAAAGCATGGTGGGGAATTCTATGTTGAGGCAGTGAAGTATTTGGAGAAATTGCTGAGAAGATGTGAAAGTCCACACATTTTATGCCCCTGTAAGATCCTTGCTAGAGCTTGATAGTACCCATTATTTCATTATTCCTTATGTTTTAAACTTTTGGTGGAACCTATAAGTATTGTTATATACAAGATGCATCAACTATGTTATAAACATGAACAATGAAAAGTTATTTTCTTAAACCTATGTGAATCTTGTGTAGCTTTTAAGAACATGTGTCCAAAAAATAAAAAATAGAAACAAAAACATGTCCTAAAGAACCATCACATAGAGTGGTCTGGTATAGACAGTGAATTAAGAGTCATCTGGGTTAAGTGCCTTCTAGGAAAATCACTTCTCTGAATTTTAGTTTCTGTTGCCCCTGCTTATTCCAGAGGGTTACTGTGGACACCAAATAAGGTGATGAATGTGAGAAAACACTTTTTAAACGCAAAACTCATGTTAGGAAAACATGTTATAAATGTAAATTTATAAAGATGAGATTGGGAGAAGCAGGATAAAGAGAGGGAGAAAATCAGAAAGACCTCAGTGAGCAAAAAAGGAGGATGAAATGTGGGGAAAAAATCAATTTTCAAGATATTCAGGCATAAAAAAAGGCAGTTTGGAAGTGAAAAGATACATGGTAAGTGAACAAAAACTGACAGAAGCTAAAAATAAGTCACATATCTGTAATATGGAATATTATGTGGGTATGAAAAGTTATGCTTATGAAGTATTTGAATGGCGTTGAAAACACTCATCATGTTAACTAAAAACAGATACAACATTGTATGTGTGAAGAAAATGCAGCCAATTATATAAGAAAAGTATTAAAAGAGATTGGGAGGAAATATGGTAAAAATGGTTGCCTCTGAGTAGTAAGCAATTAAAGGAGGTTGTTTCTATTCTTTCTGAAAATTACCATTTTCTTTAGTGAACACAAATCACTTTTCTATTTAAAAACTAAGTTAAACTAAATTAACAATAAAAGAGAGGAGAAAATCTAGACCAAGGAGATATACGAACTAGAATATCAGGAAACATCCTGAAGCTTCTTTAGTCCTGAATGTGGGATTCGTACCTGAAAGGTCAAATATAAGTGCTTTGTTACCCCCACTTACAAGTGGTTCATTGTGTACAAATTGTATACACAGTTCAATTGTACACTGCTCATGTAGTACAAGGAACTATTTATTTTGTCTTATTATTTTTCACGCATTTTATTTTTTTTCTTCATGTATTTTTTAAAATTTTAATTTGTTTCAGTCGTTTTTGGGGAACAGGTGGTTTTTGGTTACATGGGTAAGTCCTCTAGTGGTGATTTCTGTCTGAGATTTTGGTGCACCTGTCCCAGAGCAGTGTACACCATACCCAATGTGTAGTCTTTTGTCCCTCACCCCCTCCCATCCTTCCCCTTGAGTCCCTGAAGTCCATTCTTAATGCATCATTCTTACGCCTTTGCATCCTCATAGCTTAGCTTCCATTTATAAGTGAGAACAGATGATATTTGCTTGTCCATTCCTGAGTTGCTACACTTAGAATAATGGACTCCAACTCCATCCAGGTTGCTGTGAATGCCATTGTTTCTTCCAGGAATTATTTTAAGTGGTTTATATTGTTAGATAAAATGTATGGGAGGCTATTGTTTTGGACTAAGCTCCTGTACCAAGTGCCACCAGACAAAACCGAAACAGAATGGAGTCACTCCTGCTAGGTAATCAAACTATACTTATAGATGGGCCAATTTTCAAAAAGACAAAAACAAAAAAACAGGAGATTTGCAGCAATCAATCCAAAGGGCCCCAGTCAACCTGAAGCAGCATGAAAGAAATCCCCTCTACTTTAACTCTATAAGGAAAGTAACTTTTTTTTTTTTTTAGATGAAGTTTTGCTCTTGCCCAGGCTGGAGTGCAGTGGTGCGACTCCGGCTCACTGCAACCTCCACCTCCTGGGTTCAAGCGATTCTCCTGCCTCAGCCTCCTGAGTAGCTGGGATTGCAGGCACCCGCCACCACTGCTAATTTTTGTATTTTTAGTAGAGACAAGATTTCACCATGTTGGCCAGGCTGGTCTCGAACTCCTGACCTCAGGTGATCTGCCCACCCTGGCCTCCCAAAATGCTGAGATTACAGGTGTGAGCCACCACACCCGGCCAGGAAAGTAGCTCTGAAATGACCAGTCTACCGTTGATTCCTGATTTTTGTTTTCTTCAACCTTTTCCTCCTAGAAAGTCTACCCCTCTGCTCTGATCATCAGAGAGCTTTTCTGTTTTGAAGATGGTATACTGCTCGACTCATACAAGTCCATTAGATCTTTAAATTCAATTTGTTGAGGCCAGGTGCAATGGCTCATGCCTATAATCCCAGCACTTTGGGAGGCCAAGGCAGGCAGATCACTTGATGTCAGGAGTTCAAGACCAACCTGGCTAACATGGTGAAACCTCGTCTCTACTAAAAACCCAATCTCTACTAAAAATACAAAAATTAGCCGGGCATGGTGGCATGTGCCTGTAATTCCAGCTACTTGGGAGGGTGAGGCAGGAAAATTGCTTGAACCCAGGAGGTGTGCAATGAGCTGAGATCGTACCACTGCACTCCATCCTGGGCAACAGAGTGAGACTCTGTTTCAAAAACAAACAAATAAATAAATTCAGTCTGTTGAAATTTTGTTCTTGACAATATGTAGTAATTCTTTGAATCCTCACCAAGATACCATTGTATTAGTTTGCTAGGGCTGCCATAACAAAGTACCACAAACAGTGGTTAAGACAACAGAAATTCATTATTTCACAGTTTTGGAGGCTGGAAGTCTGAAATCAAGGCGCTGGCATGGTTGGCTCCTTCTGAGAGCTGCAAGGGAAAGTTCTGTTCCAGGCCTTTCTCCTTGGCTTGTAGACAGCCCTCTCCTCCCTGCATCTTTCTGCATAGTCATCCCTCTGTGCACGTATCATTCTTCTCTTCATGTGGTGTTCTTTTTATAAGGACACCAGTCATATAGCACTAGGTCCCTACCTTACTCCAGTATAACCTCATCTTAACTAATTACATCTGCAACAACCCTATTTCCAAATGTGGTCACATTCTGAGGTACTGAGGGTTGCGGCTCCAGCATGTGAATTCTGGGGGGATGCAATTCACTCGTAACACTCTTAAAGAAGTTGTATCCCCTCTCCTTATTTTACAGAGGTAGAAAGTGAGGTTCAGATAAGTAACTTTCTAAGATCTGAGGGCTAATAAGTGGCAAAGCTTGGATTCTAATGTAGGCAGTCTGACGCTCCAGCCCACATGCCGATATTCTTGTCTTTTTTATTTTATTAACAAGCAGAATAATAAACACAACAATTTTAAAGCTGAAAGAGCAGTAAGTCACATTGCTGCTGCAGTTCACAGATGCACCTGGGGTACATGCTCCCTTGTTGTGAGGCAGAGTGTAGGCACAGGACTGTGCATATTTATATATATGTGTATATATACATGATCAAGAAGAATCAGAGAACTGAAAACCACAGGAGACCAGAAAGTATCCATAACTTTTCATCAGGCAATCCCAAAGCGCTCTGCTCCTTTCCTTTGCTTTGCCTCTATATCCTCTGTGGTTCCAGTTCCAGCTGAACTTCTGACAATCCCAAATCACTCCTTCCTCTTTTTCAGTTTCTCATCATTTTCAGACTTTCTGGATATTGAAGAGACATTCAAACCAAATCTTTGAGCTCTTTCCTTCAGCTTTCCCAGGTTAACTGTAGGTTATCAGATGACAGACAGGACAGACCTTTTGTGGGAACTGAGGAAATCCCAAACCAAGCCTGTACCAGCAGCTTTCTTACTCTCCAAGCTCACAAGTACATTGAATCATTTGGCCCTCTTCTGCATTTTCTCAGTCTGTGGTATTTCAGATATGATTTTTACCACTTTCTTCTCTGCTGCCACATCCACAGTTTTTTCAAGAGGTTCTTCCTCTTTGACAGAGAGCTCTATGGACTTTGTTTCTTCTTCCTCAGTTTCATCTCCCAGTCCCTCTTTTTCATTTGCCTCCTCTTCAGCATGTTCTTCACAAGATATGCCTGGAGTCTATTGATAAAATCTTGCTTTATTCCCTTGGTCTCCAAACCACGAGCAAGACATTCTTGCTTTAGTCCAGCAAGCTTCAGCTTATGGAGCTCCACCATCTGGGTTGCCATCTTGTTATCCCTCTTGCAAGCTTATATTCTATAGCCTCTCTGGAAAGCAAGAGAACTACCACAGAAATAAATTCCACCCCATGGAATTCCAGTTTTCTTTTCTTTTTTACATGGCGAGTCAAGATATTGATGTGGGCTGGGAGAGCTGTGTCTGAGACTTCACTCTTGTTTGGAGAGCCTGAAAATTACCTTCTACCCTCAAAACCTAAAATAAAACTACCATACAATCCAGCAATCCCATTGCTGGGTACATATCCAAAAGAAAGGAAATCAGCTTCTGGAAGAGATCTCTGCACTCCCCTGTTTATTGTGGCACTATTCACAATAGCCAATATTTGGAAGCAACCTAAGTGTTCATCGACAGGTGACTGGATAAAGAAAAGGTGGTGTATATACACCATAGAGTACTATTCAGTCATAAAAAAGAATAAGATCCTGTCATTTTTAGCAATATGCCTGGAACTGGACATCATTATGTTAATTAAGTAAACCGGGTGCAGAAAGACAAACAACATATTTTCACTCATTTGTAGGAGCTAAAAAATGAAAACAATTGAACTCATGGACACAGAGAGTAGAACAATGGTTACCAGAGGCTGGGAAGGGGAGTGGGGCTGGGGATGGGGATGGCTAAGGGGTACAAAAATATATTAATAGTTAGAATGAGTAAGAGCTAGTGTTTGATAGCACAACAGTGTGACTGCAGTCAAAAATAATTTATTATACATTTTAAAATAACTAAGTATAGAATTGCAATGTTCATAACACAAATGATAAATGTTTAAGATGATGGATAACCTCATTTGTCCTGATGTGATTATTACACATTAGATGCCTGTATCAAAATACCTCATATACCCTATAAACACATAAACCTACTATGTCACCATAAAAATTTTGATTTTAAAAAATAAAAAATAAACTACCTTCTCAACTATTAATAGATAAGGCTGGATTCAATAAGCAAGTTTTGCCCCAGAAGTCTACCTAGATGTGTTTCATTTATACACCAAAATACTTCTTACTAGACTAGTTTCATGTACCCTGTAAAGGGCCAGGGTACAAAGCATATGGGGTTAGAGCTTCTGAAGCTTCAGAAAGTTGAGCCACTGGTGAATGAATGGAAGGAGGCATTCACAGGTATGTGATCCCACATCAAGGGCCTGGCATTGCAGCACAGCCAGTGGTGGTGATTTTGAGGCTTTCTCACATTTTCTGCATTTTATAATTATTCACCTGGTACTGCAGTTTGGCCGGAAGATCAAACGGGCCCTACCTTTCGGCATCCTGGGCTTGCTGCCTCCCTAGGAAAGATCACTGCCCCTGAGCTCACACAGACCCTCCTCCAGCAAGTTGAGAAGCTGCTTACCGAGGGCTCTGTAAGGTGAAGAAGGGAAAACCGTCTACACTGGACAGTGCAGGGTCCCCAGCACCATGGCATCCTGTTGATCCCTCAGGCCCTGGGGCCACATCTGGGCACGGGCCCATGGGCCAAAAGGAAGACAAGAGCTCTGTGTCATGCGAATTTGCACAACCAGCCCTGTGGAAGTGTCTCACACTGACTTCAGGGCATCTTTCAGTCCCTAGCAAGCCACCATTCACTATTGATTGATTGAATTACAAGTTTTCAATGGAATCTTAGAGTTTTAGGGCCAGGAGACACCTCTGAGATCATCCAATCTCCAAGAAAGAGTACAGGGTAGTGTGTGGCAAGATCAAGGCCAGAGGCCATGTCTCCTGATACCCCATCCAACAGGAGGCCGGTGATGGAAAGACGCCTACTCTTGAAGGCTCCTCAGGTGGTTTGTTTCATTTGTATGAAAACAAATTTCCCCACTCAGATTTCAATGTCTTTCTTTTGCTTTCTCTGCTTGCTTCCTCATCTATAAAATGAGACCCTAAAGCCCGTGAGTTAATATGTGTGGAGCACTTGGAATTGTTATTAACACATAGAAAACAATACATGAGATGCTGTTGCTATTATTCATATGATTATTATCATCATTGTTAATTTCCAAGGGCTGCCATAACAAAGTAACACAAACTAGGTGGCTTAAAACAACAGAGCTTTATTGTCTCTCAGTTCTGGAGGCGGGAATGCTGAAATCAAGCTGATAGAAGAGCTATGTCCCCTTCGAAGCTCTCCAAGCAATTCTCTCTTGCCCTCATCCAGCTTCTGGTAGCCCCAAGAGTTCCTTGGCTTGTGGCAGCATAATTTCAATCTCTGCCTCCATCTTCATGTGGTCATCTTCCCTCTGTGTCTGTGTCTCTTCTCTTCTTACAAAGACATCAGTTTTATTTAATTCAAGATCCACCCTACTCCAGTATGTTAACTAATTATATCTGCACCCACCCTCTTCGCAAATACAATCACGTTTACTGGAACCAGGGGTTAGGACTTTAACATATCTTTTGGGATAATCCAATTCAACCCACAGTAATCATTACCATTGTCAAATTGTACTTGTTGGAATGGACATTTCCATGTAGGGTAAAATGTGTTCACTCCATTCTTGTCATAGCCCTGGATAGAGCTGCCCCAGAGCTTGCCTGTACTCATTTCAATCGAAAACTGATTTAGATGCCGGGCTTATAGAAGTTTCAGATCTGCTGGATAAAAAAAAAAAAAAAAAAAAAAGAGGGATTTTAATTTGTGAAGAAATTGCAAAGGCAATACATTGATGCCGCTCTCTTGTTTTTTTAAGGAAGCTATAAAGAGTTCATCAGTAGGGCAGTTTCATTAGAGCTATTTTTTTCTGACTAGTAATTTCTCAGTATTCTGAGTTTACACATCTAATTCCTCCAGAAGTTTCCCAGGGGGAGAAAAGACAACAAAACTTGAATAAAATTATGACTGTTGCACTTCATGAATACATTATTCTGGTACTGCGACTCTCCAGGACGATTTGTCCTCACAGTGTATTCAGAAGAGGGTAGGAAAAGAAAAATGCACACATACGTGTATATGTATATAAATGTTATGTATACACATATCTATATATAAATAAACACATATACACATAGATATGCAAAGGATGAGTCCTTATCATAGCTCTCCAGAACTAAATGTATCATTTGTCATTGATAATATAAGCATAGGTAGAAAATGCTTCCAGTAAATTCCAAGGAAAATGAATAATTAAGAGAAATGCTTTGATGGTGATTTGAAATCCCCACTTTTCAATGCATTTCAAGCTCTTGCCAAATGATTCAAGTATAGGTCATTTCCCCCATTTGCTCTCCATGTCACCAACATCTTTAAATATTGATTATTTCTGTGGTTACTATTCAAATCATGTCATACTACCATATTGAAAAATTAGGGAGATTTTTTCATTACCCTAATTTGTGAGCTTTGGGCTGTTTGTAATTTTTCTATGAGTCATTTTGAAACCCAGGATGCTGCTCAAGAACTCAAATAACAGTGATTTTGTATGCTATTATTCGGCTCCTTCCATACAGGGAACAGACTCTAATGTGCATCTAATTGAGTTAATATAATAAGTGCACTTTTCATGTGAGCAGTTCCCCAGTGGGTTGCTGCTTTCTCTTTGAACATGAATCACAGATTACAAAATCCATAAATAACAAAGCAAAATTTCTTATGCATCTAAAGGAGGAAAGATACCTTGTCACATCTTATTTTCTATTCGAAATTCCTTTTCAGTGAAGGTAAGATATTTATTTCCTAAGTTTTTGACCAGTAGAAGGTGCCTTGGTACTTTCTTGGGGTCAAAAATAAGATAAGTGAACTAAAATGGATGACAAAGTGTCCCAAACCGGTAATGATAATGTGAACGAATTTTGAGTGTCATCCAAATGTTGTTTTCAAAAGAACACAGAGGAGTTCTCATCAGAGCATTTCACGTTGATTTTTTTTTTCTTTTACATTAATGGTTTGCTCATTCCTGAATCTTGCTTGTTTAAATTGAACAAACCATAGTGACAGGCAAGAATGACTCTATTCTCTCTCATCTTCTAAAAATGGCCTCAGGCAAAATATCATTTTTTCCTCCTGTTTTCCTGATGAAATCAGATAGTCGGATGGCATCTGTTCAGGAAAGAGGGCAGCACCATGAGGTCTCTGGTGGAACCTAGCCACTCTGATTTGAATCTGTATTCACCAGGTATCTTGTAGGGCTCCAGGCAAATGCTTCCAGGCTTTGCCCCACTCTCCTACTCATCACTTGACCACCATTGCCACTTTCACCAAGTTTGAAGTCCCTGGAACACCATTTGTTGATTCATTAACCAACATTTATTACATAACTGCTATGTGTCAGACACTGCTCTAGGTGATGGGGGCCCAAACACACTGTCCCTACCCTCAAGGACAAAGTCTGATTATCTCTTAATCCTTGGGAGCCCCTAGAACACTCAGGCATTAGGTCCCTAACATCCCAGCAAGCCCATTCTGGGTCCCATAGAACTAAAGAATGTGAAGATAATGAGTGTTTACTCAGATTTCTATATCCTGATTTGGATTTGTGGGTTCAAGGGAAAGATTCCAAAGGGGGGTGGGAGTGGAAACTGACATTCCTCTGTACTTCCTGTACATAGTCTGTAGTTGGCCTTATCTGTGGGCACTGTAACTTCTAGGGATGGCTGGTGCCATTTTGACCCTGAGTTGTTTATTTTCCTCTATAGACTTAAATCTCAGCTGTGTCATCAACAACTGAGAGGAGTAGGGACTCTGACTTCTATTTCTTTGGAATTCTGTATATTGTATTATACACCTGTAGGTTCTATAAACATGCTCTTGAGAGGCATATGAATGCATGCTACTGATTTGTCATCAAACTTGTCTTCAGTGTGAATGTACAGATTGGTGTTAGCAACAACTCAGAAGGGAGCTCTCTCTTTTCTTCCTAAATGACTCTAATAAACACCATCCTATCAAACCCCAGACTTCTCTTTCACACACTCAGCATATCCTGCTTATGTGTGTGGGAGCTGTAATCACTTCTGGGATAATTCAAAAATCCTGAATCAACCAAATACTAAACACAGTTATAGGCGCACAGTACAAACTTAGCAGATATTTGGAATTGAAACCAAATGTTCTATGAGAAATCTCAGGGGGTCCTTCTGAAATTCAGTCCCTGTGAGCATGACTTGCATGAGACCCCTCTAAAACACGTTCCATCTCTGCTTTCCTTCCTCTTCCGTCCCACATTGCCCTGGAGGGTACAGGCATGCTTGGGTTGCTGCCCAATCCTGAATGACTCGGGGAGTTTACTTTCCTGGTAGCATTCCCCAGCTGCCATTTAGAAATAAAAGAAAACAAACATATGGGGCCAGGAGGCCTGGCGCCAGCCAAGAGGTGGTCCTGCATATTGGCTACAGGCTGAGACTCTAGGGTCAGGTAAATCTGGTTTCAAATTCAGGCTCTCTCACTTGCCAGTTTTGTACTTGGTGGAAATTATGGAATTTCCTTAATGCTCATTTCCTGATCCATGACTAATGATAGTGCCTGTCTCATGGTTTACTGTGAGGATTAAATAACGACATTAATGGGAAGTCTTTAGCAGAGAGCCTAAGAGAGAGCACAAGCTCAAAATCAATGTTGCCCAAAAGCATTCTTCTGAGATGCTCTTTTCTTATGCTTCCTGGGATCCGTCCTGGTCTTTATGCCTCTTTGAGGCTGCTAGAATCCCTCTTCTTGAGGATTTCCTCTGCTTGGCTGCCTCTGCCACTTCTCTTTCTCACCCATTGCATCACATCAAAGATGCAGACTCTGATATATACCCTAGCCTAAAGCTCTACCTCCCATCTCCCAGGAATGGGGGCTCCCAACCAATAGCCTCCCTGACCCCAGATCACTCTCTATCAAGCTCCTCCTAGCTTGTTCAAGGCATCTTGTAGCCTGAAGCAGTTAACACAATAAAGAATAATTTTGCTTGGTTACGATTTATAAGTGCGTCTTGATTTTATAGGTATCACATGCTATAACCATAAGCTTTATGTTTGTTCTTATTTGAATAATAGCATGACAAAAATAACTCAAGTGAATGTTGCAATAGTTTCTTTTAAAGGTTCTGTGTGTTTTGTAAGTTGAAAAAGACAGGTTTAAAGGATTAAAGTTACAGCATTTCAAACCTTTTTAATGAAATGTATAACATGCTAATGTTTACTGTGTATTATGTATGTAAATGCCTTACTTGAGTGTACATGTTTTGAGCAGAAATGGAATTGTATTTATATATTTGTACAGTGCCTACTACTGAGTTTTGCCTGTCGCATGTCCTCAATATATATCCTAATCACGCAGCAAATGGTTACTGAGTATCTGCCATGTGGGAAGCAATCTACAAGGCTTTGCAAGGAACACAAAGATGAGAAGGACACAGGTCTGTCCTGGGAGGACAAGTGATAGGTAACCAGCCAACTACCATAAGGGGAGGGTGATTGGTGTGGTCGGAGATAAAAATTAAATGCTGAAGGTTCAGAAAGGGAGTATGTGCTTCTGGTTAAAAGAGCTCCCTTAAACCTCATGGAAAGGGAGACATTTGAGCTGAGATTTGAAGGAGATGTAAGATCTGGACATGCCAAGATGGAGCAGGAAGGCTTTGTAGACAGACATGACAGCTTGATCAAAGACCAGAATGCACAGAATACAAATAGAATATGGCCAGGAATCTGATTGGTGGTAGGTATGCTAAGTAGGAGAACAAGCCAGGAAAGCAGATTGGACCAAATCCTAAGGAGCTTGGCTGGAGGCTGTGAGGAGTTTTCATGGAAAATTTTGATTAAGTGAGCAACACAGACAAATTATTCTGGTACTTTCCATTTTCAAAGAGTAAAGAACAAATATCCTAATGAAATGTAGTCCAGAATCACGAAGTTTTGAAGGATGTGATAAAATTGGAAGAGTAGAGGATTTTCTGGAATTTGCTGCAAAGGTCAGACTGGGAATTTCTCAGGAGCTTCATGGCACTTAGAGCTGAAATCATACATTAGACCCTTAGCTATCCTCATCAGTGTGATGTTTGCTGCTTATGTCAGTCAAGTCAGGCAACTTATGAGGCACTCAGAGTCTCACGATCCACACTCACTGATGGAACAAGTAGATATTTCTCAAAGATGAGTAAGACTCTGTTTAGTTTTTTCCTTCAAAGAGACTTCTGGGTAATAGGAGGAAGAAGACAATCACTCTGATAACAATGTTCCTTGAAAGCTTGTTTCCAAGGCAAATGACCCATGAGAATGGAGCCTGTTGAGTGAGGACGAAGAGACTGGATGTAGAGATACCATTTAGAAGGCCAATGCAGCCCTCTGTGAGAGGCATAGTGAGGAACTTAATGTGAGGGCCACGGGGTGAGGAGGGCGGGTGGAAAGAAGGGAAGATGGGAGCTTGAAGTGTAGAGTTAAAACAAACAGGGCTTGTCACATCATTGGATATTAGATGGGTGAGAGAGAGAAGTTCAACATGACCCTCGCATTTGTGTGTTTAAAGAGATGATGGTGCCATTGCTCCATCAGTAAGAGCATGTTGGGGAATGGGGGAGTTGATGATCCTGGAATATTTGGAGGTATCACTGTGACTAGATTATAGGTATCTTCATTCACTGGTTTGCCCAAGGGAAGGGATTGTGTGATGTTCACCTGAGTAGTCCCAGCACCCAGCACAAAGCCTGATACTGAAAAATTTCTCAATAGATACCAAAGAACTGAACTGTTGACTTGAACGGACCAGCACACAGATACCCCTGTCTGGTGCTAGGGAGAGGAGTGGATCTGCTGAGAGGTGAACTTTAAGGAGAAAGAGCATAGAGCAAAGAGGCAGAGGACAGCACCTTATACTGAGGTAGCCACACTGAATATGGGGGAAGGAAGAAAAACCCATGAAGGAAACTGAGATGAATCCTTGCAAAGGAGAAAATAACTGAGAAAAATGCAGCGTCCCAGTAACACTGAGAAGAAAAAACTTGAAGAACAAGAGTTAGAGAATGCTTTTTAAACAGGAGACTAAAACCACTAGCTGTTAAGGAAAATATGAAACAACTTAATTAATGCTAAAGTTTTCTGTCCTTCAAAAGTAACCATTAAGATAGTGAAAAGGCAAGCCACAGATTGGAGAAGATACTGACAACACAGGTGACTGACACTGAACATAATGGAGACTATATGAAGAACTACTACAAATAAATAAGAAAATGAAAGGCAGTACAAAGGATCAACAGGCAAGAGACTTGAAAAGGTACTTTGTAAATAAAGAATATCCAAATGTCCAAAATGTGTAACAGGATAGCAACTAACAATCATTGGAAAGCAAATTTAAAATATTATACATCTACCTTTATGGCTAAAATTAGTAAGACTGATTATGCCAAGTTTTGGTGAGGATTTAGAACTATAGAAACTGATATACTGCTGGTGGGAATGTAAATGAAGACAAACACAACACTCTGGAGAACTGTGTAGCATTGTTTACTAAAGTGTCAGAAAACACAATCTATTCCTCAGTAATTCCACTCTTAGGCATATCTCCAGAAGAAATGTGTGCCCACACATCAAAAGACATACACAAGAATATTCAGAGCAGCACTATTCATCCTACCTCCATCTGGAAACAACGCAAATGGCCATCAACAGTAGGATGGATAAGTAAATTGTGGTATATTATGTGAAACACTGTAAGAGCAATAAAAATAACTAAACTGCATCTAAATGCAGGAAAACAAATAAATCTCACAAATATAATGTTGACTGAAAGAAGCCAGATCCAAAATAATATAACCAAACAGAATATACTGTTTGGGGCCAGGCACGGTGGCTTATGCCTGTAATCCCAGCACTTTGGGAGGCCGAGGCGGGTGGATCACCTGAGCTCAGGAGTTCGAGACCCACCTGGCCAACATGGCAAAACCCTGTCTCAACTAAACATGGTGAAACCCTGTCTCTACTAAAAATACAAAAAATTAGCCAGGCATGGTGGCGGGCACCTGTAATCCTAGCTACTTGGGAGGCCAAGGCAGGAGAATCACTTGAACTTGGGAGGGAGGTTGCAGTGAGCCGAGATCATGCCATTGCACTCCAGCCTGGGTGACAGAGTGAGACTCTGTCTCAAAAAAAAAAAAAAAGAATATACTGTTTGGTTCCAATTTATAGACAAAACTAAGTATTCAGGGATGCACACTAGTGGTAAAAGAGTAAGAAAAGGCAAGCAAGTAAGTGATGTAGAAACAAGGGTAGTGGTTGCCTTGAGGAGGGTAGGATGGGAACTGGAAGGGTCACAGCTGGGAGGCTGGCACTGTTTAATTTCTTGTCCTGGGAAGTGATTACATGGATAACGATCCATCAAGCTGTGTATTCATGTGGCTTGCACATTTGTATGCATATTTTATTTTAAAGCGAAAAATAATTTTTAAAAGAAGAGGATGGTAAAAAAAAAATTATAGCTATTTCAGTGTGGGGTTTAGGTGAATAATAGCAGAGGAGAGACTCTTGGCTTTATGGGTTACTTTAAATTTTCCAAAGAAGAGTTTCAGTAAGACAGGACAGAAGCTACATTTTAAGGGGTTAGGGAAGAAATTGGTTTTAAGGAAATTGAGGTCAATAGTAAAGACACGCAAAGGTTTTTTTGATAAAATGAAGGAGAAAGAAGAGGAGGCAACTTGATTGGGTAGAAAGTTTACATTTTATTTTTAAGGCTATAAGTGTCTTCAATATAAAGACAATCCGGAGAGGTAAAAAATGCAAATGATAGCTAAAGTAACTGATGGATAAGGTAAATGACATGTGACAATATTGGCTGTCACTGAGGGGTTACTTCCTAAGTGATAAACATAAAGAAAGATCTCTCAAGGATGGAAAAACAGGGGGATCAAAGAGGAAAACTGGGGTTCAGAGGTCCCCCTTCTGCTCCGTGACACAGAAGGTAAGAGGTGCTAAAGTAGCCTTGGGGACCTGAGAAAGGTATACATGCCCTACGTAGACCCTAGGGTCTGTAGGTGGCAACTCAAGGCTAGCTGAAGTTGGTAGGAAGAATTTGGGTGGATTTGATCAGCAAGTCTTTTGAGGTTCTCTGGCAAGTACAACAGATTGGAAATAATAATGATGAACGGGACAGTGTCATTTATCATCGTCTGTACATTGATGGTAAGGGTAGGCACTGCTGTAGATATATTTGCAGGGAAAGTTCAGAAAGTTGAAGAGATCAGAAAAATGATATTCCCTTGTTCTTCTAAATAAAATAACAGAGAAGATTATTTGCTAAGGGTGGAGGGATTGAGAGCTTTAAAGAAAATGAAAAAGTTTAAAGAGTCATTGAAGGCAATGAAAGAAGAGCTGATCAAAGTCAAGTTCAAGAATTGACTGACAAGGCAACACGGAGAGCCAGGCTGAGGTTTGGAGTCATGAGTGTGCTGTTGCATGAATCTGCAGGCTGTGTTTCCAAAACACCAAAGCTTCAGACTAGGTCCTGCTGCTCACCTCACAGAAAGCCAGTCACTGAGACAAGAGTATTGCCAGAGAAGAAGGCTTTAATTAGGTACTGCAGCTGAGAAGATGGGACATCAGTCCCAAATCCATCTCCCTGACCAAATAAAATCAGGAATTTATATAGCAGGGAAGAAACGTAACATGCAGAAAAGCAGGAATTAGGGAGGGGTAAGGAAGAGGAGTTGGTCAACAGAAAGCAAGCGGTCAGATAGGCAATCATGATGGGTGAGGGGTCTGGAGTGTTGTCCAGATGGAGTGATCTGGTAAGTTCCAGTTCCTTGATGCTATCTGGGAGGACTGATGTTTGGTTTCCCGAGAAAGAACTCAGATAAGACAAATGTATCTTTCTTAAGTTTTAAGACTGGAAGAGTCAAGTTTTATGTTTATTCAAAAGATATCATAGCATCAGTTCTATGGGTCAAGTGAAATCAGTTGAATGGGACAACTGGACTTGTTTCAGTTGTAGGATTTTCCCCTCAGCTTCTTGGAGAAGGAAAAATAAAACTGCAGTACTAATCCCGTACCATGTTTTGTCAGATGAATAGAGCAAGGGACAGGGTGAAGAGGTGGTGGCAAGAAATTAGAAGATACTGGCAGAAATTGGTTTAGGGTCTCACCATGGGTCCCAGAATTTGAAAGAAAAGACAAAAGAGGAATTTCTGGATAAAATGAACCTCCATAGTCGAAGAACAAAGGCAAAAGAAGTAGAAGCATGAGAACATTGGAAATGTTGAATATTGCAATTCGGGAGGATATTAAGATAACTGTTCCAACTAGTGACAGTTTCTAGGGTGTAAATGGATGGCTGGGGTAGAGACAAGGTCGTTAAAAGAAGTGGTCTAGGAACTGAAAGACTAAGTGATTGGATGAGCCTAATGGATGAATGTTGAAACTTTCATAGGATGATAAACAGGTTTCAGATTTTATGCCAACTCAGCCTGAACATTCTGGCTGCCTCAATGTAGTATTGAGAGGGATTCTGAGTCCATTTTAAGGGCCAGACACAAAGAGTGTAGAAGTTGGGATGTAGAAGAAAACAGAATAAGGTATGACTCAGGAATTCAAAGAATGAGAGGTAGTGACTAGCTCAAGATGAATTGCAGGCATGTAATAAATATTAATCACCAAGTTGATATTCTTTTCTTTCCAGTCAGGCTATATTTCTTCTCTTATCTCTCTTCAACTAGTTACCAGCATGAACCTAAATCCCCATTCATTTTAAAGATGGCTTAAAGTCTTCCTTTGCCAGCACTTTTTGAGTTTTGTCCAATCAGAGGTCACTCAGTGGAAAACTGTACAGCAACATCCATACACACTTAAGGAATTCCAAACCATTCACATAGAACCCAAATGGTCTCTTAGGAGTGCTCCCAGGGTTGTGTAGAAGAAAAAGAAAGCAAATTGGACCTTTTACAGAAAATATACTTTTATTATCTGTGAAACTCAACTGGCCATTTAGAGTATGATTGTTCTATGCTTGGAACAGTGGAAAGATGGGCCAAGTTATAACACATTAAGCATGCATATTATTTCAGTTAACACTCATGATGGCCCTGTTGATGAGATATTATCACTACCATTTATTTAACAAAGTATTTAAAATACTTTGTTATTTTAAATTAAAGTCACGTCTTTCATGTAACAAAATACAGATGCATGGATAGCATAAATTAAGTCTCTTTCTCAACACATCTTATCTTACACCCTTGTCCATTTTGCTGATAGAGACAGTCCCTGTGAGATTAAAACACTTGTCAAAAGTCACATAGGGGGTGGAAGAGATAGCAATGAAAGCCAGATTTGTCTAACTAAAGACACTCTAATCTTTGTTTTATTACTTAAACCCCGTTGCCTAGTACTAGTCTTTCCAGGAAGGATATTACAATGAGCAGAAAAGATAATAAGCGGAGATCATGAAGACTACTTCTTATTATTAACTAAACAGAAAGATGAAGCAATGTCAAGTGATATGGTTTGGGTCTGTGTCCCCACCCAAATCTCATCCTGAATTGTAATAATCCCCAGGTGTCAAGGGTGGGACCAGGTGGAGCTAATTGAATCATGGGGGTGATTCTGTTCTCATGATAGTGAATGAGTTCTCACAAGATCTGATGGTTTTATAAGGGACTTCCCTCTTCACTCAGCACTCATTCTCTCTCCTGCGGCCCTGTGAAGAGGTGCCTTCTGCCATGATTGTAAGTTTCCTGAGCCTCCCCAGTCACATAGAACTGTGAGACAGTTAAACCTCTTTTCTTTATAAATTACCCAGTCTCAGGTATTTCTTCATAGCAGCGTGAGAACAGTCTAAGACATCAAGGAAAATGGAAACTGATACAAATTTTAAAATTCTGTTGAGACAGTCTGACCTAAGCTGGTTCTGTCTATGGTTCTGAATTTGCTTTTTATGAAAGCAAGTGACAAGAGCCAAAATATGGAATCAACGTAAGTGCCCAACAATGGATGAATGGATAAAGAAAATGTGGTATACATACAGAATAGAATATTATTCAGCCATACAAAAAGAATGAAATCCTGTCATTTCTGACAACATGGATGAATCTGGAAGACATTATACTAAGCGAAATAAGCCAGATGCAAAAAGACAAATACTATATGATATCACTCATATGTGGAATCTAAAAAAAAATTGAAAGGCTAGGCATGGTGGCTCACGCCTGTAATCCCAACACTTTGGGAGGCCTAGGAGGGAGGATCACTTGAGGTCAGGAGTTTGAGACCAACTTGGCCAAGATGACGAAACCCCCGTATCTACTAAAAATACAAAAATTAGCTAGGCATCGTGGTGTGCACCTGTAATCTCAGCTACTCAGGAGGCTGAGGCACAAGATTCACTTGAACCTGGGAGGAAGAGGTTTGCAGTAAGCCAAGATTGTGTCACTGCACTCTAGCCTGGGTGACAGAGTGAGACTCTGTCTCAGAAAAATAGATATCATAGAAGCAGAGAGTACATGGGAGGCTGAGGCAGGAGGATCACTTGAGCCCAGGGCTATGAGGCTGCAGTGAGCTATGATCATGCTGCTGCACTCCAGCCAGGGCAACAGAGTGAGAACTTACCTCTAGAAAAAAAGAAAGAAAGAAAGAAAGAGAGCGTAAACAGTGGTTACCAGAGACTACAGAGGGAAGTGGGGAAGAATGGAGAGAGATTGGTCCATGGTACAAAGTTATAATTAGATATAATTAATATATAATATATAATATAATTCTATTGCACAGGAGGGTGACTGTTACATAATAGCGTTTGAATATTCTCACCACAGAGAAATGATGAATGCATGAGGTGATGGATATGCTAACTATTCTGATTTTATTATTATACAACATATATATGTATTGAAACACTAAATTGCACCCCATAACTATGTACAATTACAATGTGTCAAATTTTTTTTAAAAGCAATTGAACATGTAGTTGACTTTCACTTCAGCCAAAGATGGAGTAATAGCGACAGGACTTTCTTTCCTCCTGAAAAAAACCTGAACAAAATATATGAAACAACCAAGACCATGGACATTAGCAGCATAGGACAGTAATTCCTATGGACAGTTGCCCTAGGTTACTGACTGGAGAGAATGTCCAAGCTGTGGCACTGGAAGTGGAATGTGGAAGGGCCCAGTGTTCTCTCTGAGTGGAAGACATGAAACGGGGAGTCTGGGAAGGCCGAGTCAGCTGGAGTTCTCAGGGCAGAGTTGCAGAGAGGAAAAATCTGTATGCTCAGGGAACTCTGGAGGTCTGTGGAAGGTTACCTTTGGGTCTTTAGCTCCATACTGATTGGCACAGGAAAGATAAGAAACTATCTGAGGTTGGTACATGAACAAACCAAAAATATTAGAGGGAACATAGCTGAGGCTCACACAGAACCAGGAATAATTTCTGATCCTAATAGCCACAGTAGAAAACCTCTTAATTTGCCGGGCATCAGATGGTATATTGAAAAGGTCTTTGCCTCAAAAGAGGAGCAAAATTAGGTCTAGAATAAATGATGCTCTGGTCTCACCTTAAAAAAAAACCCTTAAAATCAAGACCCAGAAAGATCAAAGTGTTTCTAGATAACTTAATTGTTAGGACAAATCTCATGCATGTTTACAGGAATATACAAACATTCAGCACTCAACAAGGTAAAGTTGCCAATATCTAGCATCCAATCAAAAATTATCCAGCATGTAATCCCAGCACTTTGGGAGGCCGAGACGGGCGGATCACGAGGTCAGGAGATCGAGACCATCCTGGCTAACACAGTGAAACCCCGTCTCTACTAAAAAATACAAAAAAAATCCTAGGCGAGGAGGCAGGCGCCTGTAGTCCCAGCTACTCGGGAGGCTGAGGCAGAAGAATGGCGTAAACCCGGGAGGCAGAGCTTGCAGCGAGCTGAGATCATGCCACTGCACTCCAGCCTGGGCGACAGAGCGAGATTCTGTCTCAAAAAAAAATTATCCAGCATGCCTCTTCCTCAATCCATGTTTTCAGTTCTAATCAATCTGTTCCATATTATTTCCTACTGTACCTTAGATAGCAAATGTTAAATGTGTCTTTCCTCTCTGCCACTTTCTCTGAATTCTCAGCAGCTTCCACTAGGATTTTGAAACTGTATTCCTGTACCCAAAGACCTCTAGGCCTCACTGGGTTTCTCTCCACTCTCCTGCTAAGGTAGCCTGAAGCCACCTTTTAGAGAGCATGCAAACAAAAACAAAAACCCAAAAGCAAACCAAAAAAAGGAATGTTGTAGGCCCCAGCAATTTCTTGGTATAATTCACTTACTAAGAACTGCTCCTTTGGGGGTGAATAATCCAGCTTGTCTGACAATTTCTATATATTATATGCCACTCAGTACAAAGTGTGGTAGTTTAATGACAGGAAGATTTGTGTTGTGAGTAATCTGAGCAAATGTCCTCAAAGCCACAAGAAGCTCAGGGTTAAAAGGCAAGAAATTGGGGAAAGTTTTCAATGTGACTCATTCAGGTAAATAAGACCACAAATATAAAATTCAAAACACATGCTCTAAAAATATCCACATCTTCACATGAAGCATGCTCTCCTTGTGTAATAAGGCATGTCTTTTAGATATTTTTCAGAAATAATCTGATTTCATTCTTGGAGAAAAGCTATTAAATTCTAAGATCTGTGCTTTGTGTGATCTCAGTCTGCTGACTAAAGCCTCAGGCAGTAATAATACATCAAAAACAAAATCGGCATTGAAAAGATTTTAAAATAGAGGGAACTACAATAATCTCTTCCTTCCTGGAGGCAGGTCTCTCAGGCTAGGGATGGAGTCACAGGATTCACCTATAAACGCTTGGTATCCTTGGGATGTCCTGTAAGGTAAGCAAACAAACAAACATCCAAGTATTTGTCAGATTCCTACCACGTGCCAGATTCTGTGTTGTGTGCCAAAGGCTTGGAATAAAATGAAGGCAAGCCCTAGCCTCTCAGTTACTGATGTTCTTATTCAAGTGGTTTCGGTTTGTCTTCCTCTGACACTTTATTCTATGTTGCCTAATAGTTAAAAAGCCCCTATTTTATAGTGAGTGCATCTTTCTGTGGGTCTCCAGAGAAGGGAAGACTGTGAGGTAAGGGAAATACAGCTTTTCCCCTCCTCCTTCTCTCTCTTCTTCCTTTTGTGCCCTTCCTGGGCTCTCTGACAAGGGCTGTTGTGGGTGGGGGAGCTCCCAGAATTTGAGGCCCTAGTTTTAAGTTCTGTTCAGGTTTTCCTCTAAGTACTACTCTTCACTCTGTCTGCTCTTAACTGAGTCTCCCCACTTGCCTGGCTCTGCTTATTCTTAGAGCTCAAAGGCCCGTAGGATCACTTCTTCTGCCCCAGCCAAACTCAGCTCTCCCCTCCATTTTGATGTCTCAGAAACAACCTTCAGTCTACAGGAAACAGCGGGTTTGTTTGGCAAGCCCCAGGACACTGGGGTATGGCCTGGCAATCGGCCCCTGCTGGGCTGGGCTGTGAGTGGCATGTGGATGTGAATGCTCCTACCATGAGCGGCACTGGGCTGTGTCCTGCTCCTTCCCCTTCTTTCCTTTGTATATAGTGATCCCTGTCCCTGGAACTCTTCTCTCATTCCTGCCCACTGCCTCTATTTTCACCTAGCCAACTCCTTTCTTCAAATGTTTCCTCCTAGAGAAGTCTTTGGGGGTTAGGTAGCATTATGGACTGAAATGTTCCCTCTGCTCCCAACTCCATATATTGAAATCCTAAACCCCAGTTTTCAGAATGTGGCTTTATTTAGAGATAGGTTCTTTTCTAAGGTAGTCAAGCTAAAATGAGGTCATTAAGGTGGGCTCTAATCCAATATAACTGTTGTCCTTATAAAAAGAGAAATTTGAACACAGAGCCATGCAGAGGAAAGATGATACAAAGAGACACAGGGAAAAGACAGCCATCAACAAGCCAAGGAGTGAAGAGGCTCTCACAACCCCCAGGAGGGGCCAGCTCTGCCAACACCTTGATCTTGGACTTCTAGCCTCTAGAACTGTAAGAAAATTAATGTCGGTTGTTTAAATCACTCCACCCGTGGTATTTTATTATGGCAGCCCGAGCTATTACTCTTAGCCTCTCTGAGCTTCAGTTTCTTCGTGTATTGACTGGGGTGATCATTTCAGATTTCAGGGTGGATGTGAAGAGTGGAATGAGATGACAGGGTGACGTCCTAGATAGATGGCCCGTTCTGTGACACAGCACAGGGACAGGCAGGGCATGTCTGCACAGCAAGTGGGGGACTGAACTCAATTGGGGACTTACTGATCATCAGGTGCCTGGCATGGGGACACCAGGAAGACACCTCTATAGCAATGGTAATTTACGAAATTGAAGCCTACTTTGCAGTAAGCAACTCATCAGCTGCTGAAGCAGGGCTCCAGTAGCATAGAAGGTGCCTTCATGACAAATTAGAAAAAGGCACCCCCTCCAGGCATATGACACAGGAGAGAGATACACCTTTCAGTAAAACAGGGAAATCTCCCTTCACTAACTCTGAGTGGGCGTCCACGGTGCATGGCTTGGAAAGCAGACAACAGCCTGGATTTCAGTCCCCACTTGTCCCCCGGGCTGAGTGCTCTATTGCGGAACAACCTGCCCAACTGTGCCTGGCAGATCTTTGCAGAGCTGTAGCCTTACTGTGGCTGAAGGAATGGGGAAGTCTTTGCATAGCTAGATGAGACCTGGGGTTCCTCTTTAAAAAACAATAATGTGTTATTGATATACTATCTTTGAACATATTTGTGGCGTACATGTGAAATCTTGTTACATTCATAGAATGTGTAATGATCAAGTCATTGTATTTGGGCTATCCATCACCTCAAGTATTTATCATTCCTATGTGTTGGGAAGATTTCAAGTCCTCTCTTCTAGCTATTTATTTTGAGATATACAATACATTGTCGTGAACTATAGTCACTCTCCTCTGCTATTGAATATTAGAACTTATTCCTCCTCTCTGACTATATGTTTATTCCCATTAACCAACCTCTCTTCCTCCTCCCCCTGCCCCAACATACCCTTCCCAGTCTCTGATAGCTGTCATTCCATTCTCTACCTTCATGAGATCAAATTTTTTAGCTCCCACATATTAATGAGAGCACATATTTGTCTTTCTGTGACTGCCTTATTTCACTTAACACAGTGACCTCTGATTTAATCCATGTTGCTCCAAATGACATGATTTTATTCTTATTTATGGCTGAATAGTATTCTACTGTGTGTATATTTACCACATTTTCTTTATCCACTCATCTGTTGATGGACACTTAGGTTGACTCCATATCTTTGCTACTGTGAATAGTGCTGCCATAAATATGGGGACACAGTTATCCTTTAGATATACTGATTTCCTTTCCTTTGGATAAATGCCCAGTAGTGGAATTGCTGGCATTTTAGTTTTTTGAGAAATTTCCATATTGTTTTGCATAGTGTCTGTACTCATTTACATTCGCATCAACAGTGTATAAGAGTTCCCTTTTCTCTGCATCCTCAGTACAATCTGCTATTATTTGTCCTTTTCATAATGGCCATTCTAATTGGGGTAAGATGATATCTCATTGTGGTTTTGATTTTCATATTCCTGATGATTAGTGATGTTGACCATTTTTTTCATATACCTATTGGCCAGTTGTATATCTCCTTTTGAAAAATGTCTATTCATGTCCTTTGCCCATTTCTTAATAAAATTATTTAATTTTTTTACTACTGACTAGTTTGAGTTTCTTACCTGCTGGATATTAGTCCTTTGTCAGATGAATACTTGGCAAATATTTTCTCTTTCACTCTGTTGATTGTCTCTTTCACCTGTTGATTATTTCCTTCACTGTGAAGAAGCTTTTTAGTTTAATATAGTCCCATTTGTCTATTTTTTGTTTTTATTGCCTGTGCTTTTGAGATCTTAGTCATAAAATCTTTGCCTAGACCAACGCCCTGAAGTGTTACCCCTGTGTTTTCTTCCAGTAGTTTTATAGTTTCAGGTCTTATGTTTAAGTCTTTAATCCATATTGAGTTAATCTTTGCATAGGTGAGAGATGGAGTCTAGTTTTATTCTTTGGCATATGGGTGTCCAGTTTTCCCAGCACCATTGATTAAAAAGGGTGTCCTTTTCCAAGTATATGTTCTGGATGCCTTTGTTGAAAATCAGTTGGCTGAAAATAATAGATTTATTTCTGGGTTCTTTATTGTGCTCCATTGGTCTATGTATCTGGTTTTCTTTTAATATACCAGTACCATGTTGTTTTGGTTACTATAGCCTTGTAATGTATTTTGAAGACAGGCAGTGTGATGCCTCCAGCTTTTTTTTTGTGCTCAAATTTGCTCTGGTTATATGGGCTCTTTTTTGGTTCCATACAAATTTTAAGATTGTTTTCCTATTTCTTTAAAACATTGTTCTTTTGATGGGGATTGCATTGAATCTGTACAGCGTTTTGGGTAGTATGATCATTTTAACAATATTAAATCTTCTGATCCATGAGCCTAGGGTGTCTTTACATTTGTTTGTGTGCTCTTCAATTTCTTTCATTATGTTTTGAAGTTTTTCTTGTAGAGGTCTTTTACCTCCTTGGTTAAATTTATTCCTAGACATGTTATTGTTATTATTATTTTTGCAGTTAGTGTAAACAGAATTGCTTTCCTGTTCTTTCTACATATTTCATTATTAATGTATAAAAACACTACTGACTTTTGTATCCTACAATTTTACTAAGTTAGTTTAACAGCTCTAAAAGATTATTTTGGTGGAGTCTTTTGTTTTTCCAGATATAAGATCATATCATCTGCAAAGAAGAACAGTTTTACTTTCTTTTTTCCAATTTGGATGCCTTTTCTCTTTTTCTCTTGCCTGATTGCTCTGGCTAGGACTTCCAGTACTATGTTGAAAAGAAGTGGTGAGAGTGAATATTTTTTTCTTGTTCCAGTTCTTAGAGAAAAGGCTTTCAACTTTTTCACATTCAGTATGATGTTAGCTGTGGGTTTGTCATATGTGGCATTTATGATGATAAGTTATGTTTCTTTTATGCTCAGTTTGTTGAGTTTTTATCATAAAGGGATGTTAAATTTTATCAAATGCTTTTTCTGCATCTATCAAGATGGCCAAGTGGTTTTGTTGTTCATTCTTTGGATATGATATATCACATTTGTTGATGTGTGTATGTTGAACCATCCGTGTATCCCTGCTATAAATCTCATTTGATCATGTTGTATTATCATTTTGATATGCTGTTGGATTCAGTTTGCTGGTATTTTGTTAGAGGATTTTTGTGTTTATGTTCATCAGAGATTTGGATCTGTAATTTGTTTTGCTGTTGTTGTTGTTGTTGCATCCTTATCTGGTTTTGGAATAAGGATAATGCTGGCCTCATAGAATGAGTTAGGGAGAACTCCCTTCCCTTTAATTTGTTTAAATAGCTTGAAGAAAATTAGTGTTAATTCTTTATACAATTGGTAGAATTTGGTAGTGGAGCCATCCAGTTTGGGACTTCTCTTTGTTGGGAGACTTTATTACTGATTCAGTCTCACTACTTGTTGTTGGATACCTGGGCTTCTTAAGCTGCTTCACCATCTCTTCCTGCCTCCTTCCTATCTCCTCTCTTACTTCTTCTTCTTCTTGTTTCTCACCACTTGGTAAAGTGGCTGGTATGGCACCATTAGGACAGTAAGATGCTATTTTAGAATAACATACTGAGACTTACATACTTTACTTGGCCTTGCAAGATCACTGGCTCAGGAGCAGCCATGCCAAGTTTCCCCACTTCTCCCCTGGCAGATTCCACCAGAAATGTTTCTCCTCATTTCTTCGTTAATTGTAAACCGTGTCCACACCACACAGTTGTCAATAGCTTTCTTAGGGCTTTGTTTTTTTTGCCTTATCATACGTAGCATAGCTTTGGTAAAGCCCAGGATTTGCAAATTAGGGCCACAAATGTATGTTTTAGTCAATTTAATTCTTCAGTCTATTTTTCATAGCTCTTCATCCTCTCTCTCTTGCTATCTAGCATTTTTGTTTGAAGTTGCCAAATGAAAATGTAGATGAAAAAAGAGATAAATCATTTCTGTGTTCAACTAGGCAATGAGAGGTAATAGGAAAAGCACGAGCTAAACAGCCAGAAGATCTAACATGAGCCACTGTTCTGTCACTTCCTGGGCAAGTGATCTTGGGCAAATTACTTAATTCAGTTAGTGGTTTTCTCGCTTGTAAAATAAAGTCTAACATTTTAAAATAACACAATGTTTGTAAAAACACCATAACTGCCAAGTGCTATGTAAAGATTTATTAGCATTAATATTTATTGTTGTTTGTGGCTGATTAGAGATGGCCGTGCATTCTTTGCTATTCTTCCCATCAAGAAGTGGTATCTACTCCTTCCACATGAACTCTGGACTGGCCTTGTCACTTGCTTTGACCAATAGACTAGAAGTCAGGAAACAAGTAAGACAAGCAGTAATATAGGAGCGAGGATGGGACCTCAGTGGGGCAGGGCGATATGGAGACCTTTCAGTCACCAGGGGTAGAGCTAACCCTTGCCTCACACAATCAATCACAAGTTGGGATTTGCAAAGCTGAGACCACAGTGGTAAAATGGCAGAAAGAGACCTGGGGAAGGAAACTCAGCAGCTGTGCAGCAGCTGGGAAGACATGAGAAAGAAAGAAAGATTTTCATGCTAACCCAGGCTCAAGTTGGGGAAAGAAAGGAGAATGGATTATATTCTATCTGCCAAAAATCCTCCCCATTCTGGAGACTGTGGTAGGATTTAAAGAGAAGTAAGTTACGAAGAAGGAAAGATGGTATGGGGAAAGCTACTACAGAAGGTTGAGAAATGTAGGGAAAGCACCTGGATTTTGTCAGACAAGCCCAGGCTTGGTGCTGGCTCCACAACTCACCAGCTGTGAGACTCTGCATGTCCAACCTCTGGAACAGGGGCTGGTAAAGAGACTGGAGGAGAACAACACTGGAGGCAGGAAGGTCTGTGGTAGAGACCACCAATGAGTCTCCACACTCATTCTCCTCTTCTTTAGGCACAAGCTAGGTCTACATTTCTCAGCCTCTCTTGCAGCTAGATGTGGTCATGTGACTGTGTTTATGCAGACGGGATGTGAGCCACTTGCAGGCCTGGCCTGTAAAAGATTCCCATACATGCTTTCCATTCTCAGCTCCCTTTTCAACTGACTGGGAACTCAATGCCCATGGAGCCCTTGGAGGCCACATGCTAAACACAGACAAGTCTCCATCAGTCAGAGTCTCTGAAAGACTGTGTCAGGGAGAGCTGCTCCACCAATCTTGTAGCAAAAAATGTTTTTTATTATATTAAGCCACTAGAAATTTGAGGTCTATTTGTTTCTACAAGTTAATGCAATCCACTTAGCAGATGGCTGCATGGCCCATAAAAGAGATGATGAGGATTTGGTTCAGGGATGTGGCCACAGGGGATAAAAATGCAAAGATAAACTATGGCTCAAGCCGTACAAGCTATTCTCACATTGCTCAGAGGAATGGAGAGGAGTTAAAGGAGTCCACTGGATTTGAATGAAAGCTCTACTGACTGGAAGGAATGAGTGGCAGAACCCCTCCAAGCAGGTAGCCAAACAGATGATGAAGCTGATGGTGGAGGTGTCAGTCAGGAAAAGTAGTAGCCATGGCAACAGACTTGGTAGAAAGGCCACCAAGAGGCAGCACAGAGCAACTTGGCAGAGACAAAAACAACAGGAAGACATCAATAACAGAGACAGAAACCAATGGGACTCGGGAAGGCAGAGGTAGAGGCCCTGGGTTTAGCTCAGGGGGTGTGTGTTGCCTTTCTCCCTGCCTCGCTCTCCCTACCGCAACACGCTGTAGAGAGTGTTCAGAAGCCCAGGCTACAGAGGGAGAGAGGAGGATGAATCGATCTGGAAGAAGGAATTTGCTTGAGCTCTTTCCTCTTCCACTTTCCTGTCCTTTTCTTCAGAACTTGTCACAGATCCTCCCTTGCTGTTTCCAAGTAGAATAGAGCCCAGGCTGCCATGCTAAACACGACTAAGACATTCCAGAGATGTCATCAAGCCCCAAACACTTGATAGCAACACATTTTAAGAGTGTATGTGGTGTGGGGGTGGAGTAAAAGAATTTATTATGAGGATAACTAATGATTTGGGCGGGTCTCAAGGTAATTGTTTTGAGCTGTTATTTATCCTATTTTACCTCTGTTTGCCTTCTCTCATCCTACCCCAATTCTCAAATCCTTTACTAAGCATTTAAGAGATGCAAATGCCCTTCCCCACTTCCCTATCCTGCTTTCTTTTGCTGTCAGAGTCTCTATTTTTACTTCTATTTTTTCCCCAGATTTCAATGCAGCAAACCCTGTGAAAACCTAATCAAACTTTTTATTAAGTGTGAAGATTCAGAGCAGAATGGAGCTGAATGGATGCTGGGCAGAGGGTCAGTTTTACTTCAGTAGAGCATCTTTTTGATGTGCTGGTAAAGACACGATATTTATTAAAGAATAATTTTTCCAAAAAGGGGGTAAAATCATGACTCTCATAGAGATAAAATGAACATGTGTTAAAAGATTTTATTCAACTCATGGGTTAAGTGAAGGAACCAGGTAAATATTAATAACTGCTTAAACGAGAAGTGAAAGAAGCAAAAATGTATACTCCATTTTATGGCAGTATATTTTTTATATTATTTTATGGAATAAAAGAATGTGAAAATGAATGCAAAACCAACTTTTTCTTGGAGTGAGGAAGAGGTTGTCCCTTCCTTGTACATAATTTATTTATGTATCTATAAACAAGAGTTATTTTGCATTGCTATCAGTTATGTACAACTTATAGTCCAAAATAGTTCCCATGGAATTAGAAGCAGACAATCCCAGATAAGTGTGCTTTAGAAAAGGCATAGTTTTTTACTGAAGTATACATTTTTTTCCTTATACATTTAGACTAAATGCTCCTGGTGTGGGAACTCACTCACTAACTTCTCCCATGGATGGCTTGGACTATCTCTGAGAGAGTGGATTATAACAAGCATCTTAAATATCTAACAATCCAGGCTGAATTAATACTAACTTAGCTTCAATAGTATACAAAAACTGCTCCTAATCAGCCCCATCCTCCTTATGTTGTTATTATCACATATTACCTTTTTTTACAATGTGTCAAGAAGGAAACTTGGGTCTAATTGCAATTTGTCTTCCAATCGCAACACAAATAACTCAGATTGGAACTTGACCCTATCTAATTTTCATGAAAGGGCATTAAACTGTGTCTCATGATGAGTTAAAAAAAAAAGGTCTAGATTTGGCAGTTGTAGAAAGATTTAGGAAGCCCATGACCTAGTTCCAGCTTTCTGACCAAAGAGGTGCGTTATCTCTGAGCCTCACTTTTCTTTTCTCCAAGATGGAGAAAGGGCAGACAGATGGCCTCAAAAGTTCCTTTTCGTTCTCAGTTCCTGTGATTCTACTTCTCATATCAACAGGATGTTTTCTGTTTTATATTACTGTGCCAGTTAATTTTATTTGTCAACTTGGCTGGGCCATGGTGCCCAGGTATTTGGTCAAATATTATTCTGGATGTTTCTGTGAATATAATTTTTGGATGATATTACCATTTAAATCAGTGGATTTTGAATAAGTCGGATTACCCTCCATAATGTGAATGGGCCTCATTCAATTAACTGAAGGCCTTAACAGAACAAAGACAAACCTCTCCTGAGCAAGGAGGAATTCTACCAGCAGACTGCCTTTGAACTTGAACTGCAGCTCTCCCGAGTCTCCAGCCTACTGGCTTAGCCAGTCAGATGTTGGATTTGCCAACTCTCCACAGTACGTAATGTGAGCCAGTTCCTTACAACAGATTACACACACACACACACACATACACACGCATATTCTGTTGGTTCTGTTTCTCTGGAGAACCCTGATGAATACAATTGTTGTTTCGACAACAGAGAGTTGTTGAAAATATATTTCTCTATGCTCTTCTGAAATCTGACAAAACTCATGATCTTCTGCCCATCTGAAGAGAAGAACAAAATTTTGCATATGATGTCTATTCAAAGGACCTTTCAGGCTTCTTTGATAAAATCCAATATATTTATTGAGTACAAAAAAGAAAAGAGCATTCTTGAAAGTGATAGCTTGATTCTCTGATCTATGGCCTCTCATTGTTTGACACCAAGTGAAGGGGACTGACCCAGAGGATCACGAGCCTACAATTTCCTTCCCAACTTCTCAGTGAAGTCTGGCATTGCTAGGAACTAAAAAGGTAGGGTTATTATCCTTGGTTTTCACTACCATGATCTTTGATCTTTCTTTTGTCCCATCTGAGACAGGATGGAGATTATTAAGTTGGAAACATCCATTTGACTTATGGATTAATTAAGGCCCAGGGGTAACCGGATGGGATGAGACTGAGGAAGCAGATTGGGAATCAAGTGGCCCACTCCATACTGGCAACACATCAAGATCATTTAGGTAATGATACTAAGTGCATCAATGATTTACTATGGAGCAAGAAATTTCCCAGCACTGCTTTTTTAAGCATAAAGCATGTCATGATGATATTGAGCTCTTGCAATGTGCTCAACTCTATTCACTATCATACAACATTCTTGTATGCTTTCTTATTTTTTTTTTTGTCTCTTTTCTTCTATAAACAAATAAAATTAAAGGGATAGTAGGGCCAAGTGGCTCACTGAAGACCACAAAGCTAGTAAGGAGGAGAGACAAAAATCTAAGCCAGATTTGCTGACTGTAAGGTTCCCTATCTTTCCACTGCATCACAGCTCTGCTCCTGTGGCCCACTCTCTCTGTTACCCTCCTGTTGTGTGGCCATAAATAAGAGCTTCACACAGAATGCCAAATGAGAGATGATGCTGCAGGGAAAATGAAGGAAAAGAAACAGCACTTCTTAAAGCAGCTATCACTGGCAAGGGAAGCAATGTTCCTGTGAAAACATGGTATCCAAAATGCTTTATTGGTGGGAAGGTAGGAATCTTACACACAGACACACACACACAACTGGTAGGGTCTGTATTGCAGAATCAAGAGGACAGTCTTCACGACTGTTGTGACTGAAGAAGAGTGCTAACAGATTTCTCCACATGGTATGCTACATATGCCTGCTATAGAAAAGACTTATAATTTCACACTAAGGGTAAGCCTGATGGTGAATATGTACGTTTTTAGTAATTCAAATGAGTTTATTAAACATGTATTATGGTCAAGACTCTGACCCCAAGGAGGCAAGGAGGCTGGAGAGGGGCCCCAGGAAAAAGAATCCCTAGCCTCTGCCCTTCCGTAGCTTTTTTTGTTGTTGTTGAGATGGAGTCTTGTTCTGTCGCCCAGGCTGGAGTGCAGTGGCACAATCTCAGCTTGCTGCAACCTCTACCTCCTGGGTTTAAGCAGTTCTCCTGTCTCAGCCTCTGGAATAGCTTGGATTACAGGCCCCCGCCACAACCACCACCTGGCTAATTGTTTTGTATTTTTAGTAGATAAGGGGTTTCACCACGTTCACAGGCTGTTTGAACTCCTGACCTCAAGTGATCCACCCGCCTTGGCCTCCCAACCTTCAGTAGCTTTTTATCCAGACTTACCAATAAAGAACTTACCAAGAATGTTACCAGACTTACCAAGCAATATTGAATTAGAGCTGGATGTATAGCCAGTCTGCCCCATTTTCTCCAAAGGAGGAGCGCTTAATTTCAACTGAAGAGTTGAGAAAGGCTTTATATGGTAGGTGGAATGTAAGCTGGACCTTGCAGGCAGAGAGCCACTCTGGTTGGCAGAAAATGAGGGAATTGCACTTCCATCTTAGGAAACAGACATGAAAGCGTGGGATCATGTGTTTAGGGAGAAAGGAGACCATTCGATGTGGCCACAGCACAGACAAGATAAAGAATGGTGGGAGACGAGGCCAGCTGTGTTTTATGCTAGGATAAGGAGTGTGGTGTAGATTTTTATTATGCTTCTCAGCGCTTCACTTTTCCTTCCTGTAAAAGAATTACACATCTCTAGTCATTGCCATTGGACTTTTAGTGCCCATCATGGGAGGAGTACACATTTCTGCCCCACTGATACGAGACTCGGTCATGTGACCTGTGAACAGATGCCTTCAGGCCACTCTCTGTTGACAACAGCTCTCTCACTTTTTTCCCTTTGCCACCAGAATGGCTTACTCTATAGAGTAGCTGCTCCTCCAGCTGAGTCCTGGAATGAATGTGATCCATGGAGCAGCCCTACAGTTGACCCCACAATGACCTATAGCTAACATGTAACGTGAGTAAAAAGTAAACCTTTGTTGTAAGTAACTGAAATTTTAAGGTTGTTTGTTGCCCCCAGGAAAGCTGACTAATAAATGTTTTTACTTTATTCTCAAAAGCAATGGATTTTGTAAAAAAACAACAACAACAAAAATTTTTCCTTTCTGGCAGTCTCATGAATTTCAGTGGTGAACAAAACTTAATTTTAAATTTCCGACCGTGTTCAGATTCAATTGCTTTTTCCATATCAGGCATTCTGGAAGAATAGAATAACAATTAATTTAATACTCACTTTTTGTAGCCACTGGATCAGATTCACCTGGAATTCATGTAAATCTAATAAATAGCACAGTGGGCATCCAATGCTTTGTAGCTGATGGCAGCAGATACATCACTTCCTTCCAATTGCTGAGGATATATATCCAATTTGCCAGATAGGAATAAAGATTACAATTTAAACACAAAGTTTATTTTTCAGAGATGGAATATTCCACTCAGGCTCAGCAAAGAAATAAGTAGACAGATGTTTCATGCTGAGGGAAGCACTAGGGAAATGGCTTGGTAATGCTGGCGATGATGCTGAAAGCTCACGCTGCCACCAATTTAAGTAAGTTCAAGGAGACTTAACCTTCATGAGACTGACGAGAAAAATTTGAGAATACATTTTGTTATTATTTACATTATCATTTATATTATTTATGTATCACTGAGTTGAGCACTAACAAAAGTCACCATTCATGTAGCATGGGAAGGAGCATGCCAGGTGGAAAGTACAGAGACTTAAATAATATTAGGAATGATGACGATGATGATGATGACAAGATATAAAAAGAGAAAGAAAACGGGCCTGGAGTCAGCTAAAACTCAATTACAAGAATGGCTTGCAACTTGCTAACTATAGGTTTTATGGGAAAGCTACTTTTAAAAAATCTCTAAAACATAGTTTCCTCATTTCTCACATGGAAATAATATACCTCTCTGTTATAGTCATTACGAGGATAATATGAGATAATGAATGCAAAGTATTTGTCATGTAACAAGTGCTCAATAAATGCTGTTGGAGTTTCTTTTTCTTCAGCTTTTTAACATGCTCCCTCACATGAATGCTTTTTCCTAAGACTTACCAGCTCATCAAAGCCTTCTCTGATACTCTACCTGTACTCGAAGCCTATGATACTCTATCTTCTTGAAATAGCAGTAAAGGCCATAGGTGTTCATTTTTTTGAATTCATTCACTCATTCATTCATTCATTCATTCACCAAATATTTCCTGAGTACCTACTCTGTACCAGGCACTGTACAAGGTTCTGGAAATACAGCCGTGAACAAAATATCCCTTCTCACTGAGCTTACAGTATAGTGAGGATAGAGGGTAATAAACAAATAACTAGATGTAGTAAATCAAATAATGATAAGTACTATGAAGAAAAATAAAATAAGGCAAGAAGAAAAGGGAGCGCCAGAGTGGGAGGGATACGATTTTGTGTCAAGGTCAAGGTCAAGAAAGGCCTCGCTGAGGGGACGCTGGAGTAGAAGGAATGAGCCATGGGGAACCTGTGTGATAAAATCTCAGGGTAAAAGATCTAACCCATGCAAAGGACCTGAGGCAAGCCTGACATATTCTAGGAAGGACACCAGTGTGGCTGAGCAGAGTGAGCCAGAAAGGGAGTGGTGGGAGATGAAGACAGAAAGGTAGGATCTAGTAGGTGATGTAGAGGATTTTGATTTTTAACCTGAGAAACTCAGGAAGCCATGGGAGGGTTTTGAGGAAAAAAGTCACATTATTTCACTTAGCTTTTTTTTTTTTTTTTTTAAAAAAAACGTTCACTCCATCTGCTGTGTTGAAAATAGACTTCAGAGGAATAAAGAGAGAAGGAAAACAAAGTTAAGGGATTTTGCAATACGAAGTGAGAGATAATGGCAGCTTGGAAGAGACAGTAGTAATGGAGGTATTGGAAAGTAGTCAGAGTTTGGACATATTTTGAAGAAGGAATTTCAAAAATTATCTGATGTGGTGCAAGGAGAAAGAAAGGTGTCAAGGATGACTCCAAGCATTTTTGTCTGAACAACTGAGAAGATTCAGAAGATAGTAGTAGGAGAAGTTTTTGAGTAGGGGAAGAATCTTCTGTTCATTTTGGCATCCGTTGACTTTGAGATGTCTGTTAGATAGCCAAGTGGAGACTCAGTAGGCAGCTGGATATGAGTCTGGTCTTCAAGGGGCGAAATCTAGGCTTGAAATATGAATTTGAGGATGAAATATATAAATAAAATTTAAAGCTATGATCCTGGAGAAATCAGTGAAAGAGTGATTCCTGGGGCACTCCAGTGGGCAGGCTTGGGAAGATAAGGAGGACAAGGAAAAGGTACTGAGATGGAGCAACCAGTGAGGAGAAATGAGGGTGATGCCTCAGAAGCCAAGCAGAGAACACATTTGAAGGAAGAAGTAAGCGATGGTGTAAAATGCTGCCAATAAATTGAATAAGATAAAGACTGAGAATTGGCCATTGGATTTGATCATGTGGAGGTCACTGGAGATATTGATAAAATCAGTTTTCAGGGAGCAATTTTGAGAATGAAAGATTATGAGGAAAGGAATTGGAAGTAGTGGGCTTAAAAGTCTTGTTCAAGGAGATTTGCCACAAAGGGAGCAGTAGCTACAGGGGAAAGTTGGGTCAAGGAAGGTTTTCTCTGTGAGATGGGTGGTAATTCAGCATGTTTCTATGCTGCTGGCAGTGACTCAATAGAAAAAGAAATATTCTTGAGCAGGAAAGAGAAGAGATAATTGCTGGCAATAAGTTCGTGAATAGGCAAAAAAGGATGGGGTCAAGTGTACAGTGTTAAAGTTTGGCTTCAGATAGAAACCCAGCCAGATCATTCATAACATCAGGAAAGAAGGCAGGACATGGATGGACAGATAGTCAATTGGGAGAAGTGGGAGTTGGGAGAATAGGGAAGGTCTCGTCTGAGAGCTTCTATCTCTACCAACCCTACCCACATCCCCACCACCACTACCACAACCCAGTGAATTAGGAAAAGGTAAAAAGTTGGAGGAGGTGCTGGAGAGTTGAAGAGAGACAAGAACATGTACAGTGGTTGTAGGAAAGTAGAGGATTGAATGGATTGATCAGGACAATGCAGAAAGATTGCCAGCAGCTGTATGGGCCCACTGTGGTTATTAGTCACGAGTTTAAATTGAGATTTGTCAGTGTGATTGTGGGGATTTTCTCCAGCCACAATCAGCTTCGGGGATGCAGGGTGTAGAAGAGGATGGAAACTGGATTTAACCAGGGTTTTACCAAGCATACATGATGAATGAAAGGAAGGAAGAGGTACTGGAGGGTGAATGAGTGAGCAGTTTTTAATAATGGACCATAGAATATAAGCTGAGTCTAGAAGGAACTGAAGATTTTATGGGAGTGAGAGATGGTGAATGGATGGAGCATAGATCCTAGTGAGGCTGAAGAATTTTTGAAGTTGGAGTATCGAGGAATGGCATGGAAAGATGAGATCAGTGGGTCTAAGAGTGGATGCATGAAATGACCAGGTCTGGGGTATAACTATGGAGTAAGTGACTGAGGCGAAGCAGAGAATAAGATCATTAATCATCATTACCTGGGTATTATGTCCCCAGTAAGTACTTAGAGAAGAAGAACCATATCTTAAAAGTCTGTGCCTTTCTCCTCAAGCATCTAGCACAGTGCAATGTGTTTCACAAGGGCTTTGTTAATTTTTTTTTTTTTTTTTTTTTTTGAGACAGAGTCACCCAGGCAGTCTCGGCTCACTGCAAGCTCCACCTCCTGGGTTCGTGCCATTATCCTGCCTCAGCCTCCCAAGTAGCTGGGACTACATACAGGCACCCACCACCATACCCAGCTAATTTTTTTTTTTTTTTTATTAGAGACGGGGTTTCACCATGTTAACCAGGATGGTCTCGATATCCTGACCTCATGATCCACCCGCTTCGGCTTTCCAAAGTGCTGGGATTACAGGCATGAGCCACCACGCCCAGCCTGGGCTTTGTTAATTTTTATAAGTTGATGTTGAATGAGAAGTTTTACATCAACTTATAAACATTGAGGAATTTTAAAAATTGGGGCAATGAGACTCAAATTTTCTACTACAAACTACTATTTTCTGCACCACTCTGTCACCCAAATTATTGCCAAGTTTTTGGGATCAACTAAAGGGGATTCCTGGCCTTACAGAAATTAAAGTAATGATTTCAATTATTCAACGCCAACCACAGAGTTCCATGGCAGGAGGTCATTTGTAACTTGTGAAAGCATGAACTTGCACTTCATGACTTTAAGCTTAACTGGTGAGTAAGACTAGCCAATCAGTTACTTAGCCTCTGTATCTCAGTGTGGCCATGTTATTTTACAGCTATTATCAGATCTGCAGACACTCTAAAGAGAAGAAAACATTATATGTAAAATTGCCTGAAAATCAAAGCAGTACTTTCATTAGGGCATCCATAGAGTCCTCTGCATAGAAACCTCAAAAATGTAAAAACAACCAAATTTCACATCCATTTTATTTCAATGAGCTGACTGCTTTAATCTGCATTTCAGCATGTTGCTAAATACTCAGGCCAAAAAGTACCAAGCACTTGGTGGGGCGGCGGAGGTTGGGGGAATTATCTTCAGCTCATTAGTGGCAAGCTCAGGAAAACAGAACAGAAAAAAATTGGGGGGTCATGGGCTGGGAGAATGAAAATACACCAAGGTTTTTAAAATAAATAAATACAATCTTGTCAAATAAAAGGTATAGCCATAACTTGCAGGGGAGGAATAATTGGAAGGCTGACGCTTATAGTAATCAATCAAACCTGATCACACAGCAGCTTTGGCAAGGAAGAGAAATAGGGGCTGTAGTTAATGTCTTGGCAAGAGCCTGCTTTCTTTCCACTTGCCCTGCCCAGAGAGACAAGGTGTCCGGAGGGGTCAGACATAATGTTAACTACCACCCCCACCCCCATGTGGTCCCTTGCAGTCCACAAATCTTGCTGACTGAGTTATCACAACCATCCTGTGCGGTAGGTATTAGTGTCTCATTTTGAGGATGTAAGTGGAGGCTGAGGGACCAGGCAATCTGCTTAAGAACATCCAGCTTGTATGTGGCAAAGTAGTGATTCAAACCACATCTTCTGGGTCCAGGCCAAGCTGTTTTCACACTCCAGCCAGCCCTGTGTCCATGGGTGTCTAACCTAAGGAGTATTTGTCCTAGTTTATTTATAGTGCATTTTGATCAGGATTACCGTTTGGGAGGGAAGCACATCCCAGCATGAGTTGTTCAGCCTAGCATTCAAGAGGACTGAGTCTTCCTTCATTATGTCTCACGTCTGTTTCTTCCCCTTTTTCTTCTCACTGCCCTTCTTTACCTCATGCTGGGATATTGTGTCTAAGCTGAACATTCTGCCACTTCCACTTCTTTCCCCTAAACCAGTTCTTGTATTAATATAGATTAATTTTCCTAAGATACCAGCTTCATTACTGATTTTAAAATGTTTGCTGGCTGCTGTTCTCAGGATCAGGTACAAACTCCTTAGCTTGGTATTCAAGGCTTCTGCAATTTGGTCCCTAGTTATTTTGTAATTTTACATCCCCCTTTTTGCCCTTTGTCACCCCAGAATGAGCATATTTCCCAATCTGAACCCTCGTGTCCTGTGTTCACTCTGAATGCAGTGCCTGCATCTCTCTTCTACACCCATACATACCACTTCTACTCTTTCAAAGCTAAGGTCCATTCTTACCGCCTCACGGCCTTCCCCCAACATTTCAGCTTATGTTGATTCTTTCAGGGCTAGTGTGTTCTGTTTATCCCTCCAGGTCTGCTCTCCGTCCTCTCCTCCCCTCCACCCAGAAGCTGAGCAGCATTGACTGGCTCCCTCACTCCCCAAATACTGAACTCTCTCTCTCTGGTTTTCTTCCACTCAACACCCACCATTGTAAATAACTTTTTTAAACAATTAAACTCTCCTCAAATTACCCAATTTGAATCTGCCATCTGCTTCCTGCCAGGACTCTGACTGATAACTCTCCATTCCTCTGTATGCTCACAGGCCTTATTTATTGCTCTAAGTCTTCATGTACCATATCAAAGTCTGCTTTGAATTAATAGCTATTTTCCTCTGTGATTACATATTCCCAACTTGACTAAAGTTTCCTGAAGGCAAGGAATATGTATTATACTTTTATGTATGCTGGAATATCTTCTTTACCACCTCCTACCCCAGTAATACTTAGCACAATACACTAAGCAGTTAATAAGGACATTACAGGTCAATGTTCAAGGATAATGCTAAGAAGGAGGGTGGGGTGGGAATCAAACTAGACAAACCTTCAAGTCTTCACCATTTTCTTTATTTCAAAATGAATAAGGCTTAATTTCCTTATTTATTATTTGTGAAACGGGGATTAGGTACTTGCTCTTTCTACCTCACAGGAATGAAGCAAGAATTAAATCATGCAAAGCATATAAAAGTATTTTGCAAACTATAAAACATTGTGCTTTATAAATGTAAGTGATTATTACTTATAGCAAGTTAATAGCTAACCAGCTATAAAGGCTAGTGTTTCAAATGATTGATGAGAGAGGCAAACTTCCAAAGGAATGAATGCACGATTAGGCCATGAAATTTGAAAATGTAGTAAGGAAAATAAAACTTGAAAGTTTAAAGAATTTTCAATGAACAAAGCATTGGATATATTTTCTTATCTTGTGTTCCTATTTTAAAAACATTTAAATTGGTTAGGAAAAGCAGGCCAGTTTAAAGCCTTAACAAACACACACTTGAAAGCATCCAATTACAAGGGAAATAGGTAATTGAGTGATGGTGGGAATTTATGATGATTTACTGCACCTTCCTTCTCCACGTAATTGGTTCCAATTTAGTCTTGCTCAAAATTAAACAAAAATTTTTTTTTGAGACCGTCTGTCTCCCAGGCTGGAGTGCAGTGGCACAATCCCAGCTCACTGGAAGCTGAGCCTCCCGGGTTCATGGCGTTCCCCAGCCTCAACCTCCCAAGTAGCTGGGACTACAGGCGCCCACCACCACGCCCGGCTAATTTTTTTGTATTTTTAATAGAGACGGGGTTTCACCGTGTTAACTAGGATGGTCTCAATCTCCTGACTTCGTGATCCGCCCACCTTGGCTTCCTGAAGTGCTGGAATTACAGGCGTGAGCCACTGTGCCCAGCCAAGCAAATTCTTATAATAACTCAAAGACATCTCCACTGGCTTCAGTTTACTTACCTCCTGGCTGGTGGAAGACAGCTACATTGAATGCTACCAACTTTAAGGATCTGACAACAAACATTCTGTACCTTAGAAATGGCATCTAAAAGATCTGGAAAACAATTTTCCAGAAATTAAGGAACCAATCAAAGTTATTGTAAAAGGTACACCTATTTTTCACAACATTGATGAAGAATTAAATATTCAGTATAAAATACCTAGCTCAGTGCCTGATGCTGACATCATTCAGTGGGGGTAGCTCCCTTCTCCCTTATATTCAGATGTGTATATATTATATATAATTATATTAAACATGTAGAGTTAGAAATAAAAATTATACATAGACTTAATTATAAATATATTGCATATGTTAAATGTATAGCAACATAATACAGATTGTGCTTTTGGAAACTTAACTGAGAACAAAATCTACAAGCTTTTAATTATAGGAAATATGCCATGCATTAAGGAAAATTAACATTTCTCAAAATTCGTAAGCAAGAGAGTTGCTGCCTAAGACAATTTGCTGGAAAACGAATTGTGATCTTTGTGCTTGCTGTGAATTGCAGACATGGGAGTGTTCTGAGTATTTATTTTATTAACTTGTCCTAGGCATTATAATTACTTGTAAACTCAATCTCTATAGACCTTATAAAGATGCTTTCAGAAAAAAGATCATTGAATCAGTTGACAAGAAATGAGAATTATAGATACCCAGCTAAAAGGTATCTTTATTTTCTTGTAAACAGCTCACGAATAATGGGAAATTGAAGAAGGCATCAAACTAAATCCATCTACAGGCTAGATTTCAGCGAATTGGGGTTTTTCAGGTTTCCTCCATCTCTTCTGCTTTTTCTTCCTGCTTTTCTTATTCCTCTGCTACTTTGTTTCTTAGGCTCTGCTTCCCTGCTTTTGGGAACAGTTGCCATCCAGTAGAGCATGTCTGTTGGGCTGAGCTCTAGCACCAGGTCAGCACCAGCACAGACATGACTGACTTTTGGTTCAGGTGCTGCTCCAGGCTCTGCTCCAAGCAAATGTGGCCAGGTATTTGGTATTATGTAATACCTGTGTCTGAGAAATTCTCAAAGTGGCCTAGAGACATGGTTAGCACCAGTGTAACTCACAGAATATAAGCACTCCAGGAAAATCATCTTTAAAAAAAATTATCTTTACTTTTACATTGCAGGTGCATGTATCTGTGGGGTACAAGACATATTTTGATACAGGCACACAATGCATAATAATCATGTCAGGGTAAATGGTCATCACCTCAAGCATATATCATTTGTGAATACAAACAATCCAATGATACTCTTTTAGTTACTTTAAATAGAGATGGGGGTCTCACTATGTTGCCCAGACTGCTCTCAAACTCCTGAGTTCAAGCAATCCTCCTCCCTTGGTCTCCCAAAGTGCTAGGATTACAGGTGTGAGCCACTGCACCTGGCAATATTCTTTTAGTTACTTTAAAATGTAAAATTAAACTGTTACTGATGATAGTCGCTATGTTGTGCTATCAAATACTAGGTCTTATTCATTCTTTCTAACTATATTTTTGTATCCATTACCCATTCCCACTTCCCCTTCCCCTCACCCCTCCACTACTCTTCACAGCCCCTGATAACCATCATTCTATTCTCTGTTTCCATGAGTTCAATTTTTAAATTTTTAGCTCCCACAAATAAGTGAGAGCGTGCAAATTTGTCTTTCTGTGCTTGGCTTATTTTACTTAACATAACGACCGCCAATTCCATCCATGTTGTTACACATGACAAGATCTCATTCATTTTTACAGCTGAATAGTACTCCATTGTTTATAAGTACCATGTTTTCTTTATCCATTCATCTGTTGCGGGACACATAGGTTGCTTCCAAATCTCGGCTATTGTGAATAGTGCTGCAGTAAACAGGAGAGTGCACATATCTATTTGATATATAGATTTCCTTTCTTCTGGGTGTATACCTATCAGTGGGATTGCTGGATCGTATCATAGCTCTATTTTCAGTTTTTTGAGGAACCTTCAAACTGTTCTCCATACTGGTTGTACTATTTACATTCCCACCAATTTCTCCAAATCCTCACCAGCATTTATTATTGCTTGTCTTTTGGATAAAAGCCATTTTAACTGAGTTGAGATGATATCTCATTGTAGTTTTGATTTGTATTTCTCTGATAATGATGTTGAGCACCTTTTCATATATCTGCTTTCCATTCGTATGTCTTCTTTTGAGAAATGTCTGTTAAGAACTTTGGCGCATTTTAAAATCAGATTGTTAGATTTTTTCCTATAGAGTTGTTTGAGTTCCTTATATATTGTGGTTATTAATCCCTTGTCATATGGGTAGTTTGCAAATATCTTCTCCCCTTCCATGGGTTGGCTCTTCACTTCATTGATTGTGTCCTTTGCTGTGCAGAAGCTTTTGTGTGTGTGTGTGTGTGTGTGTGTGTGTGTGTGTGTGTGTCCATGTTTGCCTTGGTTTTCTGTGCTTGTGGGATATTGCTCAAGAAATGTTTGCCCAGTCCAGTGTCTCAGAGAGTTTCCTTAATTTTTTCAGTAGTTCCATAGTCTCAGGTCTTAGATTTAAGTCTTTAATCCATTTTTATTTGATTTTTTATATGGAGAGAGGTAGGGGCCTAGTTTCATTCCTTTGTGTATGGATATCCAGTTTTCCCAACTCATTTATTGAAGAGACTGTCCTTTCCTCAGTGTATGTTCTTGGACCCTTTGTTGAAAACGAGGTCACTGTAGGTGTGTGAATTTGTTTCTGGGTTCTCTGTTCTGTTTCATTGGTCTATGTGTCTGTTTTTATGCCAGTACCATGTTATTTTGGTTACTATAGCTCTGTAGTATAATTTGAAGTCAAGTAATGTGATTCCTCTAGTTATGCTATTTTTACTCAGGAAAGCTTGGGCTCTTCTGGGTGTTTTGTGGTTCCATATAAATTTCAGGATTGTTTTCTCTATTTCTGTTAAGAATGTCATTGGTATTTTGATAGGGATTCCTTTGAATCTGTAGATTGCTTTTGGTAGTATGGACATTTTAATACTGATTCTTTCAGTTCATAGACATGGAATATCTTTCTATTTCTTTGTGTCCTCTTCAATTTCTTTCATCAATGTTTTCTAGTTTCCATTGTAGAGATCTTTCCAGGAAAATCATTTTGAGGTCACTTCTAAATCTAAGAGTCTATGACTACCAATTTAGAATGAGATTCAATTAATATGTGTTGGATGACTATTGCATGCCAGCTGTTCTCACATATACAGTCTCATTTATTTCTTATAAAAATACCACAATACACTTTTACCATAGTTTGTTGACTCTGAGATACCAGTAGTCATAAGCTGAATCATTCTTTTATATACCATTAAGATAGAAAAATATTCCCAATTAAATTTTGATACAATATTCTCTTATCACTTAGCTTTTGTTGTGTTTATCTCAAAAGAGCTCTTTTAAACTTATATAGACACAGCTTTTCATTACATATCATTTTGTGTGTATACTAAAGGGAAAATATAGCAAATTAAATTAGTGAAGGTTTTCTGAAAACCTCTTCACTTTCAGAGTCTGACTCTTCTGAATTACTTTTCTGTTGAGTTGTCCAAAGATGCCCAGGTTCTTGCACTTGATATTGTCCTCTGGGCCATCAAGTGCATTGGTGATTTTTCTGTTCTTTAAAGAAAATATGACATATACACACCATGGAATACTATGCAGCCATGAAAAAGGTTGAGTTCGTGTCCTTAGCAGAGACATGGATGATGCTGGAAACCATCATTCTCGGCAAACTAACACAAGGACAGAAAACCAAACACCACATGTTCTCACTTATAAGTGGGAGATACATTTAATAAATAAAATGCATGCCATGTTCACAGATGGAATGCTAAATATTAAAGATATCCATTTTCCTTGAAAAAAAAGAAGGGCTCCACTATTGTCTCTGATATTTTCTTTCATACTGCTTATGCATATTTTGCAAGTTTTGATGCTAGGACATTGTTTTTGTCTTATCAGAAGTTGTGGAAAATTGTACACTCAAAACCAGGATGTACATCTCTTCCTCAAATTCTTCTTAAATGGTCAGAAGCTATAGGTCCAGTCATGCCTTCAGGAATAACAATAAGTTCACACCTATGCAAGCAATAACAGCCATGTCACAACTGCCCTGTGACTATCCAAGACAGTAAGATGCTGCTAATGGCAAGATGTTAAAATGCCAAAAGCATATCTTAGAATCAATAATAAAGGTATTATTACCATAGATGAGGCTCAGGGACATTTTACCTGGTTCCCTGTGAAAGAGGTGGGAAGAGAATTAAGTTATTGAGTATCTACTTGTTTCAGTGTCCCAGAAAGTTCATTCTGGTTCCCTGTGAAAGAGGTGGGAAGAGAATTAAATTATTGAGTATCTACTTGTTTAAGTGTCCCAGAAAGTTCATTTGTGTTATATCATTGAATGCTCAGGAAAACACTATTTGAAATAAGTACTGCTTTACAGATGAGAAACCTAAGATTAGAAGGTGAAATAATTTGCCCACGATCATAGATCATCAACTGGCAGAGCCAGAATTTAAACCCAGATCTGTCTTGTTCTCAGCTAGACCAGTCCATAAAGGTTGGAGTGGGATTAGAAGACTGGACAAGAAAGACAGCTAAGACTCAGAGAAAGCACTCTTTCACAGACCAGCACACTGCCAGTATTAAGGATACACATGAAAGAGTGGATGAAGTTCCTTGGTGTCTGAGGTCTGGTAGTTAATGGAATCAGTTTACAGTCCACTGGCTCACTGCTTTTTATACCCTAGGCTAGAAATAGGGTCTCATCAGCTCTCGAAACTCTAGCATCCATCATATGGAGAAGTCACACCACACCAATTAGTTACATTCTTCTCCATTCTGCTTCTTATCTTTTCATCCAGTTTGCTGCAGATCTATGACCTCCTGACTCAAATGACCACTACTGAGCATAAAGCTTGTACTTTCTTTTTTGTTGTTTGGTTTTTGTTGGTGTTGGCGTCGCTTTGTTTATTTGGCCCTAAAGTATTAAAAGGATGTCATTTTATAATGTGATCCCAAAGAAATAATTTAAGTGAACATTTTCCTTTCATTTTATTCAACATATAGACAATAATGAACCAAGAAAATGTCTAGTATAAACCTGAAAAGAGCACAGCTGTTTTTGAGTGTTATACCTGAGGCTAAGATTTCTGCTGTGGGCAGAAGTGAATGGCTGGACATAAGATTTCATCATTACAGATTACATTGTTGCTCTGAGCTCCTTCAGCTCTTGACAGGCAGCCCAGAGCTGTATGTCTAAAATGAAAAGCCAAAGGACAAGAAGTCTGTCCAAGATGGGGCTAGAGCTCTCCATGAATGGAAGTGTTTGATAAGTGCTCTGACTTCCCTTTTTGACACCCCTCGTCTACATTCTCTGTATTTTGACTCACTCCAGTTTGAAAACCTATTCTTTTGGGATACTTCACACAAAGGAACAACACTTCCCTTCAGTTCAGCAGATCAAGTTAGTGCAACAGCTCCAGACAGAAGGTCTCTGAGATGTGGATGGGAGTTGTGATAAGTCTCCACAATTTTCCCATGAGACCTTGATCTTTACATAAGACCGTCTGAATGGGAACATCAGGACCCAAAGACTTTCACACAGGCAAACCAAAGTAAGGTGGCCAATGTTGTTGGAATGCCATGGTTGACAGTTGGGTCTCTAATGTTGGAGAGCTGGCATTAAACATATCTATAGGGAATGGGGTCTACCTAGGTTCAGTAATGGTGATTATAGGTACAGGTCAGTAGGAATCATTGGAGCATGTGTGTGTGTGTGTGAGAGAGAGAGAGAGAGAGAGCGAGAGAGCGAGAGAGAGAGAGAGAGAGAGAGAGAGAGAGAGAGAATGTAGAGTTCTGACTGAGAAGGTGCAGCACAGGAAGACCATGCTGAAAGGAACACTAGAAGCTATAACTGGAGGGGGAAAATGTAAGCAGATATAGGTTATTGTGGCTCTTTAGATAATCTTACTCCCTCATTCTCCGTGTTTTACCTTCATAAACCCTTTTCTTTTCCTCATTGGCCAATTTATTCACTCAATAGATACTCATGGAGTTTCTATGATTCTGCATTTACTTTGCTCAGGGAAAAGGTTCATTCTCATTCAATTTCTTTATGGAAAAGAGAACTATTCTAAATATGCCTCCACATATCCCCTCTGGAGTGCACTATAGACTCTTTACTGCATCATCTCACTCTTCAAGGCATTTCCTTCTAGAAAGGCTCAATAAACGCTCAAATGCCTCCCACAAAGGAAGTCTGAGGCAAGATTTAGACCCACCATCCATCTGGAGGCACGCATTGTTATCTCTGTGCTGAAAATTCCAAATAAGGCTATGGCATAACAGTCTGAGAGATTTGCCAGTTCTAAATGACTGATTTGCCCTTCCACTGGCATCCCATTGTCCTTAAAATCAGGGACAGGAAAAAAAGGTTTAAAAGAAGGGAGGGAGTTGGGGGTGGAGAAAAGAACAAAAAAGGGAAAAGAAGGGAAAGAATGTGGAGGGAAGAGAAAGAAAGAAAAGAAAATAGCCATTTCACCCTACTGGTGGGAGGAGAATAATTCACTGACTTGTGAAAGCATCCTAATCCAGGGTCCACTTGTGTGTGTGTATGCATATGTGTGTGTGTGAACATGTGTGTGTAAAGATGAAAATGAGTACATGTAGTTTTTGTATTGCTTCAGAAATTTATTAAAATTAATCACTTTTGATCCATGACCAAAGTGGTATTTATGTGCATTACAGCTAAGGTATGATTACATTTAAATTACCAAATAAGCCAAGCTGAATAATCTCTACAACTGAATATGAGATGCTCCCTCTTTCTGGGCTCTGACTTAGCATTCCTTGATTGAATTACTGATAGTTCTGTTTCAGGTTAGACCAACTTCTTCTCTTCATCGAGGGTCAATTTTGGCTCAAAGAGACCATATATTTTCAACTTCTCTTCAGATTGAATGTTTTGGCGACTATACTAGTACTGATGGTAATTATCAGGCTGAGGTAAGGTCCAAAGTCATCCTGTATAATAATTAGCACTCTCTCCTCCAATTTGACTTTCAATCTTATGGTCAGTCAGAGACTCCGCAAAGCTTTGCAGGGACAGATATATCACTGCTGTCTTGATGTGGTTTGTCTGTGTCCCCACCCAAATCTCATCTTGAATTCCCATATGTTGTGTGAGGGACCTGGTGGGAGGTAACTGAATCATTGGGGCAAGTCTTTCCTGTACTGTTCCCATAACAGTGAATAAGTCTCACAAGATCTGATGGTTTTATAAAGAGGAGTTCCCCTGCACAAGCTCTTTCTTTGCCTGCTGCCATCCATGTAAGAAGTGACTTGGTTTTCCTTGTTTTCCACCATGATTGTGAGGCCTCCCCAGCCACGTGGAACTGTAAGTCCATTAAACTTCTTTTCTTTTGTAAATTACCCAATCTTGGGTATGTCTTTATCAGCAGTATAAGAATGGACTAATACATGTCTCCATATCTAGGAGTTGTGGCACCTGTTTCTCTCATTCTGAGTTTTCATAGACTCTTGTGCAAGAAATTCTGCTGGAAAGAATTCATTTTGCATTCTTGATCATTCTATTATATTCATTCAAATTACTTGATACATGAATATTATTAGTGAGTTACCACAGGCATTGCAGTTACTTGTGTGCAAATTTATTATACTTCCACAAGTTATAGAACCATGGAGGATAAGAACTTTGCCATTCTATTCATCTTTCTGTGCACTTAGTAGATACTCAGTAAATGATGCAGAATCTATGAGCAGTTGTTATTTCTAAATGAATGCTCTTCTAGAATAAATAAAAATTTTCAGGTGTTGACAAATGGTATTCTCTTTGGTATAAAACAGTTCTGAATTGCTGAGTAGTTTGGAATTTGTTTGATGTTGTCAGTTTGGGCACAGCATCATTATTTCCAGCAGTAAGTACCATCTTTTAAGTGGTTATCTATCTGCCAAGCACTGTGTTTAACATATAATTTTTTCTAATCTACTAAATAATCTTGAATATGAATTTTATTATTTTCATTTTAAAGATAAAGAAAGTGAAGCTTAGAAAGGTTAAGTAACCTGACCAAGGTTACATACATAAACAGTGAGTAATGTTGCTGGGATTCTTACCACAGCAGGTCTGCATTTATCTCCTACATCATCATACCTCTCATAACCCAACTGTAAGGAAAAAAACAGAAACTCCAAAGATTATTTGAGATGTGTAACTTATGCAGTGTGTAGCTTTTCTGGAAGCAAAACTGTCTTACCTTTATATAGCATTTTAGAATGTATTAAGTACTTACTCATATTATCACTTTATTTGATCTTCACCCAAACCTTCTGAGATATTGTTTTTGTTTTTATAGTTCAAAGAATGTATAGATAATTTTACTGGATCAGAAAGACTGGAAACCTGCCCCAAGACAGAAGTAGCGGAGCCAGAACTAATCACAGGATTTTTGTGGTTTCTACATGATTTAGCATCCCAAAGATAGCAAGGAATCCTGAAAGACCGAACAGAGAAGCAGTCAGCTGATGGGCTCTAGTCTAACACTATGAAAACAGAATTGAAAGTCAAATATGTACCAGAATGTAATGCTGATAGCATGTACATTCAAAGAACATATATAGCAACCACACTTCAGTGCTGATTGGGCATGGTTTCCATAGCAATGATTTATTTCCAGTAGAATTTTTCAACTTAAAATAGTAAGCTTCCCCTCATTAAAAGAAATAAATAAAAAGTTCATCAATATTTGTTTTCCATTATACACAGATCATAATGCCTGGTTACGGCAAAAAGATAGCAATTCCCATCAGAGAGCAAAAAGGAAGTAAAGCTACCATTGTTGATCTGGAACTAAATGGATTCTTGCCCATTGTGAGGAGCAGCAGTCTACAAAGCACACTGAATGCCAAACGTGTTGCACCAGGGCTACAGGTCTGGCTCCTTCATACCTACACTGTACTATAATGCACAGATGTTTACATTGGTCTTCCTTAAGTAGAAAAAAAAATTAAAGAGGAAGATGAATGATTTTCTTCTAGCTTTCTGTAGGGCTAAGGGAACACTTAGCCTTGAATGGGGCAGAGAAGTCAAGAACTAGAAGAAAACAATAATAATAAAAGTTAACATTTATTGCATTCTTACTTTGTGCTGGACGCTATTCCAAGCTTCTCCAATGAATTTTCTCAGTTACTCACCTCAACAGCCCCATGTGGTAGGTACTACAACTCTCCCTAGTTTACAGATGTGAAAACCAACGCACAAGAAGTACTTGTCCAAGGCCTCACATTTGGGGATTGGCAAAGCTAGGGTTTAAGCTCTGGAATTTTGGCCCTCAAAACGGAACTTTTAATTCCTTGTCTACACAGGGAAGGGAATTAAAAAGAGAAACCTTCATGCTCAAGTTTCTACAGTGTCCTACATGACCAAACTTGAGATCTTAAGCTACAGGTTCACTGGGATTTCCATTATCCCAGGCTGGCTCTTCACCCACAGATTAGGGTGCTTGGGGAATGAAAAGAGACTCAAAAGAAACAGGGCCGTGAAACTGATAAAGGCATCTGTTTTCTAATGCTTTTCATAAACATATGAACTCCTTTAATTTCAAATACATGACTTTCTCCAAAACTCCTTCTACAGCTCAAAGTCTGCTGAAGCCCAGATTTTGGTGGAGCTGCAATTTGATTAGCTGATAATAATTATTTCAAGTTCAAACTTCTGATTTGAACTTGAAATAGTTTGCCATTCAGCAATTGTTGTATTTGGAGAAATAGGGTCTGATCCACATTCCTTTCAGCCAAGGAATGATGATATAGTTCAATGGCTGCATTCCACACACTATCTTTGCTGACCTTGCGGATAAAATATCTTGATTAAAACGAGTACTTTGGCAGCTACTTGATGAGAGCAAAACCAGAAAAGTTTTCTGTGAACTGGAGTAAGAAGACAAATATTGGGGAAGCAGTTTTGTATAGCAATTAATAATGTCACTTCTTCAGGAGGGTCAAATCTCATTTCTACCGTCTACTACTAACCTTGAACAAGTTATATAACCCTCTAAGGCTCAGTTTGCTCCTTTATAAAATGGGGCAAATAGTACCACCCTCATAGTGTTGTAGAAATTAAGTGAGATAATAAATATTTAGCAGTTAGAATGGTATCTGGCACACTATAAACCTCAGCCCTGGCTTCCTTTAGCTTTGCATGCCAATGATACTAAACTTTTTGAAGTTGTCCAAACATGCCATGTTATATAAGACATCAGTGCCTTTCTGCTTTGCCTGGAAGGCCTATCTCCTATATATTCTCTTGAAAAATACCCTTCATTCTTCAAGTTCAGCTGAAGTTACTCATGTCTCACCCAGGCAGTCTTACATATCTCTTCTATCCTTCCACTGTTTCTAGTAATCCACTTTATAATGCTTATTTAAACTGCAAAGATTTGCCAGAATATCTTTCTCTTCATTCAACTGTTTGAGGATATATTAATCCTCAAGGCCCAGCGTAGAGCCTGGCTCATCATGGGCACTCAGTAAGTAGTTGTATTCAACAACTTTCAAGTAGTTGATTACAACTACTTGATTCAAGTAGTTGATTCAAGTAGTTGAATACAACTACTTACTGAGTGCCCATGAACACTCAGTAACAACTACTGAATTTCAGTATGCAATCCAGTCATATTCAACAAATTAAATGACTACTACTGAATTTCAGTATGCAATCCAGTCATATTCAACAAATTAAAATGATAAAATCTTCAGGAGGTAGTAACAATCTGATATGATCAATCAGAAAGGCTCTAACCATGAAATCTAAAGTACATTCCCATTTTGGTTTTAATTGAACCCCAAAGCTTTAGAAACTATAGTCCCATTAGACCCAGAAAAGATTATAGATACTTTTGTAATGAGGCCAGTGAAGCAGTTATGGTGGCATCTGGCACACTGTAAGCCTCAGCCCCTGCTTCCTTTGCCTTTTGCATACCAATAATACTGAACTTTTTCTCAGCCTGAAAAGGAGGCTGCGATCTTGACCCAACTTCCACTGGAGAAATTCCACAGAATCTAAATTCTTATTTCATGTCCAAATCAGCAAATAATTGATATTTTTGCCATCTAGTAAGTTTAACAAATAATAATGGACCAGGAGACATTGATGTATAAAAATACATTTTCTTAGTCTATTTTGCACTGCTATAAAGGAATGCCTGATACTGGGTAAGAAAAAAAGGCTTATAATTGAAATGATTTGGCTCATAATTCTGATGTCTGGAAAGGTTAAAGATTAGGCATCTGATGAGAGCCTCAGGCTGCTTCCACTCATGGCAGAAGGTAAAGGGGAGCTAGTTTGGGCAGACATCACATGCCGAGAGAGGAAGCAAGAGAGAGAGGAGAGGTGCCAGGCTCTTTTTATCAACCAGCTACCTTGGGAACTAATAGAGAACTCACTCCTCACCCTAACCTCCACCTCCACCCTCAGGGAGGGTGTTAATCTGTTCCTGAGTAATCTGACCCCACGACCCAAATTCCTCCCATTAGGCCCCATTTCCAACATTGAGGATCAAATTTCAACATGAGATTTGGAGAGGACAAACAGCCAAACTATAGTACACATCAAGAATAACTAAAGTATTTTTTTTTTCATGCTAAACTGAGGATCTATGGAAATAGCGATAACCCTTTTATTGTTCCAAAGGGACATCCAGTTGTTGAGCAGCTTCACTGTAATGGAAACAGAGCTAAGACCTAAGTCTGGAAACCAGCCCATCCACACAGTTCATAGCTCCCCAGGCCTAGACTACTGTAGCAGGGAGGATGAGAGCATATTGAAAAGGGCAGAATATTTCCACTTTTCCTAAATGAGATCTGAGAGGATATGCACTAAAAAAATACCTTGTAAAGTCACACTGCAGAACACCCCCACCGCACCCCAACCCCATGTAGCCTGTTGACCAGACTATATAAAGCTGTATCAGCTCACAACCAATGGAGAGAGCCAAAATCATAAGTATCAGGCAAAGGCCCCAGAGCAGAGGGAAAAGCAAGGCTTTTTCTCAGGCAGCCTCTATCAGAAAAGCCAAATTACACAGGGTGTCTGCAGGCTTGAGAGGGAAGTTTTGAGGTTCCACAAAATTACTTTACAGACTAAAATTGCTTTTGTATACATCCATCTACAATGTCATGGTCAGAAGGAATGTGTGTGTGTATACACATAAAAACACATACCACATTTTCCTCAAGTTACAAGACAATCTGATACTTTAAAAAAATCAGTACTAGGAATGCAAAAGTGTGTCCAGCTGGAGTCCACAAAATCCAATTTACATTTCTCATCACTTTTCCATGTGGCTGTTTTTAGGTTTCCATAGGAGGACAATGGGTGTTCCCTACTCTGATATTTCCTTCCATGGTGGTCAGTGAGAGTGAAGCTCTACTGTTTATCTGCTCCTTCAATGGTTCCTCTCCAATAAGAGTAGCTGATCTTATTGGTGACTTTAGGAAAGGAACTAGGCAAAAGTAGCTCAGTCTTCTCTCTCTCCTTCCTCTAGGGAGTCGACTGCTCACAGAAAGGAAACACTCTGTTCTAATTCTGTGCTGTAAGCTTTGCGATAAGAGGCTCCATATGAGAAGGGTGGTGGTTGTCCAACTGGGCTTATGACAGGTGGGTAAGTCTGTCAGATTCTGGGTGTAGCATAGGAAGTTAATTCTTCCTGCACCAAATCACATTCACCAACCTAATCTATACCAGCAAAAAAGCTGATATGTTGGACAGCTGCCTGATTGGTTCAATTTTGAACCAATTGGTTCAAAACTAGATAGAAGAAAAGGAGTATATGGGCATACTTCAAAAATATTGTGGGTTTGGTTCCAGATCACCACAACAATGAAATCTTTTTTTCTCTCAGCAGTAGATCTCAACAATAGGCTTAAAATATTCAGTAAACTATGCTACAAACAGATGTGCTGTCATTCAGGCTTTGTTTTCCCATTTATGAAGCACAGGCAGAGTAGGTTTAGCATAAACCTTAAGAGCTTTAGGATGTTTGGAATGGAAAAAGAGCATTGGCTTCAACTTAAGGTCACCAGCTGCTTTAGCCCCTAGCAAGAGTCAGCCTGTCCTTTGAAGCTTTGAAGCCAGGCATTGACTTATCTTCTCTAGCTATGAAAGTCTTGTTCCAATAGAAGACTGTTTCATCTCCATTAAAAATCTGTTGTTTTATGTAGCCACCTTGATCAATTATCTCAGGTAGATCTTCTGGATAACTCACTGCAGCTTCTACAGGAGCACTTGCTGCTTCACCTTGCACTTTTATGTTATGGAGATGGCTCCTTTCCTTAAACCTTATGAACCAACATCTGCTAGCTTTGAACTTTTCTTCTGTAGCTTCCTCACCTCTCTCATTCTTGATAGAATTGAAGAGAGTTAAGGCTTTGCTCTGGATCAAGCTTTGGCTTAAGGGAATGCTTACTGGGGAGTTCAACAGAGGAGGCTTCCAGGGGGAATAGTGTGAATGTGTGATCTACTGGACTTCACGTGGCTGAAGAGTGATATCACCATAGCTCATGGATAGAGGGGAAGGAACCCAGATGGATGGGCCAAAATGGCTCCACCAGGCTGGGTCACAGGGTGACACCTTAGCCTGGGTGTTAGGCTAGATGAAGACCTCATAGACTTCATAGAGAAACTCCAGATGCACAGGCTAAGGAGGAAGTTTGGAAAGGAAAGGCTCTGACAGAGCAAACAGATGGCATTGAGAAATCTTCTCAAAAGAGCTAATGCATCATCCTCTGCTTTGGTTTTACAGATGTGATTACATCAACTCCCAAGGATGAGAGAATTTGCCACAGATCAACAAGCATTTTCAAACAATAAAAATTGTATAGTATTATCTCACCAATTTTAAGGTAATGAGTGAGCATGGCAAATTCCAATTTTCATCAGGAGAAAGACAAAATAGAATGTATTATTTTTGTATTCATGCTTACATGTCTAAAGATTTAGGGTTTTACATAGCATGCTATGTTTTTTCCATTTTCAGACACACCCAGATGTTTTTAATCTATGCAAAATAATGATGGATACATGCTACCTTCTTCAACTAATTTTCAAGATGTATTTATATAAAATAAAATAGTCTTTTAAAACACAACTTTTTTCAAATGTATTTGTTACTGCATCTTTTGCCCTGGAAAATTATTTTTCTATCTTATTTATTTATTTATTTATTTATTGAGACAAGGTCTCACTCTTGTCACCCAGGTTGGAGTGCAGTGATGTGATCACAGATCACTGGAGCCTCGACCCTCATGGGCTCAAGTGATCCTCCCACCTCAGCCACCTGAGTAGCTGGGACTACAGGCATGCAGCACCATACCAGCTGATTTTTAAAATTTTTTGTAGAGACAGAATCTCACTATGTTGCCAGAACTAGTCTCAAACTACTGGGCTCAAGCCACCCTCCCACTCAGCCTCCCAGTGTGCTGGGATTACAGGCATAAGCCACCACACTCAGCCTTATTGTTTTGCTCTTTAGAGTTAAGATACCCAGACTTCAAAAATATTGGTGATTTTGTACAAGTTAAGTCTCAGAAATTTTGGAAACAATCACCTCCTGTAATATATGTAAAATATTATATAGTGTCTGGCATACAGTTAGTGCTAAATGAAAGTTTTTCCCTCCCATCTTCCTCCTCACTTACCTCATTGCCAGGGGCCATTTGGGAAAGAACCCCACCTTCTCATCCTTCCTGCATTAGCGTTCCCATTCCATTCCCATTCCTAATCTCCCTGAAGACACGAAAAATCTTCAAGATATTTCTGCTTAAATTGCACCAGGTGCTGAGAATGCAGAGATGACTCAGTCCTTGCCCAAAGAATCTGACAGCCTAGAGGGGGAGAAAGGCATGAAAACCTTTAACAAACTCAGTCAGGCACTCGTCTGTCTGTATCTAATTCTATGGTTTTCTGTTACATTATGCTGTGATCTTCTCATCTGGCTAGCTCTCCACTGGTTTTCTTCTTCCTTGGACCACTCAGTCTGATGAATGGGGTCAGCCCTTATAAATTAGGCCTGCCTCATACAGCCCTTCAAACTAACCTGCAGAAGACTAACAGCTGCATAGTTAGGCTTAATAGAGTCCTTGAACAGGCTTTCTAAACGAAGGAGAATCTGTTCTTAAATTGAAGAGGGAGATAGTTTTAAAAGTAAGTATTTGTGTAGCAAAGACACCTGCCTACTCACAATTTGGATTTTAGGAAACAATTTTTCTCACTTCCTTTCATTTTTACCCATCAAACCTTCCATTTAATAAGTATGTATGTGTGCCTGCCTTGGGCCAGGCATTGTATAGGGTTAAGATAAGTTGAACATGGTGCCTGCCCTCAAAGAGTTCATGGCCAAGGAAAGAAGAAAGGCAAGTCAACAGGAAATGAGAGGGGAGTGTGATGAAGGTGATGGCAGAGTCATGCACATGGAGCTTCAGAAATACAGAGGAGATTCACTTCAATCAATTGGGTAAAATTTGTTCCTTCACAATGTGTCCCTGGCCAAGTTAATCTCCATTACTGTAAGAGGGGTGATCCTGGCACAGAGAATAAGAAGGTTATTTTTCCTGATTCCAATTTGGCTCCCAGGAAAGCGGAAGTGGTATGTCTTAAAGTTTGCATTCTTACTGCCAAAGCAGTTAAGTTTATTAAGATGTTGGTCTCAGTCTGACAGTCTTCTGAACTCTGTATTCAACATCCCTGAGGACATCTTAGGATGTGCATCTCAAGAAATGGCAGCAGGACTGTCAATGGTATAGTTAGAGCTCCTCCCAATAAAGTCTGGGTTTAGAACTGATTTTGTCCACATTGAACAGAAACTTATCCCCTCACATTTTTTCTCTTGGTCCATTGGTATCCCACTAACACTTGGTGTGCATCACCACCTCTTTGCTTATTGCACCTCCAAGCTGGATTAGATCAAGTAGAACATCTTCATTTCCCTCTAATTCTTTCTCTCTCCCCCAACCCCATCTTTTTTTTTTTTTTTTTTTTTTTTTTGAGGCAGGGTCTCACTCTGTCACCAGGCTGCAGTTCAGTGTCACCATCAAGGCTCACTGCAGCTTTGACATCCCAGACTCAGGTGGTCCCCCCACTTCAACCTGTTGAGTAGCTGAGACCACAGAAGCACACCACCATGCCTGGCTAATTTTTGTATTTTTTGTAGAGATGGGGTTTTGCCATGTTGCCTAAACTTCTAATTCTCTCTTTCAAAGGTATGTCCTCTAACTCTTTATTCTCATATCAGGATGGATGAGCCGAAGGGGCAAGGAGATTCTATCACCTGATTCCATTTCAGAGAACTAAGAGATATGGCATGTCCTCTCTTGGGTTCTACCATGCTCTTTTTAAAGTAAGAAGCTTTGTAGTGCTAGGGGTAAATCTGGGGTTGGAAGAAAAGACCTAGACCAAGCGTTGTGGCTCATGCCTGTAATCCCAGCACTTTGGGAGGCCAAGTCAGGTGGATCACCTTAGGTAAAGAGCTTGAGACCAGCCTGGCCAAGATGGTGAAACCCCGTCTCTACTAAAAATACAAAAAAAAAAAAAATTAGCTGAGCGTGGTGGCATGTGCTTGTAATCCCAGCTACTCAAGAGACTGAGATTGGAGAACCACTTAAACCCGGGAGGCGGAGGTTGCAGTGAGTGATCACGCCACTGCACTCCAGCCTGGGCAACAGAGCAAGACTCCATCTCAAAAAAAAAAAAAAAAAAAAAAAAGAAAAAGAAAAGAAAAGAAAAGACCCAGTAAAGGCCCTGGAACCTGGAAGATAGGGGAGACCAGAACCTGGAAGTGGGCCTGGCATGGCAGAGCTAAAAGTTAGGAGGTAGTCTCATCAACCAAGCCAAACTTAGCATGAGATAGAGAGACTTAAAGTGCTTAAAAATACATTAATTTCTTAAAATAACATTTAAACAGGCCAGGTGCAGTGGCTCATGCATGTAATGAGCCACTTTGGGATCATTACACTTTGGGAGGCTTTGGGAGGCTGAGGCAGGCGGATCATGAGGTCAGGAGATCGAGGCCATCATGGCCAATGTGGTGAAACCCCATCTCGACTAAAAATACAAAAAATTAGCGGGGAGTGGTGGCAGGCGCCTGTAGTCCCACCTACTCGGGAGGCTGAGACAGGAGAATGGCTTGAACCCAGGAGATGGAGGTTGCAGTGAGCCGAGATCGCGCCACTGCACTCCAGCCTGGGCAATGGAGCAAGATTCTGACTTAAAGAAAAAAAACAAAAAATAAAAAACAAAAACAAAAAACCTTTTAAACATAAATAGAAATCAAGTTTAAAATATTTTATGCTTTGACACCGACAATTGTTTTATAAATTATTTAGCAATTATGGAATTTTTGGTAATGTTTTACAAATTACTGGAGTTGCTGGAAACATCACCTAAGGTTTTAAGGGAGAACTATTTATGAATGTAGGTGTGCTTCAAGCTTCAAGTTTGTCATAAACAGCTCCTCCTTAAAACCTTAGTGAGAGTAAAACCTTCTCAAAAACTATTTTTTTTCTTATTGAAAAAAGATTTTACACCACTGTGTGATTCTGGTGTGACTACAGTGTTGCTTCTGCTTTTGCCTTGTTGGGGATAGGGAGAGACGCCCCTCCCAGGAGGGGAGGAGAAAGACACTGTGTTTTTCTCCCTCTACTCACAGTTTTTCTTCAGTTCAATGAACGACAACAAGACTAAAATAACAGAGCGATAGCAGCAACTATGTATTGCTGTAAGAACAACTATCTTACTTCATTGCAGAGTTAAGCTGCTTATAAGCCTAGAGACTTCCATAGCAAATCAAAAGGGAAAAAACTAAGATATTTGCATGACTTTTTTTGATATGAACAGATACTTCTCAAAAGAAGACATTTATGTGGCCAACAAACATATGAATAAAAGCTCATCATCTCTAGTCATTAGAGAAATGCAAATCAAAACCACAATGAGATACCATTTCACACCAGTTAGAATGGCAATCATTAAAAAGTTAGAAAACAACAGATGCTGGAGAGGATGTGGAGAAATAGGAATGTTTTTACACTGTTAGTGTGGGTGTAAATTAGTTCAACCATTATGGAAGACAGTGTGGTGATTCCTCAAGGATCCAGAACTGGAAATACCATTTGACCCAGCAATCCCATTACTGTGTATATACCCAAAGGATTATAAATCATTCTACTATAAAGACACATGCACACATATGTTTATTGCAGCACTATTCACAATAGCAAAGACTTGGAACCAACCCAAAAGCCCATCAATGACAGACTGGCACATATACACCATGGAATACTATGCAGCCATAAAAAATGAGTTTATGTCCTTTGCAGGGACATGGATGAAGCTGGAAACCATCATTCTCAGCAAACTAACACAAGAATAGAAAACCAAACACTGCATGTTCCCACTCATAAGTGGGAGTTGAATAATGAGAACATATGGGCACAGGGAGGGGAACATCATATGCTGGGGCCTGTCGGGGGGGTGGGGAAAAGGGGATGGATAGCATTAGGAGGAATACCTAATGTAGATGACGGGTTTATGGGTGCAACAAACCACCATGGCACATGTATACGTGTGTAACAAACCTGCATATTCTACACATGTATCCCAGAACTTAAAGTATAACTTTAAAAAGAAACAACTGAAAGAAAATGCAGAAAAGTACCTTAGCAGTTTCTATCTTGTCCATAAAAATATAGAAAATTTTAGGGACCGTAACTGATGAGGTTTAATGAATAACATGCTAAAAACATACATAGATGTTTATTTCTGTAAATCTTGCTCTATAAGAGTAGTGTTCCCTAATGTTCTTATATCTATTTTCAAAATGTCATATTTTACAAGATGATAGCTGGGTAGAAAAGCAGGGTTTTTTTCTCAGTTCACTTGCCTGCTGTACAGATTCTCTGACCAAAACTAAAGTACCTCAAGTGACCTCAAGTCAGGATATACAAATTGCAGGAACACTCTGTAATGGGTTTGGGATTAGCACATTCTTAAGTAATGAATTTGCAAACTTAAATATAAAATGGCAAAGGGTACTCAGTAAATGACTATCTCAATAATAATATGTCAGACTTACAGTGATCAAAACATCTTGATGATTGAACTTAAAGCATGGGGTGGGGGGGAGAAAACCATTCTCTTTGAGCTCTGAAGGCAGTAAACATGAATAAAAGTCTTGCCAAAAATTATTTTGGAGGCCAAATGGTGCCTTCTATGGTATTAATTGTCAGAGCTGAAATCAAAGTCAAAGCCATCTCTGAGAAAAATGAAATTTCTCAACCCTGAGAACGATGCTGATTTTTTTTCCTGAGGTATGTGTAGATAATTCAAAATTGTAAGCTGGTTTTATCCTTTGGAATCACATATCTTGAAAGAGGCTAGATCACAAGAAAGCCATTCACTGCTCTCTTGCCTTCATGGACACTGGCCTTTGGAACCCAGCCACCATGCTGTAAGGAAGCCCAAATAAGACCAGGCAAAGAGACCACATTGGGAGGCCCCATATAGGTGTTCTGGCCAACTGAGCCCAGCAGAGATCCTAATCTACAGTATCCACTGCCAGGCATGTTGAGTGGAGATACCTCCAGATGACCCCAGCACCAAACTCTTGAATCTTTACAGCTGAGAAGCCCCAGATGTGTGGAGCAGAAATAAACTGTCCTTGACATGCACTCTCTGAATGACTCACAGAATCTATGAGTATTATCAAATGATTGTTCCATCCAGCTTAGTTCTGGGGTGGTTTCTCACGTAGCGATAGTAACTGCAAAAATATCTTTCAGTCTCCCAGTCCAGAGATGCTCTGTTATAGTATCCTGAGAACAAATCTCCAGTCTCAATCCACGAAAGAAGAGAAGCAAATGTCAGCCATTTGGACTGAGAATCTAACAACTTCTTTAATATACTTTCAGTTACGCTTATCTTTAATCACACACATACTCCCACTTCCAGAGGTCTTGTTTCTATCAATTCTTAAGCTTTTTGAGGGGTCTGCTAAATTTTTTCTCATCTTTCCCTTCTGCCAGCTCAGGATTCCACTTTCTTGGACTCTAAGATCATTCCTTTAGTTCCCCAACTTCCATGATATTGTTGCTGTAGTCTTCTCTTCCCTTTCTTTTTCTTGAGAGTTTATACTTTACAAAAATCATCTTATTGATGTACTAATTGAATTTGTGGAGGAAATGGGATTAAATGAACATTTTCAATTTACTGTCTCCAATTAGAATTTTACTTAGCACTTGTATATCTTTTCTGGATGTTATGACTCTGTTTTCTTTTCTTTTTTAATTAAAATCAATTACTCAAGAATGCTGGATGTAAGAAGGCTTGTGCTTTGTTGAAAACAGCAGCAACAAAAATCTTTACACCAACTATCTTTTTTCAAATCTTTTAGTTCTTTGAGATTTGTCCAAACACATGTGAATCTGAAAGTTCCCCCTTTCTTTAATTCCAATCATCATCAAAGAGCTTTTGTGTATGGTCTGTGTTGCATATTCATAAGAAGTTTTAAAAACACAGACTCATTTCTGAAGGAAAAGACAATTTAAAGATAGAAAACAATGTAGAGAAAACAATGTAGAGAAAACACAAAGACTGTCAAAAAGCATGCCATAATTGTAAATAATAATTAGATTGGATGAAATATTTACAGATTGAATGAGCTAAGGGTTGAGTAGGTGGTATAGGCCATGGAGTCAAGAAAGTTAGAGGTTTTTTGCTGTGGTCATAGTTGTTACCACTTAACAGGACCACTGACATGTCCCTTTTCCCCTGCAGACAGGGTCTTGGAGACTGCTATTTCTGCTGTTGGACTCTTCAGAAATGGGAGACTCTCCCTCTCCTGTTCTCTCTGCCTTTGCAGAAAACACTTCTCCCTGCAGTACAATCTCCCCCAACCTCTCAGCTGAGTCACAGCCTTCTGTTACTTGCTGCAGGTCTTCCTCATTGTCTCTGCTAGATGACTTCAAAGGGCTACCCAGAGAAACAATTCTCCACAGTGAACCAGCACCTCCATCCCCTACTTCTAGACCTGCTAGTATTGGACAGCATTCTGCTATTTCTCTTTTTTTTTTTAATTTTTTTTTAAATTTTTTTTGAGATGGAGTCT
>NW_016814625.1:1605014-1611640 GCF_001698545.2 Rhinopithecus bieti
TTTTGAGATGGAATTTCACTCTTGTTGCCCAGGCTGGAGTGCAATGGCGTGATCTTGGCTCACTGCAACCTCTGTCTCCCACATACAAGCGATTCTCCTGTCTCAGCCTCCCAAGTAGCTTGAATTACAGGCATGTGCCACCACGCCTGGCTAATTTTTTTTGTATTTTGTAGAGACGGGGGTTTCACCATGTTAGTCAGGCTGGTCACAAACTCCTGACCTCAGGTGATCCACCCGCCTCGGCCTCCCAAAGTGCTGGGATTACAGGCAAAAGCCACCATGCCCAGTCGCATTTCTATATACTAAATAAATAGTATATAAAAGCATTTTTGAAATTATATACCTCTGTGACATCTATCTGTGCAAATACTTTCATGCATGTTAGGGTTTTTATTTGTTTAATCAAGTCTAAATAACTTAAGGGTATGAAAATAGTTAAAATGCTAAAGAAGAAATGTTTAAGTGAGAGGCAAATGGGCTAATGGACAAAATGAAACTCTAACACTATGAAGACACAGAAGGAGACATATCAGAAACAAGGAAAGAGTGAAATGTCAAAAGACTAATGAAATAGAAGCATCTAATGAGATCACTAACAAACTATAGAAGGTAAAAGAATGTGATAGGAAATGTGCTGACTTTCTGTAAACTTTCACGTTGGCCTCACATCACACATGTCTCTTATTTCATCTGACACAACTGCACTTCTCAGAGGCAGACAAGGCAGTTCTCTACACATTTCACACTTTTACAGTCACCATCAACAATTAGCCGGGCATGGCGGGGCGCACCTGTAGTCCCAGCTACTCAAGAGACTGAGGCAGGAGAATCACTTGAACTCGGGAGGCGGAGGTTGCAATGACCTGAGATCACACCACTGCACTCCAGCCTGGGTGACAGAGTAAGATTCCATCTAAAAAAAAAAAAAAAAAAAAAAAAGAACCCATTTAATATAATGGCTAAGAAAACAGATTGTCCAACGTTATGTTTAAATGACAAATGTAAGTAAATAATTACAATTTAATGATATTTTTATTAATACATTTAAAATCCTTTGGTTCAGGTTTGTTACTCCAAAGAAAATGTGACAATTTTCAAGTAAACCATGACAGTTCTTTTTAAATTAGAAGAGATTCTAATTCCCATTCCTTCTCTTCAGAGGCAACCTGTTAGGTACTTAACTCATTATATAATTAGGCATTTGTACTTCCAGTCTTTTTCTACGCATTTTGATATGGATTGGCTGTGTCCCCACCCAGATCTCATCTTGAATTGTAGTTCCCACAAACCCCACGTGTTGTGGGGGGACCCAGTGGGAGGTAATTGAATCATAGGTGTGGTTCCCCCATGCTATTCTCGTGATAGTGAGTAAGTAAGTTCTCATGAGATCTGATGGTTTTATAACAGGCTTCCACCTTCATTCTTATTCTCTCTCCTGCCACCATGTGAAAAGGACTTGTTTTGTTTCCTCTTCCACCATCATTGTAAGTTTTCTGAGGCCTTTCCAGTCATACTGAACTGTGAGTCAATTATAAGTCTTTCCCTTATAAATTACCCAGTCTCGGACATGTCTTTATTAGCAGAGTGAGAACGGCCTAATACACATTTACACACGTATATTTACAAGTGTATATGAGTGTATATACACTTGCGGTGGGCAGAATAAAAACCTCCCAAAGATGTCTACATGCTATGCCCTGGAATTGTGAATATATTAGGTTATATAGCACAGAGCAATTAAAGTGGCTGATCAGCTGACTTTAAAGAGAGACATGATCCTGAATTATCTGTGTGATCCCAATGCAGTCACGGGAGTTCTTAAATGTGTAAGAGGGAGGCAGGAGAACCAATGTCAGAGTGATGTAATATGAGAAAGACTTGAGTGGCTATTGCTGGCTTTAAAGATGGAGGAAAGGGCCAGGAGCTAAGGAATACAGACAGCCTCTAGAAATTGGAAAAGATAAGAAAACAACTTTTCCCCTACAGCCTCCAGAAAGCAACAAAACCATGCCAGCATTTTAATTTTAGCCTAGTGAGACTTACTTAGGACTTCTGGCCTAAGATACTGACAGTGGGAATTGCTCAATAAATGGCCTACCCAGTTTATCCAACAGTGATGTTTGGAATAAATAAGCTCTATGCAGATACACAGTTTCTAATCAGCTCTTTTCTCCATTTATAATCATGAACAAATAGACAAAGATCCCCAGATATCTGAAGAAAACCTTATACATGAAAAATATAAAACAATGTTTTAAAAAAACTTGGAGTAGTCTAATCTGTTAGCCTTCTCATGTAGGGCTTCTGGATTTTGTGAACTGATAAGCAAAACCTGCCCTCCTTTTCCATCAAGATACTAAAGTTCTTTTCCATATTTTCTTCCAGTTATTATAATGTTTTAGGCTTTCATTTTTAGCCCTTGGTTTATAACCCTTTTACCCATAATAAGCCTGGGCTGATGGTTTCAGCCTTCTATAGTATATACAGATTATCAGTGCCTTTACGTCATGATCTCTCCCATCCTGAATGGTTCTAGCCCTCAAGGTTTTGTAAGAAAGAGTGAGTTAATAATTACAAGAGTAATTTGTAAAAATAAATTTAAAAAATTATAAAGCTCTACTGAAATACAAATGTGCTGCTGATGATTGCCAATTTTCCCAGAGCTCTATTCTTTGCCAATTTTTTGCAGGTACTTCTTTCTCATCATCTTGTCTCTATATTTCTGACTTCTCTTTTGTTTCTGCCTCATCTGTCATGTCCCCAGAATTCCCAATAAGGAATTCTACATCACCTGGGAAGATGGACTCTGTATCACCAGAAACAGGCCTGAGCAGCACAAAAATCTTGGAGCTCTCATAATGTCTCTAGCGTCACCATTTAGAGCAACCTGGATAAAGGCTTCACACAGACACAGGCAAATCATCCTCTGGGCCCCACCTGCTGGGGTTTATTTACCAAGCTGGTATTCCAAACAGTAGCTCCACTCACTTCATCTCTTCTTCAGGCTTCAGAGGGTGCCAGACACAGGTGGCAGACACATGCCCTACGCCATGGCTGAAGTCCTGAGTAAGCTTGTTAATCAAAGTTTCTCCAGCTTCATCTAACAACAAGGGTGTGTTGAATAAAACTCCCAGTCAACTGTTGGCTTTGCCTCCTTGAAAGGAAAGCAGTGACACAGGAAAGGCACCCAACCAAGATAAAAGCTGAGCTAACAAATGATAGCATTTCTAAAACAAATCATTGGACTTGAATGCCCTGGAATGAAATAGGAGAGGAGGGAATGTCAGAGAAGAGCCCAGGACAAACCCAACCTTTTTGTCAACAGAAGTCAGGGGGCTGACAGAAGACCTTGATATAAGACATGGGTCTTTCTGACAGTTTTCCCAAGATGCTGCCCTGCCTGTATTATGCTACTCTTCCTGTTTGCCGCATACTTTCTGTCTTCTTCACAAGGTGGATGCTGAAAGGACATGTTAGACTGTCATTCTAGGCTGATAAATATTTTCACTGTTCTGTTTAAGGAAACAGTCTATTGGGGAGAAACACAGAGTTGATTGAGAAGAAATAGCCTCATCATTTTAGCATGGACAAGGGGTAGTGAGAAATGATGATCAAATGTGATGATGGAAAGGTTTAGGTGGTGGAGACAAGATCACGCCCAGGCCTCTTATGTCACAGTCTTTCTGCTACATCAAGGCGATCTCTGAGTTGCTGTGCTGTAAAAGCATAGAGAGGTCACTGGAGAGTGCAGACAGAAACTATCCCAATCCACACTTTCTTAGTACCTTCTCTGTGCTAGGCATTATGCTATCTTGGAAATGGCATAAAGATAAGCAAGACATCCTTGTGCCCTCAGGGACACATCATTCAGCAGAGGTAATGGAAAAGCAGGAACATGAGACTCGTTTGAAGAGTGTCAGCAGGATTTGGTGATTGTCTTCATTAAAACTCTTTTGGTTTCAAGGATGAACTTGACCTAACCTTCGCATGGGGCTGGGTATTATAGGTGCTACACCACAGAAAAACCAAGTATTGCAAAGAGCAGTAATACAGTGGAGTCTCAGAATCAACTGGAACTGAGAACTGGAATGCTGCCAAGAACTCTTTCTTCATCTTAAGCAACTGCATCCTTCTTTCTTCTTTATCTGTTGATTATCCTCTACTTCTCTAGTAGAGCATTCAATAGAATTCAGCTATTAGAGAGATTATTTTTATCCTGCCTTGATTTCAAGTCTAAAAGTCCTAGGAGGAATCTCATTGATCCATCTTGATTTGTGTTCCATCTCTGATCAACCCACAGAAGTGAAGGAGCAGCTCCATGTAAGAGCATAGATGCTCTAGTAGGAACCTCGCAGCTACTCTCTTCAACTTGGTGAATCCCTATAAGCTTTGCCTCCCATAGTCACTTTAAGCCTTCTGATGTTTATGTGTTTTTTCTACTTTTCTCACAGAGTCTTATGTCCATTCAGATTCCCCTTCTCTGCCCAGTCTTTCAAAATAATGAGCAATATAAATAATCTGTGTAGTTTGAACCTGCTCTGTGAACACTGGATAGACATCACGATGTCTATCCAGCCCAGACTCCTAGATGCCAGGCACCCTTGGCTAGACAGCAATATTATGATGTCCATCAAATGACCATGGAGTTACCCAGAACACTGTTTGTAGTGTGGATCTGGAGCTCAAAAGAGCATTTGGATTGAAGGCATTGATTTGGGGGAATTGTGTGCCTGGGGATGACAGTGAAAGTTGTGGAAGTGTATATATCATTACCAAAAAAGAAAATGGTGTGTGAGAGAAGAAAAGAGCCAATGAGGACTTGGAGTACCCTGTATATAGGCAGAGGAGAAGAGAACTTTGTGGGAAAAAAAAAGCCAGAAGATGAAGAGATGGAAGGAATTTGATTGACTTAAAGGACTGACTTGTATTATGCTGCAGGCAACTCTTAGCTATCCAATGGCCAGAAGTGCTAGACTTCAAAGTCCATGATTTCTCACCATTTTTCTGTTTCTAGTCATCTATTTCACTTCTTGATAACATTACCATTGGGGGCTGAGAAAACAGATGAATCAATTTCATTTTGCTTCAAACACTAGGTCTGATAAAAAAGAACTGACTGGATAGGGAAATGGCAAAGGTGCAAAGTAAAGATTTTTTTTTATTTTCTTATTTATGGATTTTTCTTCATCCCTTCTAACAGGGCATTAAGATTTTATTTCATTTTATAGTTGCTTAGGATTCTAAGAAACAAACTGACTGGCTTCCAAGTTTAGGAGACCAAGGTATATAAGATTGCTTATTATTGCCTAGAAAGGTCTTTCACTATAGGATACCCTTTTTATGACATCCTGCTATCCTTTTATTTACACACTTGGCATTTAAACCATGGCAGGAAATGGACAACCCTACCAAGAAAAATATATGTCTATGCTTGTAATTGCATTCATTGCCTAACTGCTTTGGCCAGTTTCCATGCTTGTAAGTATATTAATATATCTAAGTTGGCCTAGCCCAGCAACTGCAAAAGGATATAACCATCAATTAACATAGATGTTGGAGGTCATAAATGATTAAGTTCTTCTTTTCTCATTAGTGATGTAAATTTTTAAAAAATTATTATACTTTAAGTTCTAGGGTACATGTGCACAACGTGCAGGTTTGTTACATATGTATACCTGTGCCATGTTGGTGTGCTGCACCCATCAACTCGTCAGCACCCATCAACTCATCATTTACATCAGGTATAACTCCCAATGCAATCCCTCCCCACTCCCCCCTCCCCATAATAGGTCCTGGTGTGTGATGCTCCCCTTCCCGAGTACAAGTGATCTCATTGTTCAATTCCCACCTATGAGTGAGAACATGCGGTGTTTGGTTTTCTGTTCTTGCAATAGTTTGCTGAGAATGATGGGTTCCAGCTGCATCCATGTCCCTACAAAGGACACAAACTCAGTGATGTAAAATATTCCTCAAGGTTTTGAAAATCAAATCTTGTGGGTCAGATTATGGTGGTTGTCAGGCAAGGTGCATGTCCTGTGATGTGTTTTTAATAAACAACTCATATCAATTTTCTGCAAAAGTCATTCGTCATCAGTTTCTGAAATTAGTAGTAAAGGAAATTTTCCAGTTCTTTTAAAATTCCTTTCTTTTATACATTGAACAATGAGCCAATTGAATAAAATCAGAAATCTTTCAAAGAAACAACAGCAATTAAGATAAATGGAAGTAACAACCATAGAAGTCATGGCACCACCCTAAAGTGATGATACCAGGACAACACTCCATTGGGTACTTCAAATATTTAGTGTTAACTCCTATCACATTTGCACTGTATTTACTTATTTTGGCACATACTGCCAGCCTCCTACATACTCCCATTCCTATTTAAATCACATTTCCAACATACTTCTTTATATTAGACATTCCCCTCCTGATCCACTGAAAGGCCCCCTTTTAAGTGTGGGGATTCACTGACCAGAGGACTCCAGATGTGGCCCAACTAAAGCAGAGGGCAGCAGCAGGATTCATACCTCCAGTGGTTTAAATATTGCATTTGTTTTCTGAACAAACTGTTCATTGAAACAGTTATTACTCCTTGTTTATTAAAGCATATATATATATATATA
>NW_016814625.1:1611955-1736346 GCF_001698545.2 Rhinopithecus bieti
TTTTTTTTTTTGTTTTTTTTTGAGATGGGGTCTCTGTCTGTTTCCCAGGCTGGAGTGCAATGGTGCAATCTCAGCTCACTGCAACCTCCACCTCCTGAGTTCAAGCAATTCTCCTGCCTCAGCCTCCTGAATAGCTGGGATTAAGGCGTGCACCACCACATCCAGCTAATTTTTGTGATTTTAGTAGAGATGGGGTTTCACCATGTTGATCAGGCTGGTCTCAAACTCCTGGCCTTGTGATCTGCCTGCTTCAGCCTCCCAAAGTGCTGGGACCACAGGAGTGAGCCACCGTGCCTGGCCTATTAAAACATATTTTGTAAAATGATTCGTGTAAACTGTCTATACTGCATTGAGAAAAATCTTAAAGAACAGGAGTTTCCATGACTGGGACAAATTTGAAAAAAAAAATTTTCTATCTGACAAGTTATGGCCAGAGAGAAAGGGTATGAGTGAGATGCCTTGCCACTCTTAAAAATCAAGAGTAAGCAAAAATGGATGAAGAAATAGAAAGAGCTATGGTGAAGGAATTTGAATGCAGCATGGTATCATGAGTGAGATAAGGGCAGAGGTGAGTAGAAGCCAACTCAAGGCCACAAAGAGATGGAGTCCCAGAGCATCTCCTTTTCATAATATCCATGCGTGTGTTGAGAGTGGGAAACATGGCCTATAAGGGTAACACAATAAATGTTCCCAACCATATTAGTCAGCATTCTCCAGAGAAACAGAACCACTAAGAGAGAGACAATTAGATGACAGAGAAAGAGAAAGATGAGAGGGACTCATTATGGAAATTGGCTAGCATGGTTACAGAGGCCAAGAGGTCCCATGATCTGCCATCTGCAAGCTGGAGAACCAGAAAAGCTGGTGATATGATTTAGCCCAAGTCTGAAGGCCTGAGAACGAAGAGTGCTGATGCCTGAGGACATGAGAAAATGAAGGTCTCACCTCAAACAGAGGGAATGAATTCATTCTTACTCTGCCTTTTTATTCTGTTCACGCCTTCAAACTATGGATGGTGCCCACTCACACTGGTGAGGGCAGAGCTTCTTTACTTAGCCCACTGATTCAAATTCTTATCTTTTCTGGAAACATCCTCAGAGATACACCCAGAAATATTGTTTTACCTGCTACCTGGGCATCCCTTAACCCAGTCAAGTAGACAAATAAAATTAATCTTCACATTGATAAAATCAGTTGAAGCATTTATAGACATCATCTTCACTGATAGTTGCCAAATACCATCACAGTTTTGATGATTTTCACATAAAACATTTGATCCTAACTGATCCAGTCATTAGTATTATTCACAAATTATTTCTGGCTTTCACTTTCTAGACATTGAACTTCACTTCCCCCTTGGAAGCTAGATTTGGCCATGTGATTAGCTGCAGTTAATGTTTGTGAGTGGAAGTCTTACAAGTTGATGTGCAATTTGCTACATTCCCTTCTAACTGCCAAATGATAGTGAAAACATGTGTCAAGATGATGCCGCTGCCAGCTTGAGTCTTCATATCCTTCTTCTGACTTGCTTTGGACATGTAGTATCATTGAGAACTAGGATTTCAAACTGGACCATTTTGAGAGTAAAAGGGACAATAGGCACAATTTGAAAATGTATGGTCATCCTAGTGAAACTTGTAATGTTAAGCCACTGAGACCTGGGGGCTGTTTTTTTACTGCAGCGTAACCTAGCCTATCTTGATTGATATATGAATGCACGTACAGAAATGCTCAATAACCCATTCATAGAAGTGTAACAAATGATTCATATTGCACTATAACTGTGTGAGGTTGATAAGAAAATGGATTCTAACATCTAGGCCTAAGGTGAGTCAGCTACATGGACACTGACAAGTGAGCAACCTGCTGGGATCAAGAGCTCTTGGCTTCCATCTGAAAGCTGTTTTTTACATCTTTCCAAGGAAATGTTACCAAGAAGCTACATTCAGGACAAAAGTTGCTGACATGAGAAAAGGGTTAGTATAGCCCGGAAAGACTAGCCTCGGTCTTGTCTGTATAACCCTATATGCTTAAGAGTATGGCACTGGCCGGGCGCGGTGGCTCAAGCCTGTAATCCCAGCACTTTGGGAGGCCGAGACGGGCGGATCACGAGGTCAGGAGATCGAGACCATCCTGGCTAACACAGTGAAACCCCGTCTCTACTAAAATACAAAAAATAGCCGGGCGCGGTGGCGGGCGCCTGTAGTCCCAGCTACTCGGGAGGCTGAGGCGGGAGAATGGCGCAAACCCGGGAGGCGGAGCTTGCAGTGAGCTGAGATCGGGCCACTGCACTCCAGTCCGGGCGACAGAGCGAGACTCCGCCTCAAAAAAAAAAAAAAAAAAAAAGAGTATGGCACCAAGTTTTTACCATGGAGGAGCCTGAGTCAACCTATAGAATGTTCGATTTGACCAGCAGAGTATTGTAGACAAAACATGAATTTGCATGCCTTTCAGTTGAGAAAGCACTCTCAGCTTTGCCATTGCCCTTTGTTTTTTTCTGTCTTTTGATTCTGCTCTTTTCCACTTCTTCACCTCAGTTATATTACCTGCCTGGCTTTTGAAGACGTTTGAGTTTGGACCTCTGCAGAAAAGCATTGTATCTGAGAAGGAAAGCACAGCAGCCTGCATGGACAGAAACAGGATGCTTCACCTCTGCAGTGTTCCTTCCATAAGTCCATAACCCCAGTCTAATCATGAGCAAAATAATCAGACAAATCCAGATTGGGAGACATCCTACAGGATACCTGGACAGTATTCCTAAAGCTTGTGAAGGTCATGAAAAACAAGGAAAGACTGAAGACTGTCAGAGGCCAGAAGCAAATGGACAGACATGACAACTAAATGCAATGTAGTGTCCTGGATCAGATACTAGAACAGTAACAGGTCATCAACAGGAACATTGGTGAAGTCTGAAGAATGTTTGGAATTTAGTTAACAGTTACTTACTAATAATGGGCTCTTCGTTTTGACAAATGTACCATAGTAATGTAAGACGTTAATAATGGGAAAAACTGGGTGAGGGGTATACAGGAACTCTCTGTTGCTTATATGTGCGACTTTTCTGTAAATCTAAAATTATTCCAAAATAAGAAATCTAAAAATCCTTCTTTGTATAGTGATGAAAATGGAATGAGCCCATCCAGAACCCATTTCGTCCCTTCTCTCCACATTCCAGATACTTGAGATGCAGTAATTCTTTGCTCACGTGTCTACAGACCTATACAGGACTCTTCTATGTCTCCGTCTTCCAAATGGAGACTATGCTACCATTATAAATACGTGTAGGTCCTTGTGGTCCCCAAAAGGAGGCTGTTTGCAAGCTCCTGTGGACAGGGCTTGGATAGGTAAGCTAGTGTGACTATGTGCAGGAGGTTCCTTGTGGGGTCGGATGAAGCCAGGGGGTGAGAAAAGAGGGGGGGTGGGCTGCCAATGGGGATCCCTAGCTGTCCCAGGTCATCACATTCTGGGGAGAACTCTGAGAAGTCCAAGAAGGCTGCAGTTGAGCCTGGCCTCTCAGATCTTTACACAGACATATTTATGAAAGTAGGAGGACAGAACACATTAATTCATTGGCCTCTTAGCTTGATGTAAAACTTTTAGGTATCCAGACATATGGTGCGTGGGCCTCCACTGGTATCTGAGTGTGAAGACACTTGGGTCAGGTGCCATGAATCTTTCTCCACACCTGCTGGGAGTGGTGTTCAGGGCTGTTGCCCTTCACCTTGCTTTGCAGTGTGTATTTCTTAGTGCAGGTTGCAGAAGCCCAATCAAACAAGCAGAATATGGCACAGCAGCCTCAGGACAGAATTTACCCTCCCTCTACCCCACACCACATCCCAGGGCAGGAAATGTTATCCAAGTGGGGATAAAGGATATCGTGGCTTTCTGTACAAAAGGTCCACATGTCGAAATACATGTGGTTGGCTTTAAACACAAGGAGAAAGACACAAAAGGATCATAGTTGAAGTCTTATGGGAAAAATGACCAGGACCAATGCTGAAATTTTATCAGGGAGCAGGCATATCTTTGTTCTGCAGGAACTGGGGAAGTGTGTATATGTGTGTGTTGAAGGGATGGGGACCAATCCATTCTGAGGTCAGATCTGCTCTGCAAGTCAGGCCACTGTGCCCCACGTTTTCAGAATACCCACCCAGGGAACAGCATCTGGGGTCACTGTGTGGCCTTCACCTTCACCTGCCTCCTCTAGACTCAGAACATGATAGAGAGCTCCACAGTAGACACTTTTATATAAACATAAAATTAAAAAATACAGAAAGCATATATTTATAAACAATAAATAAATAGGTAAACATAATAAAATTTAAATAAATATACATAAATAGAATACATATTTTATAAAAAGGAAGCCTGCAGAAGACACATGGCTTTCCTAACACACACACCGCCCAGGCAGTCCGGGCACTTCCAGCTGCCTCCCGCACACTGCCACTAGGGGGAGCGGGGTCCCTGCACTTCCTGTGGTGGTGGTGGTTACTCTCCAAGATGTTTTAAAGGCCCCACTTCATCCTCTTTTTTATTTCTCCCACTCTCCTGCCCACAGAGCCCAGAGCAAGGGGGAAAGGGAAACAATCAGAGAAGGCATCTTTTCTCCTAACAGTAGGTTCTCACTCAGGTCTCACCCACCCCCAGGGATTCTGACTCAGTTGGTCTAACTAGGGTATAGTCTGGGCATCAGTTTTGAGTTCCTTGCATTATTCCGCTGCTCTAACACCCCCACACCTGGGAAGAGATTTTCTGTTTTAGGCCAGTGTTTCCCAACCTGCCATGCCGTTGAGACTTCATTCAGGAGAAAGACATCCTTGGGCATCCTTTCAGCAGCACTGGGCAAATCCTTGCTACAAGTGTAGACACAATAATGGTGAACTTGGACTTCATGCAGTGTCAATAGACACATAATATTCTCCCCTATTGCTTGCTATTAGCACCATATTGGCACAGATAAAAATCAATATAAAAATAGCTTACTGCAGGGCTGGAACTTAAATATCTAAACTATTTCACTATCTAAAAAAACATAGCCTTAGGCAGTAATTTGTTTCAAGACTTTAAAAAGTGCTAAGGAAATATTTTAAATTGTAAAATTATGATACTTATTCTTGATAATTACTAGGCTTCTCATTTGCACAGAGGTCCTTTGCATATGAATCCGAAGGTACCAAGCCTTTTTTTTTGTTTTTTCCAGAAAGGATGTAAGGAATCTTGAAGGGTAGACTCAGCTCCTTGGAATGCTCTTCACCGATCACTTGTCCTGAGGCCAAAGCAGGGAAAGCCCCAGGGACAGCTCTAGAACCTCTGTGAGAGCCTCAGTCCTGATGCTGGCAGCCTGGTGGCACAGACTGCCTGCTAGGTCTCTGTTTCCTGCCCCCACTGAACTGTACTTTTCCTCTTTGTTAAAAGAAAGAGAAGTAATCCAGAAAAGAATTTGAAAAAGGAAATGAGTTGGAATGTCACTGGTAATAGTCTCTGCCTCTACACGGGGAGCAAAGAGAGTTAATCTGATAGGTAAAAAATCAAGGGATGGGTCTGAGCACCGTGTTTCATGCCTGTAATCCCAGCACATTGGAAGACCAAGGTGGGAGGATCACTTGAGTTCAGGAATTGGAAACAAGCCTGGACAACATAGCAAGACCTTGTCTCTAAAAATAAAAAACTTAGCTGTGCGTGGTGGCGCACCGCACACCTGTGGTCCCAGCTACTCAAGAGGCTGAAGTGGGAAGACTGCCTGAACCTGGGAGGTTGAGGCTGCAATGAGCTATGATTGTGCCACTGCACTCCAGCCTGGGTGACAGAGTGAGACCCCATTTCAACAGAAAGGAGGGGAGGTGGCATGGTTTGATGACAAGGAAGAGATTAAGAGTCATTGCAACAATAATATAAGACCATCCAATAGGCTGTTTTTCAATTTATAATGGCATTTGCTCTTTAGCAATTGAGAAAGTCATTTTCCACTTCACTGGCGATAAGTCAATATTTTTATTACAAAGAATGACTGCTTTCTTCTTTTTCCTTTTGCCTAAATGAAATTCTTAATTGATTGGCATTTAATAATGTAAAGCATTCAAACAGAAGTGTTAGGAAGACATCTCTCACTCAGCTCAGAACTATATATTCTTAAGAATGTATTGCCTCAATGTGGAAGCCATTCTATAGCATGGGCACTTTGTCGCTGCTGTCAGATCCTGTCATTTACCTGTTACAGATGGCCAAAGGAGAGTCCTCAGAAACCTCTGACATGGGCAAGAGATGATCAGTGTCAAACACTCTAAATAAATCCTCAAAACAGCTCTGGAATTTGTCCGAAAACAAAAATCTCAGCAAGTTCAGTTTAAAGGTAAAATTGGTGGGAACTCACTGTAGGGACAAAATAAGTATAAAATGAATTACTAATCATTCAAAAGAAAAAAAAATTTTAAGATAGAGTTGGCTTTTTTAGTCATTCATGAATCGGAAACAGCTCATCTCAAGATTTAGAAAGGTGCCCCAGTGAGCTGGGCAGAAGAGGTAGGCTTCATAGGCAGAAAAGACTGATGAAAGCTAAAACGAGGAACAAAAAGCAAACTGGTCATTACAAAGCTGCTTTCCTTATAGAATTAAAACAGTGGGGACCTCCTTATCATGCTGGCTCAGACAGACTGGGTCCCTTTTGATTGGTTGATGTGAATCTCCTGTTTTTTGGAAAACTGGCTCATTTTAAACTTTAGTTTGATTGTGTAGCACCTAGCACAATGACTACACTCTGGTTTTGTCTTGTTTGTTGTGCCCTGAAGCAGGAGTTACTCCAAAACAATGGCCTCCCATACATATAACAAAGGTATAACTATTTCCATTTCACAGATTGACATATCAGGCCAGTAAATAAAGGCAGAGAGAAAAACAAAGGGCAATAAATACTCACAACATTCCTCTCATATGGAATTAGATGGATTAGGTTTTCAGTAGAGCTTTAATAAATCTATTTTAGTTTGAATTATAGCTTCTATAGAGGGCAGTTTGGCACTACCTATCAAAATATAACTGTGCTTACCCCATAACACAACAATTCCACATACTGGGATTTAGCCCACAGATACATGCATACCTACAAGAAGTGCATGTGTATCATATCCATTTTAGCAGTGTTGAAATAGCAAATCTTGGAAGTCTACTATCAATGAGTGCCAATAATAGACTGGTTAAATCACTTTATGGCACATCCATCAATAGAATATTGTGCAGCCATTAAAAATGAGGCCACTCTTTCTGATCTAGAAAGATCTTCAAGGTATGTTAAATGAAAAAAGAATATATGAAACAGTGTGAATGTGTGTATAAAGAGTAAGCATATATGAATTTGCATATACTTTTATATTCATATATATTATATATTTATAGGCTATCTTCAGAAAGATATACAAGAACCTAGTAAGAGAGCCTGCCTCCTGTGAGGGAAGCTGAGTGGCTTTGGTGACTAGAAGGAAAGAAACTTTTCACTTTGTGTCTTTTGAATTTTGTACCATGTCCAGGTACTATTTAGGAAAACAACTGTTTTTAACAATTTAAAAGAGGTCCAAAGTCCTCTACTGAGGCCCAAGGAGGTAAATCACAAGCCCAAGATCACAAAAGGTAGGAAGAAATGAAACCAGGGACTGGCCCTGGATTCGTCTGATTCCCACATCCATACACCATCCTCAGCACCATGCTGCTGTTCAATCAGTTCTCCTCTGCATCACAGCCAATGATGAGATCCTAAGGCTGAAATAGAGCTCTCACCATCCAAAGGGGCCCATTTCCCACCTTCAGCAGGAATGTTTTAAACCTAACCTGAAAGAGATCTGCCTCTTACTAAAAGAAATCCAGGAAGGAGATTATCTTAGTTTTCCTGTTTCAGTATCTTGCAAATAATTTTATTTAGCAAAGCTTCTTTTCAACATTTTGTAGCAAACCAAGCTCCTGAACAATTTACAAAATAAAAATTTCATAAATCTATACTGTGACTTTAAGTTAGCACCTTGAAATACTGATTCATTCATTTCAAGAGTGTTTATTGGGCTTAGAGCCTGTTGGGAGATGAGTTGAGCATGCAGGAATGTATGATACGAGGCAGAATGCCATGCCAACTATAAGCAAGACAGGTGGGAGGCTCCTGCAGAGTCCAGGTCACACGCCACAGGTCCACAGGGCCCAGACAGTGCCATGAGTGAGCTGCAGGGCCCCTGGGGGCATGGCAAGCTCAGGCCTTGTCTCAAGGGGCAGCCACTGTTCCCCTCTCTTCTACCGATGCCTCATGGAAATGAGGGCTCCGTGTTGTTTATATTCCTATTTCATGTGGAATCTCTTAACTTTTATGTAGTGGCTTATATATTTTAAAAACCACCAGGCATCTCAGATAAAATGTATCTGTGGGTAAGTTTGAAAGCCTTGCGCTAGTGTTTTCATGTGCTTCCTACAATTCCCCCATGGACAAAGAGGCAGTTCAATGTTTGGGTCAAAATCAAAAGCCCTTTTCTCAGTCTGGGTGTAGAGAAAACTCCCAGTGTGGTAGCCTTGTTCTCTTGGCCCCTGATTTCCCCTTACCCTGTCACCATTTCGTTAGAATGTCCTTGGAGACAAATTTCCAACTCTGAATTTTCAGAGCAAATTTTCCCAAAGGGTTTTCTGCAGCCCACCTCTCATAGACATGTCTTATCTTTAAGAGCTGCTCATGGGTTAACTATTCCCGTAATAATGATGATGTCTTGGATGTGATACATTGCTATCTTGCCAACTGCTCACACCTAGTGAAAAAACAGTAGTGAAAGCCATCTTTGTCCCCAGGCATCTTCATTACTGACTTTAATGCAGGGCTTCACTCACTTAGAATTGTCATGGCTTTGGAAGGGCCAGGAGAAGGGACTAAGCTCTAGAATTTTGAGAATTTTCTAAAGAGAACTTGAATATGGGGACAGACTAGTCTTGTAGCCAAGAAACTTGGGTTTCAGCCCTTGTTTTGCTGCTGTGTGACCCTGGGCAAGTCATTGTTTCCAGGTAAATATCCATATGTTCCTCAATACAATGCAGACTCTGACAAGAATATCCCTAATGTCCCTTCTGGCCCTTGTCAAGATTCTCTGATCCTGATCTGAGTGGACATAGTGGACACAGAGAAAGCTACTCTCAGTAAGAACTCGGTGGATTGACACATGGCTGATTTAAACAATAACTGCAGGACAGGAAGATAAGGAGAGAGGGGCATCCTCCAAAGGCATGATGTTTTTATTGAACCATCAATGAATGATACATAGATTTTGTCAAAGTAGATTTTTGTCCTCAAATGCTTGAATCAGCATGAGGCCATGTAGCATAGGACCACGAGAAATGAATCACTGGGTTTTTCCTTTTCCTCTCCCGTGAGCCCAGGTGGCAAAGACAAGTGATAGGTGCTCCGTCAGGAAAGGACAGGAGGCCACAGGAACATGGATGGCAGGATCTAAACCAGGGTCTAGAGGAGTGCAGGAAGTCTCCCAGGACTAAATTACCTGAAATTTTATGTAGAGGCCTGAAATCTGAGTAAAAGTTAGTGAGACAAACAGAAAAAGGAAACACTTCTAATCAATGAGAACAGAGAAGGTAAGGGCCAGAGTTGCAAGAGAGTCACCACATTAGAAAAACTGATTGAAATTCAGTATGACTGGAGCGTGGAGTGCAAGAAATTGAGACATAATGAGAGAGAATGTGTCAGGAGACAAGCAGATACCAGATCATGAAAACATGCTAAGCCATGACTCTATGCCCAATTCCTAAGTCCATTCATTTATTCATAAATCTATGCACCCCATGCATCTAGTCATCCACCCATCCATCTATCATCTGTCACCCATTCAACAAAAAATATAGTGGTTCTCAACCTTGGCTGTTTATTAGAGTTACATGAATAACCTCAATACCTCAACCCCAGGCTGTATCCCAGACCAGTTAAATAAGAATCCCTAGGCATGAGACCCAGGCATTAGTATTTTTCAAATCTCCCCAAGAGATTCTAATGTATAGCCAATAATGTGTTACCTTATACACTTTCAGGTTAACCTTGGTCTTGCAAGTAACTGCTCCACTTTCCTCTTATTGCTCTGCATCTTGGCTTCCCAATCCCAGGCCCATGAGTTTTATAGAACTGGCTATTCAATCTAGGCCACCAGTGGTTTATAGGACACCATTGTGTAAATTAGAACAGGCACTCCTTCCTCAAGACACAGTGCTTCATGCTGTTCGAAATTGTCTTCATATTGTATATTGATTACACTAGAACAAATCTGCCCATCTGTCATAAAACTGATGTATTCAACATACAGATCAATAACGTCTGCAGTACAAATAGAGACTCCTTGCAGTTGCAGCCTGGTGCAGTGGTGCAGTGCACAGGCCTGTATAACCATAGGTGATAACCCTCTTTCAGTCAAGGGAAGTATGTGATTTCAACCCCCCAAGTATTTTGCTGATCCTCGGCAACTTATTCTTTGGCTCCTTTACAGTCAAGATGATCTATAAATAAGGAGAATGCATGTCCAATCAAATGACTACTCTTGGTGCTGAGAAAGATTTTTGTGTTATTGATTAGTGACTTTATTTAAATAAGAAGTCCTATCAAAGACATAAAAATTAAATCACAGTTTATTTAATGAGTCATCTTTATTCAAAAAATTGTGTTGCATAAAATTGGAACTGTTCTGGAAAATCTGAGAAGGATGCCTGCCAAAGTCTAACTTCCAGTCTGAAATTCTACAGCCCAATCTCCAGCTCCCATGATGGGACATTTCTGCCCCAATCTGCTCTCTTTGCCTAGTGGGTTCCTTGCAGTTTAGAGGCATTGGTGACTGCGATGGTTCTAACTGGGACATGAGAGGTGCACAGAGCCCTGTCCCTGTGGTGCTGTCCCTCTAACGCTTCTCATGCAGAGATGGCTGCTAGAGAGGAAATGATTGTGCGGTCTGGTCTCTCTCTCTTACTAACCCTTTAGGCACCGCCATGTACTCTTTCCCCTTACTGCTGTGCACCTGAGCTCACTGATGACTGAGGAGGGAGAAAACTGACCAGAGTGGTGATGGCCCCCAAAAGCACATGGAGCATTTGTCCCACAGATGATCAGGAGGAAGGGAGATACACCTTCAGGTGAGGAAGAGCTGTGCAGAGCTGGAAAACACCGCTTGTAAACTTGAGCAGGGCATCTTCATCCCACCCATGGAGGACAGAAGAAGGACTATCAAAAAAACAGTAGCAAAAGCCATCTTTGTCCCCAAGGAACTATCATTCAAGGTGGGGAAACATGAGGATGTGGCCAAGCCCCCATCCTTCACAGAATTATCTGCCCAAATAATCTAAGGGCACAGTGATATGAGTCATGTTCTGAAAGATAAGATTCTAGTTCCAGTCCAGATGTTAACCAGCTGTTTAATTGTGGGCAAGTCCTCTCATTACCTGGTACCTCTGAGTCAACATTGTGGAATGAGGGTGAACTAAATGATCTACAAGCTCCCTTCCAGATCCAGAGGCAGCATGGCATAGAAAGTAGAGACTGGAGCCAGAAAAAATCACCTGGATGTACATCACAACTCTGCCTCCTGATAGCTGTGTGACCTTGAGCAAGTGACTCATCCTCTCTGTGCTCAAGTAAAAATGGGGATTTAATTGTTACCTACTTCATTGACTTGCTGAGGGGATTAAATAAGATCACATGTGTAAAGTGCTGAGAACAGAGCCTGGCACATACAGCATGGTTGATGACTGTTCTACTAGAATGGAGACCACATGAGGGCAATAATCTATATCTGTTTTGATCACTGATGTGCTTCTTAAAGTATCTGATAACAGTATCTGGCACATAGCAAGCACTCAGTATTCAATATTTGTTGAAAGAATGAATGAGTGAATAAACATTCTGACTCTATGCCCTCATAATTAGGGTCTGCACTGATGGTACTTCTCTGTCCTCTCTCTCCCTCCATTGAGGTTTCCCACCATCATTCTCACTATAGTGTGGAGGATCTTGAGGAAGCAAGCGAGAAGAACAGAACATGTAAATTTCAAAAAACACCTTAGTTATTATGACAGGCTGCATTTTCCAAAAATGTTTTAACAATATCAACCCACATGCTCTTGCAGAAGAACCTTGCCACATCCCCATCAAGACACGGAGGGAAGTTAAACATTCCCTCTACTTAAATATGACCAGGCCTTTGACTGCCTTGACTAATAAAATATGGGGGATGTGACATTATGTGAACTTCCAAGGCCAAGTCACAAAATGTGATACAGCTTCTGCCAGACTCTCTGTCTTGAAATACTCAACTTGGGACACTGAGCTGCCATGTGAGAAGTTCAAGGCTGCCATGCTGTAGGAAAGCCCAAGCTTGCTGGTCATCATCAGGCTACTCTTCAGCAGGGCCCCTGTTTTTTCTCTTTGCATCCAGTAACCGTTAGGCCCTTCAACAACCATTTCACATGGCTCTTTCTTGAGAGGTTTAATATTTTCTTCCTTTTCCCATAATTTGCCAACATTTTTCTCAAGTCTCAAGATGACAGTAATTCCAACATTTTCTGTTTTGTCATTAGTGCTTGACTCATTATAAAATGAAAGACCTATAAATTCTATATCCACCATGATAAGCATAATAAAGATTTGATTGTAGGGGGAAAAGGCACATTGATCATGATAAAGGAGGCACTATTTATCATAATGGCTATTTGGGGTGCATATTTGCACATTTTTAAGGATAACCATGCCGTGGGCATTTTAAAATAATAAAGTATTCAAGGAGCTATTCACACAAATCTCCTTACCTGATAAACTCAAGGCTGGCTACTCCTCTGGAACAGAAAGGAAGTCAAAGAGAGAACAAGCTCATGTCAAACATAAAATGTCTTGGGAGCCAAAAAGGAGTTCTCCAATGTTGAGAACAGAAAATAAGAAAGCATAATTTCACAGTTACCATAGGAGACAACTGAGGTCTGACTTCGCAAAAGCAGCTTATAGTGTGGTGGAGAGAGCTCAGAATCTGGAGTCAGAAACCTTCATTCACATTCCAACTCTGTCACATAGCAGCTATATAACTTAAACAAACACTATCTCCAGGACCTAATTTCTTTTATTTATTTCAATGCTTTTTGGGGTACAGGCAGTTTTTGGTCATGTGGATAAGATTTTTTAGTGGTGATGTCTGTGTCTGAGATTTTAGTGCACCTGTCACCCAAGCAGTGTACATTGTACCCAATATGTAGTCTTTTATCCCTCCACCCCCTCCAAGCCTCCCCTCCTGAGTCCCCAAAGTCCATTATATCACTCTTATGCCTTTGTGTCCTCATAGCTTAGCTCCCACTTATGAGTGAGAACATACAATATTTGGTTTTCCATTCCTGAGTTACTTCATTTGGAATAATGGCCTCAAGCTCCATCCAAGTTGCTGAAAGAGACATGATTTCATTTCTTTTTATAGCTGAGTAGTATTCCATGGTGTATATATAACACATTTTCTTCATCCATTCATCAGCAAGATCTAATTTCTTTATTTGTCAAATAAGATCTGCTTTTAAAAGTACATAAAAAAAAGAGTTGAGAAAAAGATATTCAAACAAAAGCTTACACACAAATACTCATAGCAGCACCATTCACAATAGCCAAATAGGTGGAAACAACCCAAATGTCTATCAACCAATAAATGAATTGACAAAATGTGATGTATCCATAAAATGAAATATTATTTCATTGTAAAAAGGAATGAAGTGCCAGCTCATGCTACAACATGGGTGAACCTTGAAAACATTATGTTAAGAAGCCAGACATAAAATACTACATAGTGTATATTACTATCTATATAAAATGACAAGAATAGGCAAATCCATCAAGACGGAAAGCAGATTAGTGACTGCCAGGGGCTGGGAGCAGAGGGAAGCGACTTCTTACTAGGTACCGGATTTGCTTTTGAGATGAAGCAAATGTTTTTGAACTAGATAGTGGTAATAAATGTACGACATTGTCAATGTCCTAAATGCCACTTACCTGTACAATTTAAACACTTAACTGTTAAAATGGTGAATTTTATGTTATGTATATTTTACCACCCCAACAAAATAAAGTATTGTAAAGCATCTAGCACAATATCCAGCACTTCATTGGAGTTCAATAAATAGCATTTCTTATTTCTCTCTGATAACCTATTGTTAAGTTTGCCTGCTCTCCCCCAGGGTCCACAAAATGGAGATGAGCACACAGTGCATCTCATTGGCAGAGCCAAACTTGCACCCAGAACCCTGGTGGACAGGTGGTCTAGGCAATGTCCCACTAAGGAAGATGTCAGCAAAGAGCTAAGAAATAATACCAAGCACAGAAAGGCACCATGTTTTCTCTGGAAGGATGACATTCCCACAGAGTTTGCTGCTAATGCAGTTGCTTTCACCCACTCATTGCCACGTATTAATATGGTCCCATCCTTAAGACATGTGATCCTGGGCCCCATCATCAGAGATTCTTCTTCAGGAGGTCTGGAATTGGGCTTAGCATTGGAACTTTTAAAATCTCTAAAACAACTCTGCACAGCTGGGACTGAAAGCCACAGTCTAGAGAGTGGGCCAGGACAAGAATACAAGGAGAGAAATAGAGAAAAGAAATCCTATGTAAACCCGAAACAAGCCAGGAGAACTTCCGCTTCCAACTGGGGGAGGAATGGGGAAGGAGATCGAGAATGTTTTGTGGAGGAGATGGCATCCGTAGCAGAGAGAGCTGGAATATGAATTCATGGGGCAAAAGCCATTCCAGGTCACGGAAATGAGTGGAGCCAAGCCCTGGCAGTAGAAGAGCGCAAGTCTTGCGTGAGGACCCGCAGCCTGGTGTTATGGAAGGAATGTTGTGTCCTCCCAGTATTCATCTGTTGTGGCTGTAATAAGAGTAAGGAAGGAAGTAGTTAAGACTAAATGAGGTCATAAAGGTGGGGCCCTGATTTAATAGGATTAGTGTCCTGCTGAGAAGAGACACCAGAGAGCTATAATAAAGGAAAGGCCTTGTGAGGACACAGTGTGGCTGCCTACAAGCAAAAAACGGAGCCCTCACCAGAAACTGGCACTTTCATCTTGGGTTTTTAGCCTCCGGAACTGAGAGAAAATAAACTTCTGTTGCTTAAGCCACCCAGTCTATGTATTTTGTTATGGCAGCCCAAGAAGACACATGGCTAGAGCATAGAAGGTTCAGTAGACAATGGTTTCATCTGGAAAGTAGGCCGGGACTAGATCCTGGAAGACTTTGCATGCCAGTCCTTGGGTAGATAATATTTTAGAAGAATTGCTGTTTCCATAATGAACTTCGACTAAGAAAGACCCAGTGTAAAGATATGGTTGTTACTTCTGGGAAAATTCTTGCTTGAAAATGAGCTACTGCCCTCAAAATACCCCTGGGAAATCTGTCCTATTAAATTATTGAAATATGCAGGTTTCAGGTGATTTGTTCTGAAGTGCATGCCGGGTCTTTGGGTGAGCTGAGGACCTGGCTTAATTAGGAGCCCTGGGTTTTTGCCAGAGCTTCCTAAGACCCCCTTCTCAATATTCACTGTTCCAGCAGGACATAGGAGTCTCATTAAACAAACAGCTTTTTCTCCTGGAGAACAATGATTACTGAAGAACAAAGGTGAAATCGATAACTTTGTCAAGAAGAGAAGAGAAGGCCAGGTGGTCAGGGCTTTTCTCCATAAGTTCTGGAGAGAGGAGCCAGAGTGGTTGTTTATTTCTTGTTCTCCTCCACTGAAGAGTAATCATTACCAGAAATCCCTGGCACACCAATGGTCTGGAACAAACAGCAATGCCCTTAGTACAGTTCTCTATTCCTCCACATCCGTCAGATACTGTGTGGAGTGTTTTACATATGAAGTGTCATTTAATCTTTATAACAATTCTATGAGTTAAATTGCCTTGCCCAGGCTGGGCACAGTGGCTCATGCCTGTAACCCCAGCACTTTGAGAGACTGAGGCAGGTGGATCCCTTGAGCTCAGGAGTTCAAGATCAGCCTGGGCAACATGGCAAAACCCCATCTCTACAAAAATTAGCCTGGTATGGTAGTGCATGCCTGTAGTCCCTGCTACTCAGGAGGCTGAGGTGAGAGAATCTCGTGAGCCGAGGAGGTCAGGGCCGCAGTGAGCGAAGATAGCACCACTGCACACCAGCCTGGGCAAAAGAGCAAGATCCTGTCTCAAAAAAATAAATAAATGAATGAATTGGCTTAATCCCCTTTACAGATTAAGATATTAAAGTTCAGAGAGGAACAAATGTGTTCTTTTTTGGAAAGGAGCCATGAAAGCAAATCCAAATAGAATCTCAAGGCCACTCCTACTGTGACAGATCACGTGCCCCCCTCTCCTCCTCCCCATGCCACTAGACTGAAAGGAAACCAGCAACAGCCTGTTACAGGTGATCCCAACCACCCCATCACAAATGGAGATTCCCATTAGAAAGTCAATACAGGGGAAGGGACAAGAGAGGTCAGAGAGTCAGCTTCATTTGCCTTGCGTGCAGCTGTGGCATGTGTTTTTGCAAAATCTCCCCTGGTGATTCTCACTTGTGCCCAAGTTAGGGACTTCTGTACTAGATTAGACAGCCTCGCATCAATGGGTCTGAGACAAAAACTCTGCTGCATACCAGGAGTCCTGTGAATCACCTGACTCCAAGTGAAGTTCTGTCCACCAAAGATACATAGCTGACAAGACATTCAATTCAGGAGCCCTTTCTGGAGGACAGGCAAACGCCTCCAAACTAGATGGAACTACCCATCTCAAGTGAGCTAAACTGCAATCAAAACAAAACTCTACCCTTGGCTTTATCACTGTGAGACACAGCCATAAAAGAACCCCTTCTAATTATTTTTTGCAGAATTGCTATTAAATGATTTGCAGTGTGTTGAATAGTGGCATGCAAAAATGTTACATCCAAGTCCTAACCCCTGGTACCTATGAATGTGACTTTATTTACTGGAAATGAGGTCTTTGCAAATGGAATTAAACTAAAGATCTCAAGATGAGATCATCTTGGATTTAGGCTGGGCCCTTGATCCAATGCCTGATGTCCTTACAAGAGGAAACAGAGGGAGTTTTGAGACACAAAGACACAGAAGAGAAAGCTATATGAAGACAGAGGCTGAAATTGAAGTGATGCAACCCAGGAAACGCCAAGGATTGCCTGCAGCCACCAAGAGCTGAGAGAGAGGCATGGAATGGAGTCTCCCTCACAGCCCCCAGAAGGAACCAACCCTGACGACACCTTGATTTTGGACCTCTGACCTCCAGAAATGTGAAAAAATAAATTTCTGTTGTTTTAAACCACCAAATTTGCTGTCAATTGTTATAGTAGCCCTAGGAAGCTAATATATCTTATGCATTACATCACAGTTCATATCAGGGACTAGACAACAAATTTCCATCTAGAATTCAGTATGCAGAAGCAGCATGTGTCTCCTGATAAACACATAAAGAGCAATTGGATTGTAACTTGACAATTTCACACTTTTTTGTCAAAAAAATCAGATAAAAACTAGGGCTCAAGTTCAGTGATTTCCCATCTTGAATTCTTGCCATAAACGTCTCCTTGCTTTTCTGTTTCTGTTCTCTCTTTCATTTTGAATTTTATTTTTAGTTTGCTTACTGTGCACTAGGTTATACTATAAATCACCTAAAATCCCTTTTGAACAGAGATGGCTACAAAATTATAAATAATAGCAGAGTGACTGAAAGAGTGAGCTCCAGAATCAAACTTCCTAGGTTCAAATACCAGCTCCACAACTTAGGAGCTAGATGACTGTGTGGGCACTCCATGCCTCAGTTTCCTCAGCTGTCACATGGGAATAATATCAGTATTGTTCTATAGGGCTTCTGCAAAGGATTAAATCAGTTAACAAATACATGCAAAGCACTTAGAACAATACGTGACATCTAAAAAGTATTCATTTTCCAAATGTTAGCTATTACGATTGTTTGTCTGTGTTACTGCCTTAGTTACAATGCTCTCCTGCAGCTTCATTGCCTTCAGGATGAAGTTCAAGCTCCCTGCCACAGCACACAAAGCTTTCCATGATGGCTACCTGGGGGCTGCAACTTGTCTCTGCCACAGGTGTCCTAGCTGACCCTCCAGCAATGCTGACCACACCTGCACACTTGGCTGTCTTTTCTGCCAGGGATTCTCTGACTAACTCCTACTCACCCCTCAAGATTTGGCCTGCGGTTACCTGCTCCTGAAACCCAGGCCTCCCCTGGGTTGTGGTAGACATTCTTCATCCCAGCTCTCTCTGTGCTCTGGACCTGTCTCCATGTCTAGCTCACCATGTCCACAATCTGTTAAAGGGATTTGCGTTGTGTCTCCTTTGTCCAGGATGCATCCAGAGCTCCTGATTTCAGTTGTGTTTGTTGGCAAAGAATGAAAGCACGGAAGCCCTTTGGAAGATGAGCCATCAGGCTGTGGTGAGAGAGGCTCCCTGTCTGAAGTCTGTATCCTGACTGACCAGGGTGCCCCCAGAAGGGACAGATAGCATGCAACTGTTTAAAGCTCCAGAAGGTTCTGCAAACCACATCTGGTCTGCTAATGCTTGGGGTAAAAGTTGGCTTTTCCATTAAGGCCTTTGAACCTTAAGGCTGATGTTACACAGTTGGTTAACTGTCACTCTGCATTTAGAGTCACTAACCCCTATTTTGAGGGAGTCAAAGAATAACAGCCTCTGGGAGAAATAGAGTTTCCAGATAGATGACTTTGTTTGAGCACATTTGGAAGCATGACATTAAATCCTCTGAGAGGTTTGCCCTCATGCCATTTTGGAAGACCTCAGATCTGGGGCTTGGTGGGGTGTGTGTGTGTGTGTGTGTATCTGGGCATGTGCACACATGTATGTGCATGAGAGAAAGAATTGGTCAGTGCCCTGTGGTATCATGGGAACATCCTCATATGAGAATCAAAGGATAACAGGTTCAAGGAAGAAACCTGCCCATAGACTTGGGTTTAGCTGGCCCTGTGTCCCACCCAACCCAGCTCTCCAGCCTCTCCTCACAAAGTTGCAGGCCTCCTCTCCTGGGATCCCTTATTCCCACTGAAGGCAGGATACAAAGTGTGAGGGCCCCAGACTTGGGGCCTGTGCACATCCTGAGATGGGAACCCAAGCCTGCACAGGGGGAAAAGTGGAACAGCTAGTCTCCAGGTTCTCGACAACAAGGGCCCCTGTGCTTTCCAGAGCCCTCCTAAGACTGCGCCTTTTGAGACTCTCCACCATTCAAGAGGCCCTTTGTGGTTATTCAGATGAAGGAAGATCAGGAGGTCTTAAGATGCAGAAAACAAGATGTTAGGGGAGTGGAAAGGGAGCCAGGGTGATTTCTCCGCAGGTGGGCCTGCACCAACAGCCAGTGTGGAAACAGCGTGGAGCCTGGAGTCAGGCTGGCCTGGGCTAGAGCCAGATGTGGGAGGAGGAGGGCAACTGGGAACCTGCTACATCCAGGCTAGACTGTAAATGTCTTTGGATGGGTAGCTGGTGCCAGGCACTCCTCCCTGTAACCACCCATAAAGGATGGCATGGAGCACATTTTCTTGCACACAGAAATCCTTGTACTATCAGTCTGTACCCTATCCCCATTCTTCCATCCCCCAATCCCAACCTTGCAGGAGCGAAGGGGTGGAAACATGGATACTCCAGCCTCACCTGATCCAGTCTCATCATTCCGAGGGTAGGGAAATAAGACTCAATGTGCTTATGCCAAGATCAGATCTGCTTTGAGCTTGAGTTGCCTCAAGCAACTGAACGCCTCTCTGGCCTTGGGGCAGGTCTCAGGTCACTTACACAGAGGCCAAAAATCATGTGCAACCAGTAGGCAAGGCATGAAGTCAAAGTCAGATCATACGCAGAACAACAAGTGCCCAGTGGAACAACCATCGGCCTGAGTTGTGGTCTAGAGCTAAGACTGGACACCACTAGCAGCAAGGAGGTGGCAGCCAGTCAACCAATAGGTTCTAGGTGGTGAGGACAAAGCAGAGAACAAAAGCACAGAAACCGTGTCCTCCTGGAGCCTACATTTCTCGCTGAGAAGTAAAGGCTGGTGGCCCAACCCAAGTCTGAAGGGTTCACTGGGGCACAACAAGGCACTCAGACTCTGGGTTTGACTCCTCTTCGCCTCTTATATCTCTGTGACCTTACGCAAGCCATGTACTTCTCCAGATCTCAGTTTCCTCATCTGTAAAGTGAGATTAATAAGACCAGCAGCCTCAGTGGGCTGCGGTGAGGATTTTGTCAGTTAAGTAAAGCACTAAAAACAGCATGTGACTCACAATAAGCACGGTAAGAATTTCTTCACTTTTGTCCTGGACACTCCCCTTACAAAAATGCCAGGAGTGTGCAATGCTTGCACTGCAGAGCATTTTAAAGAGGCCACCCAGGGCCTGCCAGCTTGTGTTCCATCAGTGGTGACAAATTTCTGCCTGGCCTCAGACAGGTCGCTAATTGTTCTCAGCCTCCATCCCTTTCCCCAGTCCTGGGGTGGTAGACGAGCAGATGATGCTGGCTCACTCAGGAGGATCTAGGAGGCAATCTGAGGTCACCACCAGCAGAGTCAGAGCAGGAGGCTCCAGGCTTGCCATGGAAAGAGGTGTCAAGGCTTCATCTGGCAGGGTAAGCAGGAGCTCAGGGCTTACAGAGGTTACTTATGTGCCTCTGAACATCTTGAGGGGTGGCATCTGGAACTATTGTGTCATGATTTATTGAAAGCTGTACTCAAGTTAAATCAAGGTTGGAAAGGTTAATGGATGAATGAACTACCATTTAAAAAAATATAGTTGCCTTATTTTGATGAGGTTGGGATAGGAACAAGCAAGAAGAGGATCCAGCTCTTTTGGTCTCCGGCCTTCACTGCGAGAGCAGCCGCCGCCATGTCTGCGCATCTGCAATGGATGGTAGTGCACAACTGCCCCGGTTTCCCGATCAAGAGGAATGAGCAGACCTACAGCACCGAGCCCAAAAACTTGAAGGCCCGCAACTCTTCCGCTACAACGGTCTGATTCGCTGCAAGACTGTGGGCGTGGCGCCGGCAGCCAATGGCAAGGTGTTCTGGTGGTCATGAAGCGGAGATGCGGCCAGCGGACGCCTGCCCCTCCTATGTGCGGACCATTAGCAACAAGAACGATTGCGCCAAGCTCAGCAGCATCAGACACATGATCTGCAAGAACAAGTACCGTCCAGACCTGCCATGACTGCCATCAGCAAGGCCAGCGCCATCCTGCGCAGCCAGAAGCCTGTGATGGTGAAGAGGACGAGGACCCGCCCCACCAAGAGCTTCTGAGTCGCCTGCCCCCAAAGCAATAATCAGCTTCCTAGAGGAAGAAGAAGAAGGGAGAGGGAGAGGGAGAGGGTCCAGTGTCCTGCAAAAAACTCAAGAAGACTTTTACTATTGGCTCTGATTTGTCATCCCCTAGGCATAGTCAGAAATAATATGAATGTCCGGCCACCGTGAAAGCCCTTTGCAGTGTTTAGAAAATCTGTACTCTCCAGTATGGTAGCCACCAGCCACATGCGCCTATTGAGCACTTGAAAAGTGGCTCCTTGAGATATGCTGTATGTGTACACTCTGGATTCCTAGACTTAGTATGGAAAAAACAATGTAAACATCTCATTAATAATTTTTATTGATTACATTTTGAAATGTTAATATTTTTATATATTGGGCAAAATAAAATGTATTACTAAAATTAATTTCATCCATTTTTCTTTTTTCATGTGGCTACTAGAATATCTACACATGTGACTTGAATAATATTTCTATTGGATGGTGAAGTTTAAACAGAGAATGGTGTTCATGGGGTGTGCCTTTCCCGGTGGTGCCAGTTGAGCCATCACTGATTTCTTTTTGCTCAAATAGCAAAAAGACTTTGCAGTGGAGAAAACCCTGGGCCGGGAGACTGCAGATCCAATTTATCACTTCACCTCAGCCATCAAGTTGCTGGATGGCTCTGGTAACAATAGTGATAGTAGCAAACACTTCCATAGTTTTTTATGTATATATGGAGGCCAGGTGCTGTTCTAAACATTTGACACATGTAAATTTCTAACTAAAACTCTATGAGATGGTAGAAGCTATTAATAGCTCCATTTTCCATATGTGGACACTGAGGTGTTAAGAGGTTAAATCACAAGCCCTAAGCTCACGACTGGAAATTGGTAGAACTAGGATTCAAAGCCAGACAGTCTGGTTCCAAGGTCTGTATTGTAAACCACCTCTTACCTCAAGTAATCCAAACTCGCTTGGATTCAGTTTCTTCATCTAAGAAACAAGGTTCAGAAGACGCTACAGGTGACCACAGGCTGTATAGACGTAAGCTGGCAGAAGCTTAGGAAAGGAAATTACATTGAAAGAGCTTTCCATCCACAAAGCTACTAAAACCCAAACCCAGTGCTTATAATAATGTCTTCCCAAATGCCTCCAAATGGAATTAACTTTTTTTTCTTCTTATGCTTCATAACATTCTGATATATTACAGTCCTTCACACATCTTATCTTTCATTGCACACACACACACACACACACGTGTATATATATCTGTTTCCTTCATTACTGTTCAGATTTTTTAAAGGCAGGCTGTCTTACAGATCAGTGCTTTTTAACTGGAGGTTAAAATTTTGCTCCCAGAGGACATGTGGTAGTGTCTGGAGAAAGTTTTGATTAACACAACTTGTGAGGTTGGAGGTATGTCGCTACTATCATCTAGTGGGCAAAGATAAAAAATGCTGCTAAGCATCCTACAATGCACAGGACAGCCCCCTACAACAAAGAATTATCTGGGCCAAAATCTGCATACTGACCAGAGTGAGAAACCTTGCAGATCATTAGATGATCCATTGTGCCTAAAGCATGCATGAAACAATAGGCACTCCATAAGTGACAAAAGACTGATTGATTGATTGATTGAAAGAATAATAAATACATATTCACCTATCTGCCCTGAATGTAACTTCCTTTTGGTTATGCTCAAGAAGTATGTATTCAATGCCCACTATATGCCAGGCACATTCTAGGGCTGGGGGATAGGGGAATGCAAAGTTCTGAGACACATGAGGCCCCCGTCCTCAGGATAGGACAGTCTCCTAGGGGAGTCAGAGTCAAAGCAGTGTGTCAAACGGTAAGTGCCCTCAACCTCGCTAGCTCTGGATGGGAGCACCACACAGAAACTTTGTGAAGACAGATGACCCAGCCAATCCTGGAGATACTCATCATTTTTTCTCAATCTTTATTTTGAAAAATGTCAAACATACAGAAAATGTGGAATAACAGTACAATACACATATTTATATACATAGTAACATTTAAATAGATAGATATAGAAATATAAACACACACATAATACTTTGGAAAATAAGATGCAGACATCATGACATCAGCCAAATACATCAGCATGCATAGGACAGACCTGCTGATTTAATCAGTCTGGAGTGGGGCCTTGGCATCAGTAGTTTAAAAAATTCTCCATTTGGGTAAGGGCCAAGATAGCCGAATGGGAACATCTCTGGTCTGCAGCTCCCAGAGAGACCAATGCAGAAGGCGGGTGATTTCTGCATTTCCAAATGAGGTACCAGTTCATCTCATGGAACTGGTTAGGCAGTGGGTGCAACCCACAGAGAGCGAGCAGAAGCTGGGTGGGGCATGGCTTTACCTGGGAAGTGCAGGGAGCCGGGGGACCTCCCTCCCCCAGCCAAGGGAAGCCATGAGGGACAGTGCTACCCACCCCGGGTACTATGCTTTACCCACAGATCTTTGCAATCCACAGATTAATAGATTCCTTTGTGAATCTATACCACCAGAGCCCTGAGTTTCAAGCACAAAATTGGGTAACTGTTTAGGCAGGCACCGAGCTAGCTGCAGGAGTTTTTTCATACTCCAGTGGCACCTAGAACCCCAGTGAGACAGGAGAACCATCCACTCCCCTGGAAAGGGGCCTGAAGTTAGGGAGCCAAGTGGTCTCACTCAGCCAGTCCCACTCCCACAAAGTCCAGCAAGCCAAGAACCACTGGCTTGAAATTCTCGCTGCCAGCATAGAAGTCTGGAGTTGACCTGGGATGATGGAGCTTGGTGAGCAGAGGGGTATCCACCATCACTGAGACTTTAGTAGGCAGTTTTCCCCTGACAATGCTAAGGAGACTGGGAGGTTTCGACTAGGCAGAATTCACCACAACATGGCAAAGTGGCTGTGGCCAGACTGCTTCTCTAGATTCCTGTCACCAGGCAGGGCATCTCTACAGGAAATGCAGCAGCCCCCATCAGGGGCTTACAGCTAGAACTCATCTACCTGGGCCAGAGCACCTGGGGGGAGGCGTGACTGTAGGCACTGCTTCAGCAGATTTAATCTTTCCTGCCTGCTGGCTCTCAAGAGAGCAGCTGATCCTGACAAGGGAGATCCTCCCAGCACAGCACACCAGCTCTGCTAAGGGACAAACTGCTTCCTCAAGTGGGTCCCTGGCTCCCGAGCCTCCTGACTGGGAGAGACCTCCCGACAGGGTTCGACAGACACCTCATACAGGAGAGCTCCAACTGGCATCTGGCAGGTGCTCCTCTGGGATGAAGCTTTCAGAGAAAGAAGCAGGCAGCAATCTTTGCTGTTTTGCAGCCTCCACTGGTGATACCCAGGCAAACACTGTCTGGAGTGGACCTCCAGCAAACTGCAGCAGACCTGCAGAAGAGGGGCCTGACTGTTAGAAGAAAAACTAACAAACAGAAAGCAACAACAACAACAAAAACAACAAAAAAGACCCCACACAAAACCCCATTCAAAGGTAATCAGCCTCAAAGATCAAAGGCAGATAAATCCAGGAAGATGAGGAAAGACCAGTACAAAACTCTGAAAATTCCAAAAGCCAGAATGCCTCTTCTTCTCCAAATGATCACAACTCCTCTCCAGCAAGGGCACAAAACTGGATGGAGAATTAGATTGACGAATTGACAGAAGTAGGCTTCAGAAGGTGGGTAATGACAAACTCCTCTTAGCTAAAGGAGCATGTTCTAATCCAATGCACGGAAGTTAAGAAATTTGATGAAAGGTTACAGAAACGGCTAACTAGAATAACTAGTTTAGAGAGGAACATAGATGACTTGATGGAGCTGAAAAATATAGTACAAGAATCCCATGAAGCATACCCGAGTTTCAATAGCCAGATTCATCAAGTGGAAGAAAGGATATCAGAGATTGAACACCATCTTGCTGAAATAAGGCATGCAGATGAGAGTAGAGAAAAAAGAATGAAAAGGAATGAGCAAAGCCTCCAAGAAGTATGGGACTGTGTGAAAAGACCAAACCTGTGATTGACTGGTGTACCTGAAAGTTACAAGGAGAATGGAACCAAGTTGGAAAACACTTCAGGATATTATTCAGCATAACTTCCCCAGCCTAGCAAGAGAGGCCAACATTCAAATATAGGAAATACAGAGAACACTACTAAGATACTCCATAAGAAGATCAACACCAAGACACATACTTGTCAGAGTCTCCAAGGTTGAAAGGAAGGAAAAACTGTTAAAGGCAGCCAGAGAGAAAGGTCAGGTTACCTCCAAAGAGAAGCCATCAGAATAACAGTGGACTGCTCTGTAGAAACCCTACAAGCCAGAAGAGAGTGGGGGCCAGTATTCAACATTCTTAAAGAAAAGAATTTTCAACCCAGAATTTCATATCCACCCAAACTAAGCTTCATGAGCGAAGGAGAAATAAAATCCTTTACAGACAAGCAAATGCTGAGGGCTTTTGTCACCACCGTGCCTGCCTTACAAGAGCTACTGAAGGAAGCACTCATTATGGAAAGGAAAAACGGGTACTGGCCACTGCAAAAGCACACCAAAATATAAAGACCAAAGACACTATGAAGAAACTGCACCAAATAATGGGCAAAATAACTAGCTAGCATCATACTGGCAGGATCAAATTCACACATAATAATATCAACCTTAAATATGGGCTAAATTCCCCAATTGAAAGACACAGACTGGCAAATTAGATAGAGTCAAGACCCATCCGTATGCTGTATTCAGGACACCCATCTCACATGCAAAGACATACATAGGCTCAAAATAAAGGGATGGAAGAATATTTGTCAAGCAAATGAAGAGAAAAAAAAAGCAGGTTGCAATACTAGTCTGATAAAACAGGCTTTAAACCAACAAAGATCAAAAAAGACAAAACAAGGGCATTACACAGTGGTAAAGGGATCAATTCAACGAGAAGAGCTAACTATCCTAAATATATATGCACCCAATATAGGAGCACCCAGATTCATAAAACAAGTTCTAAGAGACCTACAAAGAGACTAAGGCTCCCACACACTAATAGTGGGAGACTTTAACACTCCACTGTCAATATTAGAAAGATCAGTGAGACAGAAAATTAACAAAGATATTCAGGACTTGAACTCAGCTCTGGACCAAGTGGACCTAATAGACATCTTTAGAACTCTGCACCCCAAATCAACAGAATATACATTCTTCTCAGTGCCACATAGCACTTATTGTAAAATTATCCACATAATTGGAAGTAAAACACTCCCCAGCAAATGCAAAGGAATGGAAATCATAACAAACAGTCCCTTAGACCACAGTGCAACCAAATTAGAGCTCAGGATTAAGAAACTCACTCAAAACTGCACAACTACATGGAAATTGAACAACCTGCTTCTGAATGATTCCCGAGTAAATAACGAAATTAAGGAAGAAATCAAGAAGTTCTTTGAAACCAATGAGAACACAGAGACAATGTACCAGAATCTCTGGGACACAGCTAAAGCAGTGTTAAGAGGGAAATTTATAGCACTAAATGCCCACATGGGAAAGTGGGAAAGATCTAAAATCGACACCCTAACATCACAATTAAAAGAACTAGAGAAGCAAGAGCAAACAAATTCAAAAGCTAGCCGAAGACAAGAAATAACTAAGATCAGAGAAGAACTGAAGAAGATGGAGACACGAAAAACCCTTCAAAAAATCAATGAATCCAGGAGCTGGTGTTTTGAAAAGACTAACAAAAGAGATAGATGGCTAGCCAGACTAATAAAGAAGAAAAGAGAGAAGAATCAAATAGACTCAATAAAAAATGATAAAGGGGATATCATCACTGATCCCACAGAAATGCAAACTATCATCAGAGAATACTATAAACACCTCTGTGCAAATAAACTAGAAAACATAGAAGAAATGGATGAATTCCTGAACACATACACCCTCCAAAAACCAAACCAGGAAGAAGTCAAATTCCTAAATACACCAATAACAAGTTCTGAAATTGAGGCACTAATTAATAGCTGACCAACCAAAAAAAGCCCAGAACCAGATGGATTCATGGCTGAATTAGGCCAGAGGTATAAAGAGGAGCTGGTACCATTCCTTCTGAAACTATTCCAAACAATAGAAAAAGAGGGATGCCTCCCTAACTCATTTTATGAGGCCATCATCATCCTGATACCAAAGCCTGGCACAGACACAACAAAAAAAGAAAATTTCAGGCCAATATCCCTGATGAACATTGATGTGAAAGTCCTCAATAAAATACTGGCAGACCAAATCCAGCAGTATATTAAAAAGCTTATCCACCATGATCAAGTTGGCTTCATCCCTGGGATGCAAGGCTGGTTCAACATATGCAAATTAATAAACGTAATCCATCACATAAACAGAACCAATGACAAAAACCACATGATTGGCCGGGCATGGTGGCTCACGCCTGTAATCCCAGCACTTTGGGAGGCCGAGGCAGGCAGATCACAAGGTCAGGAGATCAAGACCATCCTGGCTAACATGCTGAAACCACGTCTCCACTAAAAATACAAAAAAAAAAATTAGCTGGGCGAGGTGGTGGGTGCCTGTAGTCCCAGCTACACGGGAGACTGAGGCAGGAGAATAGCGTGAACCCAGGGGGTGGAGCCTGCAGTGAGCCCAGATAGAGCCACTGCACTCCAGCCTGAGACTCCATCTCAAAAACAAACAAGCAAACAAACAAAAAACCACACCATTATCTCAATAGATGCAGAAAAGGCCTTTGATAAAACTCAACATCGCTTCATGCTAAAAACTCTCAATAAACTAGGTATTGATGGAACGTATCTCAAAATTATAAGAGCTATTTATGACAAACCCATAGCCAATATTATACTGGATGGGCAAAAACTGGAAGTATTCCCTTTGAAAACTGGTGCAAGACAAGAATGCTGTCTCTCACCACTCCTATTCAACATAGTATTGGAAGTTCTGGCCAGGGCAATCAGGCAAGAGAAAGAAACAATGCATATTCAAATAGGAAGAGAAGAAGTCAAATCATCTGTGTTTGCAGATGACATGATTGTATATTTAGAAAACCCCAGTGTCTCAGCCCAAAAACTCTTTAAGCTGATAAGCAACTTCAACAAAGTCTCAAGATACAAAATCAATGTGTAAAAATTATAAGAATTTCTATACACCAACAACAGACAAGCAGAGAACAAAATCATGAATGAACCCCCATTCACAGTTGCTACAAAGAGAATAAAATACCTAAGAATACAACTTACAAAAGATGTGAAGGACTTCTTCAAGGAGAACTACAAACCACTGCTCAAGGAAATAAGAGAGGACACAAACAAATGGAAAAACATTCCATGCTCCTGGATAGGAAGAATCAATGAAAATGGCCATATTGCTCAAAGTAATTTATAGATTCAATGCTATTCCCATCACTGGGAATCCCATCAAGCTACCATTGACTTTCTTCACAGAATTAAAAAAAAAAAAAAACTATTTTAAATTTCATATGGAACAAAAAAAGAGCCCATATAACCAAGACCATCCTAAGCAAAAAGAACAAAGCTGGAGGCATCATGTTACCTTACTTCAAACCATACTACAAGGCTACAGTAACCAAAACAGCATGGTACTGGTACCAAACCAGATATATAGACCAATGGAACAGAACAGAGGCCTCAGAAATAACACCACACATCTACACCGTCTAATCTTTGACAGACTTGACAAAAACACGAATGGGGAAAGGATTCCCTGTTTAATAAATGGTGCTGGGAAAACTGGCTAGTCATATGTAGAAAATTGAAACTGGATCCCTTCCTTACACCTTATCCAAAAATTAACTCAAGATGGATTAAAGACTTAAATGTAAAACCTGAAATTATAAAAATGCTAGAAGAAAACCTAGACAATACCATTCAGGACATAGGCATGGGCAAAGATTTCATGAATAAAACACCNTAACTAAGATCAGAGAAGAACTGAAGAAGATGGAGACACGAAAACCCTTCAAAAAATCAATGAATCCAGGAGCTGGTGTTTTGAAAAGACTAACAAAAGAGATAGATGGCTAGCCAGACTAATAAAGAAGAAAAGAGAGAAGAATCAAATAGACTCAATAAAAAATGATAAAGGGGATATCATCACTGATCCCACAGAAATGCAAACTATCATCAGAGAATACTATAAACACCTCTGTGCAAATAAACTAGAAAACATAGAAGAAATGGATGAATTCCTGAACACATACACCCTCCAAAACCAAACCAGGAAGAAGTCAAATTCCTAAATACACCAATAACAAGTTCTGAAATTGAGGCACTAATTAATAGCTGACCAACCAAAAAAAGCCCAGAACCAGATGGATTCATGGCTGAATTAGGCCAGAGGTATAAAGAGGAGCTGGTACCATTCCTTCTGAAACTATTCCAAACAATAGAAAAGAGGGATGCCTCCCTAACTCATTTTATGAGGCCATCATCATCCTGATACCAAAGCCTGGCACAGACACAACAAAAAAAGAAAATTTCAGGCCAATATCCCTGATGAACATTGATGTGAAAGTCCTCAATAAAATACTGGCAGACCAAATCCAGCAGTATATTAAAAGCTTATCCACCATGATCAAGTTGGCTTCATCCCTGGGATGCAAGGCTGGTTCAACATATGCAAATTAATAAACGTAATCCATCACATAAACAGAACCAATGACAAAACCACATGATTGGCCGGGCATGGTGGCTCACGCCTGTAATCCCAGCACTTTGGGAGGCCGAGGCAGGCAGATCACAAGGTCAGGAGATCAAGACCATCCTGGCTAACATGCTGAAACCACGTCTCCACTAAAATACAAAAAAAAAAATTAGCTGGGCGAGGTGGTGGGTGCCTGTAGTCCCAGCTACACGGGAGACTGAGGCAGGAGAATAGCGTGAACCCAGGGGTGGAGCCTGCAGTGAGCCCAGATAGAGCCACTGCACTCCAGCCTGAGACTCCATCTCAAAACAAACAAGCAAACAAACAAAAAACCACACCATTATCTCAATAGATGCAGAAAAGGCCTTTGATAAAACTCAACATCGCTTCATGCTAAAACTCTCAATAAACTAGGTATTGATGGAACGTATCTCAAAATTATAAGAGCTATTTATGACAAACCCATAGCCAATATTATACTGGATGGGCAAAACTGGAAGTATTCCCTTTGAAAACTGGTGCAAGACAAGAATGCTGTCTCTCACCACTCCTATTCAACATAGTATTGGAAGTTCTGGCCAGGGCAATCAGGCAAGAGAAAGAAACAATGCATATTCAAATAGGAAGAGAAGAAGTCAAATCATCTGTGTTTGCAGATGACATGATTGTATATTTAGAAAACCCCAGTGTCTCAGCCCAAAACTCTTTAAGCTGATAAGCAACTTCAACAAAGTCTCAAGATACAAAATCAATGTGTAAAATTATAAGAATTTCTATACACCAACAACAGACAAGCAGAGAACAAAATCATGAATGAACCCCATTCACAGTTGCTACAAAGAGAATAAAATACCTAAGAATACAACTTACAAAAGATGTGAAGGACTTCTTCAAGGAGAACTACAAACCACTGCTCAAGGAAATAAGAGAGGACACAAACAAATGGAAAACATTCCATGCTCCTGGATAGGAAGAATCAATGAAAATGGCCATATTGCTCAAAGTAATTTATAGATTCAATGCTATTCCCATCACTGGGAATCCCATCAAGCTACCATTGACTTTCTTCACAGAATTAAAAAAAAAAAAAACTATTTTAAATTTCATATGGAACAAAAAAAGAGCCCATATAACCAAGACCATCCTAAGCAAAAGAACAAAGCTGGAGGCATCATGTTACCTTACTTCAAACCATACTACAAGGCTACAGTAACCAAAACAGCATGGTACTGGTACCAAACCAGATATATAGACCAATGGAACAGAACAGAGGCCTCAGAAATAACACCACACATCTACACCGTCTAATCTTTGACAGACTTGACAAAACACGAATGGGGAAAGGATTCCCTGTTTAATAAATGGTGCTGGGAAAACTGGCTAGTCATATGTAGAAAATTGAAACTGGATCCCTTCCTTACACCTTATCCAAAAATTAACTCAAGATGGATTAAAGACTTAAATGTAAAACCTGAAATTATAAAAATGCTAGAAGAAAACCTAGACAATACCATTCAGGACATAGGCATGGGCAAAGATTTCATGAATAAAACACCAAAAGCAATTGCAACAAAAGCCAAAATTGACAAATGGAATCTAACTAAACAAAAGAGCTTCTGCACAACAAAAGAAACTACCTGCAGAGTGAACAGGCAACCTACAGAATAGGAGAAAAACTTTGCAATCTACCCATCTGACAAAGATCTGATATCCAAAATCTACAAATAACTTAAACAAATTTACAAGAAACAAACAAACAACCCCATCAAAGAGTGACCAAAGATATGAACAGACCCTTCTCAAAAGAAGACATTTATTAATGGGTGCAGCACACCAACATGGCACATGTATACATATGTAACAAACCTGCACGTTGTGCACATGTACCCTAGAACTTAAAGTACAATAAAAAAAAAAAAAAGACATTTATGCAGCCAACAAACATATGAAAAAAAGCTCATCATCACTGGTCATTAGAGAAATGCAAATCAAAACCACAATGAGATACCATCTCATGCCAGTCAGAATGGTGATTATTAAAAAGTCAGGAAACAACAGATGCTGGCAAGGCTGTGGAGAAAGAGGGACGCTTTTACACTGCTGGTGGGAATGTAAATTAGTTCAACCATTGTGGAAGACCACGTGGTGAATTCTCAAGGATCTAGAACCAGAAATACCATTTGTCCCAGCAATTTCTTTAACAAGTATATACCCAAAGAATTATAAATCATTCTACTATAAAGACACACACACACATATGTTTATTGCAGCACTACTTATAATAGCAAAAACTTGGAACCAACACAAATGCCCATCAATGATAGACTGGATAAAGAATATGTGGCACATATACACCATGGAATACTACACAGCCATAAAAAGGAATGAGACCATGTCCTTTGCAGGGACAAGGATGAGGCTGGAAGCCATCATTCTCAGCAAACTAACACAGGAACAGAAAACCAAATACCGCATGTTCTCACTCATAAGTGGGAGTTGAACAATGAGAACCCATGGACATAGGGAGGGAAACAACACACAGTGGGGCCTGTCAGGGGCTGGGAGGGGAAGGGGAAGGAGAGCATTAGGACAAATACCTAATGCATGCGGGACTTAAAACTTAGATGAAAAATTGATAGGTGCAGCAAACTACCATGGCACATGAATATCTGTGTACCAAACCTGCACATTCTGCACATGTATCCCGAAACTTAAAGTAAAAAATATATATATATCCATTTGGACACAATCAAAGTTGAGAACTCCTGGGATATAGGAACTGTAGGAACCAGGCCTTTACTGGGAAAGAGGGATGGCTTTCAGGAGGAGGTAAAGCTGAAGCTGGGAGCCTGAACAAGCACAGTGGTGAAGCTGTAGAGGGAGGAGGGAAGGACTTGAGGGGGATTTATCTAGGTGGTAATTAGAACCACCTGGTGACTGGAGCCTGGCCTGCTTCCCAGTTCCCTTTTCTCCTCTCTGGCTGGCCTGTTTCCATTTACAGGCTTACTTTCCAAGTCTCTAGAACCAAGACTGGGTGACACAAGGAGGTACTGCTCAAAATAAGATCACCCTTGCTTGGGTCCCCATTCTGGCAACTGCACTTCTGCTCTGTACCCACAGTGTTCCTCAGTCCTAGAATCCAATCTTGGCCCTTGCCTGCCCTTGTGCTTGTGTTTGTGTCTTTATTAGCCTGTTCTCATGCTGCTAATAAAGTCATACCGAAGACTGGGTAATTTGTAGAGGAAAGAGGTTTAATTGGCTCACAGTTCAGCATGGCTGGGGAGCCCTCAGGAAACTTACAATTATGGCAGAAAGGGAAGCAAGCATGTCCTTCTTCACATCATGGCAGGAAGGAGAAGTGCCATGCAAAGGGGGAAAAGCCCCCCTTATAAAACCATCAGATCTCATGAGAACTCACTATCACAAGAAGTGATACAATTCACACAAGAAGTGTAACAATTCAAGATGAGATTTGGGTGGGGACACAGCCAAACCACATCAGTGTCTCAGCAACCTGCCCAGAGACACATAGGCCTTCTAAGATTGGAGGCCTCATTAATCCTTCTCCCTTTATTAGAGGTTCCTTAAGCTTTTATTAGAGGTTCCTTAAGCTTTTGCCTGATCTCTGAATCCTGCCTGCTTCTGGGCTTACAATTCCACCTTCTATGCACTGCTGGGGCCCTCATGAATACCAACTGTGCTACTGGGGAGTGCACGCCTGTTGCAGTGCCATCCAGATGCCTTCTTCCACCTGCTTAATGCACGTCCTGCCACCTCACCCACCCTGGGAGCTGGGTCTGTTTGCAGGGTCCTTTCCCCCACACTACCACAGCCCTGGTGCACTTCCCCACTTCTGGTTTCCATCTCCTCATCTGTACACAAGTGAGAGGCTTGCTTTAGTGATCCCTACAGCTCTTTCAAGCCAAATATTCTATGATTCCCAAATCTGATCAATGATAACAGTGAGCATCAGAGTGCATGCAGAAAGTCCTTATGTTGGCTGTGGTTATCTTAAAACTTAGCTTACTAGCACACAATCTCAACATTCATAGAGGGCAAAACCATCAAACAGGCTTGTTTTTAGTCAACGCACAAACAAAACCTGCATGGTTGGTTGATTGCATTGTTGAATAATCTTCTGGTAAATTATCTATTAATTTGAGTCCTCGTACCCCCAGCATTCTGGCTAATGCTTCATTCCACTCATCTTAGGTATATTTAGCTCATTCATTTTCCTCAGTTCTGTAAATTGAAGCAAAATACCTCCATGCTGCCTCTGATTTCCACAGAGCCTGCAAAAGCAGCTACCTTTAAAGAGGTCAAAACAGAAGAGAAATGCCACTTAAGGACAAATGAGGTCAGGCCTGGCCCTTGGACTTGGCTCTTCAAGTTCTGCTCTGTTGGCTATGTACAGAATAAATTTTGGCTCCCAGCTGGCTGTGGCGGCCTGGACACAGATACACTGTGTTCATGGGCAGATCGCAAGGGCCAGAGCAGTGATCTTTGCCAAACTCCTCACAGGCGGGAGGTTCTGAATCCCAGGGACTTCCAAGGTGGAAAGGACCTGCAGGTCATTCAGGGCAACCTCTCTCCACTACAAATAAGAAAATGAGACCCATAAATGTCAAGTACCTTCTCTGAGGTTGCACATCAAATTAGTATGTGCTCATCTATGCTATCTCTTTCATTCTGTCCAACCTGGAAATTCTACTTTGTGGACTTTGTGCCACAGATCTGCTCAAACACAGGTACAATGATGTATAAGCAAGGTTATTCACTGCAGCACGGCAGCATAGTAAAACACTGGAAGCAGCTTCAGTATCCATCAGGAGAGGACCGATGTTCAATGGAATACTAAGCACCTGTAAGGAAGACTGAGGTAGCTCTCCATGTGCTGATATGGAAAGATCTCTGAGATACCGTAGATGAAGAACACAAGGTGCTGAGCTGTGCCTATGGTATGCTACTATTTGTGTGAAAATGGAGAAAAAGGCTAAGAGTGTGTGTGTGTATGTGTTTGCTTATAACAGGTAGAACTTTGACCTTGTTTGCCTACAGAGAAGGGAACTGCATGGCTGGGGATGAGAGGCAGAACTTTCACTATAAAACTTCTAACTGAACTGGGCACGGTGGCTCACGCCTGTAATCCTAACACTTTGGGAAGCTGAGGCAGGCAGATCACAAGGTCAGGAGATCCAGACCATCCTGGCTAACATGGTGAAACCCTATCTGTACTAAAAATGCAAAAAATTAGCTGGGCATGGTGGTGTGTGCCTGTAGTCCCAGCTACCCAGGAGCCTCAGGCAGGAGAATCACTTGAACCCAGGAGGCTGAGGTTGCAGTGAGCCAAGATGGCACCACTGCACTCCAGCCTGGGCCACAGAATGGAACTCCTTTAAAAAAAAAAAGAAAAAAAAAAAAAAACTTTTAACTGTTGGTGCCACATTATTACTCATTCAAAAGCTTAAGCAAACACATAGACCATGTGGCCGACTGGGGTCCAGGTGGCTTGTCCAAGGTGATTCAGCTGGCTAAATGACAGAGCTGCTCCTGATTCTTGGCATGCACATACAAAAAAATGTTTTCCAAAATACTTATTAAGTTCTAGAAAGAGGGACGTGGGCAATTCAGAAGAGGAGGGAAAATAGGGGAGGGGGATAGAATACTGTTAAGGTGAAGACAGAAGACAAGGGGAAGAGGAAAAGGGAGGCAGGAATGGAAGGAGAGTGGGTGGGAGCAGCAGCCTGTAGGAGAGAATGTGAATTTGCAGCCTGAGGGCCCTTGCAGACTCAAGATGGCTCCAGCTCAACACGCGCTTGTAGCCAAGACTCATTTGCTAAGCAGCAATAGCAAGAGAGTTAGTCCAGGCAGGAGGTGGCTGAGGGCAGCCACAAGCTCTGTAGAGGGCCATGAGCTATTCAGGCAGCATCCACCTCCACAAGCTTCACCTGTGGTGTCGGCACACCTCAACTCAAACCGCACAGAATAAGCCTCCCTGGGCAGCTGTGCCCTGCTGTGTGCATGAGTTCAACAACACCACAGCCTCCCTGAGAAATCTGCACATTCATTCCTCCAGCCTCCTGAGAGAGCGACACCCTTTGTGTGAGGTGGCACTTTGTTTCTCCACCAGAGGTCTGACAGAACTTTCTGGGGGCGTTGACTGGACACAGCCTTGGGCTGGTGCCAGTGTGGTTCTGGGCAGGGGTCCTGCTGAGTCAGCCATTGTCTCTTTTCCATTTTCTAAATATGCCCCTTACAGTTAAGAGAACTTGTCTGCCAGAACACCATTTTATGTACTGTCCCTCGTCAGCTCAGACCATTTTGGAGCCAGGAGAAGAGAAAGGGCTTGGGGAGTCAGGCTCTGGTCTCCACCCTCTCATGATAAGGAATGGAGCTAGGGTTTCCTAACAGCTGAAGTGCAGGCCCCAGTGCTGGGACTCTATCTTACATTCTTTGGGGATCAGCTCTCCTTTGTTGTCTTTCTTTTTCTCATTTGTTAAGCACAGAAGCAATTTTCTTTCTGGGTCTGTTTAGACAAACTAATGTAAACACCATGAGAAGCTTCAAACTCTGTCTGCTGATCGGCCAGCTCCATTTTGCACTCAAAGTTGTGTCTAAGCAGGGAGCCTGATGAATACAAGGGGAACTCTAGCAGTACTGTGGGACCATCCTGAGGTCTCACTGTGGCCTGGCTTCCAAGGGCCTGGGTCCCCGACCCCCAGCACAACTGGGTCACAGGCTCCAAGGCACGTTGTCTCCCTGGAGGAGGTTTCAAATGGCTTGCCTCAGTCAATGTATTGTCAGAAGGGGCAGGGGAAGGCATCAAAGAAAGGGTTCATCTCACATAGGAAACCGCTTTGTGCAGAGATGACACAGTGATGCCTCAATGAACACACAAAGCATCTTTCACTAAAATCAGCCAGGCACAAAGGGGAAGCTGTGGTCTCCTAGACCCTTCTGCTCCGGGTTGGTTGGTGCTGCAGCTGTGAAGGGAAGGCAGGGGTGTGGTCTCAGCACAGGTGTAAGCCCCCTACAGGTGGGCCATGTGTGTAGGAGAGGGGGAGCTCACAATGTTGTGGGCATTGGACTTGTGCAAAGAGAGCCAAATTCAGAGTCCTTTGGAATATAAAAAATTTTGCTCAGTCCCACAGCTTGCCTGGCCCAAGAGCAGAGAGAGGCAGTCTGGGACCTCCTACCCTGGAGCCCTCTCCAAGTCTGCACACCTTATCTAAGGTATTCTCTCTGCCACACCTCAGCCATTCATCCTACATGTAGTTGCAAGATCAATCTTACTGAAGAACAGCTCTAATCACGTTACTTACCCATCAAAAAACTATGATGACTTCCTGTTTTTACTACAGAATGATGGGCTAATTTCTTAGTAATTAACTTAATTAAAACTATATGTAATAGGAGAAAAATTTCCAATTTTTTTATGGCAGTGAAGCTAAGGCCTGGCCCTCTGACTGCAGATGGGAAATTTCTCCGTTCCTGCTAAACTGCTCTGGCAGCATATGTCTACTTCAAGCTACATTTTAAGGTAATACATGGCACCTTTAAGCCAAAGTTTCATCTTCCATGGCAATTATCACTGGATGGTAGGACAGTCATGAAAACGAATTATGAATATCTGATCTGACACAGTTATGAGAAAGGGAATTGATTGACGGCAACTGTTCCTAGTATTTGACATTCATACATTATAGAATCAAGAAAAAAAGTGTGTGTGTGTGTGTGTGTACATAATCACAAACTATACAGCATTCTCCTCATCACTAACAGTCTATTAATGTAGTCATTGCCAACAGCAACACATAGGTCCTGGTAAAGTAGTTGTCTCTGTCACAGCAGGGTGGGAAAGAGAGAGGAGGCCCTATCACTGGGCTGTGGTCAAGGAATCCATGTCTAAGTCTCATCCCTGTGACTATTATATCAGCTTCTGATAATAAAAATTTTTCTAATAAATACTGTCCTTGGAATCTCCTATGGTGGCATTAATTCATGAATAAATGAGAAGGAGCAGGAAGCATTGGCTGGTAATACAATGCAGAGTAATTCTGAAATGAATGGAGAAGATGACATCTCAGAATGTTCAAAAATGGCACAAGCATGATCTTAGCTATAAAACTAACTCCGTCACCCCACAACATTCCCACATTCTGGGTTTCACTCTCTCCTACAACAAAACTCAATCTTAGCCCATCATTTTCAAGTCTCCGTTGAGATTTAAATCATTAGTACCTGGTCCAACACAGGTTCTAGGAGAAGGTACTGGCATTGTTGGGTTCTGCATGCTGTGACCCAACCCTGGAAGACCCATTGGTTCTGGGAAACCTCTTATCTGCCTCCATCAATCACTCATGTTATCCAGACTCAGCCACTTTCCCCAGGAAAATCTTTAAACTTCTCTCCAGTTCAGACTCACTGCTTGGATGTGGCCCACAATGAATCCAGCCTGGGCCATCATGGTACTCCAAGTGGCTTCATTTTCCATACAGCTTGGTGTCCAGTTAATACCCAGGCATTTCCACATTTCACCCCATTAAAACTGAAGCCTTTCTTATGAAAACAGGAAGAAATTATAGTCACTAAGCTAAGATCAGGTGACAGTTACACTCCTCTGTAGACCGGGACCTTAGGTCTTTAGGAGAAGGCCCAAATCTAATTTAGCAGAGGGATAAGATGCCAGCTCATCAACACAGCATCTCCAAGTCCCTTATTTCTCTATGCAGACATCTGCTACGTTTGGCTTCAAATGTTGTCTGTCAGTTAATAGCAATGAAGTTACTCCTGAGGCTCCAATATGCCACAGATTTGTGCTTATTCATTTCCCTTTCCTTCATTACAAATTGGTTTGATTATAATTAGTGTACTCCATGGAGTGCTATTGGATTTTAGAATCTTTAATTATCTATAGTAAATATATTTCCTTTTTACACCAAAAAACTTGATAAATTGCTGTTTAGTTGAAATGTGCTGTCAGCCTCATGAATAAATAACAGTTTGCACTCCAGTGGTTGGCCACATTCCGGACATCTTCTCAGAGTGGGCACCTGGGATGGGAGATGGAGGATGGAGGGTGAGAAATATCCTGACCTCTTCCCTTGTTGCACTGACTTGGGTGGTCTGGGCTTATTAAAGCACTTCTAACCTTGGGCTTGTGTTTTCCCAAAGCAAGTGGACAAGCATCATCAGCTCTCGGTTGAGGAGCTTTAGCCTGGACTTTTGGCCACGAGCACTATTAATCAACAGGTTATGCAAATTAGATGGTAATTAATTCCTGGTAGCAGGCCCATTTCCATTTAGACTGCTGCATATGCTGTGTGGTGATCAATTTGGTCTCCAAGGAAGCCCTGCTTCTTCTTCCAATGTTGTGGACCTTGGACTTGTACAAAAAGAGCCAAATTCAGAGTCCTTTGGAATATAGAAACTTTTGCTCAGTCCCACAACTTGCCTGGCCCAAGACCAGAGAGAGGCAGTCTGGGACCTCCTACACTGGAGCCCTCTCCAAGTCTGCACACCTTATCTGAGGCGTTCTCTTTGCCACACCTCAGCCATTCATTCTACATGTGGTTGCAAGATCAATCTTCCCGAAAAACAGCTCTACTCATGTTATTTGCCCATCAGAAAACTATGATGACTTCCTGTTTTTACTACAGAATGATGTGCAAATGTCTTAGTAATCAGCTTGGTAATTAAAACTATATGTGGTAGGAGATAAATTTCCAATTTTCTTATGGCAGTGAAGCTGAGGCCTGGTCCTCTGAGTGCAGATGGAAAGTTTCTCTATTCCTGGTAAACTGCTCTGGCAGCATATATCTATTTCAAGCTACTTTTTAAGGCAATACACGGCACCTTTGAGCCAGGGTTTCATCTTACATGGCAATTACCATTGGATAGAAGGGCAGTCATGATCATCAGTTATGAGTATCTGATCTGACATAGTTATGAGAAAGAGAATTGACTGATGGCAATTGTTCCTAGTATTTGCCATTCCTGTGTTACAGAATCAGGAAAAAATGTGTGTGTGTGTGTGTGTGTGTGTACAAACTATACAGAGTTCTCCTCATCACTAACAGTCTATTAATCAGTGGGCCAAATACATTGGCTGCCCCATAATTGCAAACAGGGCCTGTGGACTCAGGGCTAGCAGCTGGACGGAGATCACAATGAAGACTGGGAATGCCTGTTGGGAAGGTGCTCCAACCAAAGAATTCAAGGGACCAGAGGTCGAGAAAGAGCAGAGAAATCAAAGCTGGGCCCCCTGTGGGGAGGCTGAAGTCAGTCAAAACAAGTGACAAGGAAGGGGGTAAGTGCAAGCTGAGCAATTATGTGAACAGAGGCAGAAAAAAAGGAACTTTGGAACTGAAGAAAGCTGTTCCGTGGCTTGTTCCATTTCGGAGTACTAAAATGTCACCTTCTCAGAATGGCCTCCCTGGTGCTCCTGGCTAAAAGAGCAGATTCTGAAACTCTCCCTCTCAAACTTGCTTTATTGTTCGTAGCCCTTTTCTCTGCCTAATAAGGTATTAATTTTTCATTGCCTTGTGTGTTTATTATTTGTAACCCCCAGCAGAGTGTAAACTTGCTGTAAGTGGAGACATTTTCTTGTTCATTCTGGTGTCCCCAATGCCTAAGACAGCTCCTAGGACATAATAAAGTTTCAATGGATATTTGCTGTCTGAATGATGAACTCACTTAATAGATGAGGAAAGTCGGGTTCAAAATGAGGAGTGGCTTACAGAGGTCAGGAGAGCTGTAAACATCCTACGATACAGAGGATACCCCTCCAGCATCTACAACTGAGACAGCTAGTCCAAAATGTCAGTAGTGTCCAGCTGAGAAACACTAGGCTACACAGACAGGGTAGGTTGACAGTGGAAGAGGAGGGTGTGGAGAGGATGTGCGTGACCCAGACCTTTGATGATGGGAACATTTGCACATAGGGAGATGAGCAAGAGCTGGTGAGGGAGGAAATTAAGTGTCTGTCTGCCATCCCCAGTGTGTGGCCTCCCTCACTTTGTGCCCAGCACTCCTCCCCGAAGTTGTGTGAACCAAAAATGTCTCCAGACATTGGCAAGTGTCCCCTGGAGGACAAAATTGCCCCTGGTTGAGAACTGCTGGAGTCTAGCCGAAGTCAACTCTCCCCTCTCCTTCCTCAGAACTCCAACCTCACTGTGGGAGACCCTTCTTAAAGGCTGGGCACTGCTTAAGTTGCTTGTCTTCTCTCCTGCTGGGTGGTGAGCTCTTCATCCTGACCCTGGAGGCATTTCTCTCACACATGGGAGTAAGGGGCATCAGGGCATCAGTTTCTAAAGCACTTGGTAACCTTCGAAGGAGAAATAACCTAATTTAGAGCCAAATGGAAATAAATCAAAACTCTAGACATAGTCTGGATATCACTGACTGCCATAAAATTGTGATGACATTAAGCCATCCTGCTAGACTGATTTGTAAATGATGCTAACATAGCTCTGATATTATAAGGAAGGCGTTTGAAATAAAAGACAAACAACTCTCTATTTATCACTGCTGAACATTTGAATGAAAACTGGGAACAGAAAGAAGCATTGAGGGCAGAAATCCAAGTGACTTGATTGGCAGTTCAGACAATAGTCCCTGAGAATAGGCACCCTCAGAAGCTCAGGGCTACTTTATTTAGCATTTAAAAATGTTGCTATCTGTCCATTCAAAGGAAAAAATAACTTTTTGTTTGATTTGATGTTCTTTCTTTCTGGTTTAAGATTCAGCACATCACCCAGATGGATGAATTTCATCAAAATATTTTCCTCAAATGATTTACAGTTCCATTTTGTAATATGTTGCCACCCACATCAATAGCTGTTGATATTCTGTAATTTTCAGTGACTAGCTGAAGCTCTCCCATGCACTATACTAATCCACCTGCTTGTGATAGGTAAAAATAAAGGAAGTGATTATTACGCTGGTGGAAAACTCAGTTGCAGCTCAAAGACTACATAACTATAAACTGCAGAAGGATTAGGAATTCATGGTTGGGTAGAACAATTATAGGTCCGCAATTTCTTGTTAAATTGCTTATTGCAAGGTGGGGGTAGAAGATACTGCCAAGCAAAATCAATTTACCTTGAAAATAATTAGTGAGATGCAAACGCCTGGAGATGGGAAATTCATTTGAAATTAATTATTGCTGCTCAAATCTAGCCAGTCTCTTTCAGCAGCAAGAACTGTCTGCAGATGGAGATTTCATTGCATTGAGCACTGCTGCAAGGATCTGTTGGATTCTGATCTAAAATCAGCTTGAGTTTAGCATTATAGGGGAAAGCTCATGCTGCACAAAGAGCTTAGTAGTCAGGATTAGATAAGTTTCTGAATACACAGGGAAGAGAAAAATGGGAAGCAATATGTGAACTGAACAATCAAGTTAGATTTAGAGGACTTAGCCTGGTCTAGTAACCCAGGTAATTGTCAATTCCTTTATGTGGATGAGTAAAGGTGAATGACTCCTTTACTTACCATATGCAACACACCCTCACTCACTGAAGACAGAAACACTGAACGAGTGGCACATGCTTTTCCATGTGCAATTCGCAGTATCTTTACTGGAGAGCATTCCGAGTACTGAGGCAGAAGTTGTGAGGTCAGTTAAAATCACCAGCAATGGTTGGCAAGGAAATTTGAACAATAAAGAAGCCGAGACTCTAAACACACACCACAGGACTGAGTCTCACATCCCAGAAGGGAGGGGAAATGAGATAGGGCAGATGGTTTTATTGCATTGAGGTGTGCTTTGTCCTTTAAATTCATTTCTATCATCTATGCTAAAGACACAAATGAAAACAGGTTCTGCAGATATGCAGCTGGTCCTGTATCACACAACACTCCAGTGAGTTGAATGAAAACACAACCAAAAGAACAGGTAAAAACAGCCACAAATCACCAAATGACCACAGGGACTGATGTCTTTGGTTTGTGGTCTTTCTGCTTCTGTAGGATCAGCCAAAGTAGTCAGTCCTTGGAGAGCAATTGGAGTCCCCTTTGTTACTGCTTCTGTGACTTCAGCTTGGTTGGAGATGACTTGCTCAGGCTGCAGGCAAAAGCCACAACTCACAGAGGGGGTGAAGAAGAGAAAATGAATCTCTCAGACTCTTTTTTTCTTTTCTTTTCTTTTTTTTTTTTTTGAGATGGAGTCTTGCTCTGTCACCCAACCTGGAGTGCAATGGCGCAATCTCAGCTCACTGCAACCTCCACCTCCCAGGTTCAAGAGATTCTCCTGCCTCAGCCTCCTGAGTGGCTGGAATTACAGGTGCGCACCACCACACCCAGCTCATTTTTGTATTTTTAGTAGAGACAGGGTTTCACCATGCTGGCCAGGCTGGTCTCAGACTCCTGACCCCGTCATCTGCCCACCTCAACCGCCCAAAGTGCTGGGATTACAGGCGTGAGCCACTGTGCCCAGCCCCTTAGATTTTTTTTTTTTTTCTAACTTAGTTATTTTCAACTCAGTTTAAAGTTGAGGCTCATATACATACATTCAGCCGAAGGTGGCACCAGCCTAATCTCTCCTGGGTAAGCATTAGGAAAAGGCACCTCAACCTTTGGGGTACACAGCTTGTTCAGCAGATTGCAGGTTTAATTTCAGGGTGCAGCCATTAAACCAATATGGATATCTCTATCAATGTCTGTATCGGTCATGTTCCAGAAAAAAAATAGATGGCACATTGAAAGTAGGGCAATTCAAAGAGAGCATAATAAAGGGACATGTATGAAGGTGTAGGCAGAGTATGGGATAGCACAGTACTCCTAGGATGAAGGTCAGAGTGTTACAAGAACCAGGAAAGAGAGGATCACGAGGAGAGGGTCTACTTGGCAGGAGCTGTGACCTCTGGAAAGCCCCACTGGAGGCCATTCCACAGGGAGGAAGTCAAAAGAATAAATACCCCAGCCTCACTCTGCTTCTTCCCTCCAAACTCCTCTGGGACTCCTCATAGGCTGAAGTTACCTGATAAGCCAGAGGTCAAGGTATCCCATTGATGTGGCCTGTGGGGTCAGCCCAGGGCGGAGAGCAGCAGGTTGAGGGTGGAGAGTGGGCCTGGGGGTGCACATGGGAAATATCCAGCTCACATTTCATGAAAGGGCTGCCCCAGTCATTTACTCTTCTTTCGAACGTGTGTTCAGAACCACCTCCTCGGTGCTGGACCTGTTCTAGGGGCACGTTGATGTGTCCATTATGAATTCCTAGCCTCAAGAAGCTTTATTCCAGCAGGGAAAATGGTTGTTTTGGGGTTTTGGTTTTGGCTTTTTGCCTGTGAATCTCCTGCCAAAGAATGAGTCCACGAATTTTGGGGAATGGAACTTCTTTATTTCCAGCCATGTGGCTTCGGCTTCCACCCGAGGTGACCAGAGGGGGCTGATAGTATCCTGAAGGCTCCTGACAACTTGTGTTTTATGAGCGTATCCACTTTATAAAACCAGAAAAATATTAAAGTTTGCAAATGTGACAACAGACCCAGAGGGACAATGTGATGATACCACTTTTTATATATTTTTTGAAAACATGAAAAGCATTTCTGAAAAACGAAGGAAAAAAAGACAGGTGTGTTTTTGTTCTCCTTTCAATGTAAGTGGAGTGGTATGTTTGTTTTCTGTGGACAGTGCTGATTCACCAAGGATTCAAGAATTACTAATGAGCGTTTTTCACTTCTCATTTTACAAATGGAATACATTAAGAAATTACTCAGCCACACTCGGTGTGGTTTTTAATTGAAACCTACCTCTCTGTACAGATGAGTGGAATTCCTCTTTCTCCACGTACAGGGGCTGGTTAACCTTTTCAGCTTCAGAGGGGCCTGAAATGTGGTCAACACATTTCTTTTCACATGAACAACCCCATGCAGTCTGTTTAAATAGAGTAACCAAACTGTCTAATTTTCACAGAACTCATTTCTCTCTGCACGTGCACATTCATTGCTCCCCACCTTCTGAGACAGAGAAAATGCAGTAGATGACACTTTTATTAGTCTAACTTCTGCCCTTTATTTCTCTCCTTTAATATCAGACCCACAGAAAATAATAAGCAAACCATAGACTACAAAGAATTATTAGTCCAAATGTGACAAGCGAAGTGTAAATATCCTCTTATATTCAAACACTGATAAAAACTAATAAAAATCTGATACCAATAAGTAGATGGACAAAGGACATAAACCAAATCGTGCATCCAGAAATCACAGTTACTGCCCAGCGCGGTGGCTTACGCCTGTAATCTCAACGCTTTGGGAGGCTGAGGTGGGCAGATCACCTGAGGTTGGGTGTTTGAGACCAGCCTGGCCAACATGGTAAAACCCTGTCTCTAATAAAAATACAAAAATTAGCCGGGAGTGGTGGTGCACACCTGTAATCCCAGCTACTCAGGAGGCTGATGCAGGAGAATCACTTCAATCCAAGAGATGGAGGTTGCAGTGAGCCGAGATTGCACTGCTGCACTCCAGCCTGGCCTGGGCGACAGAGTAAGACTCTGTCTTGAAAAAAATATAATAAAATAAAGAAAGAAATCACAGTTACTAAACAAACATGGGGGGAATGTTCAACTTTATTTGCTTGTTCATTTATTCATTCATTTGTTAGATACTTATTAAGCACCCACTGTGTGCCAAGCACCACACAAGATCCTGAAAATATGTAGATTAGTAGAACACAGACCTCATCCACAAAGGGTTCTAATTATAGCAAAAGAGAACTGTAAACAAGATCTGTGAACTAGGCTGTTGTGTTCAGGGAACGATAAGCAATTTAAAAGCTAAAATGGTTACGGTAGAAAGAGTGAACTGAACCCTAAAAGAAATGGCACTCAAACAAGTGCCATTTTCAATGAGGAAACTGGCACATATTTTTAATGTTAATATTTAATGTTGTAGTGCCTGCTTTGGGAGCAGATATATTGAACTGGACTGACCCTGTGGCAATTTTAGTAGTAAAATCCATGACTCTCTAATTCTATTTCTGAAGTTCCATATTAAGGGTATAATCTATCAAAAAAGCTATATGTCATAAGATGTTTATATATCATATAACATTGATATGTATAATAGCAAATAATTGGAATCATCCTAAATCCCCAACAACTACAGAAAGATTCAATAAATTATAGCATATTCATTTGCAAGAATATTCTGCATCCATTAGAAATGCTTATATTAATGGAAAACATGAAAATTAAGTATACGCTAAATAATTATCATGTTTAAATATGCACAGAAAAGAAAATCTAGAAGGAAATACATTAAAATGCTAACAGTGATTATATGCATATTATTTTTTCTTTTTCCTATGTTTCAAAAAAATTTTATTATTATTATTTTTTTGGTAGAGACAAGGTTTCTTTATGCTGCCCAGGCTGGTCTTGAACTACTGGCCTCAAGCAATCCTCATACCTTAGCCTCCCAAAGTGCCAGTATTACACGCATAAGCTGCTGTTTCTGGACCCCTAACATTTTTAATACGACTAGTTTTTTTTAGAATAAAGTTCAACCTTGTATGAAATGAACAGTTAACCAAAAAACTAAAATTCTACTTCATCAGATCAGTAGCAGGTTTCTACCAGCTTGAATTCAAACAGCAGGAAAAGCAGTGTTGTCAATCATGCATGAGTCTTGGATGGCAGGCCCATCTCTCTAATCATGGTGTAATTTTGGCCAGGTCCCTTATCTCTCTCTTTTCATTTTCAGAAAATAAGATGCCCTGGATTCTCTCAAAACCTCTTCTGACCCAAAAATCTATGAATCTTGATATTCTAGGAAAAAGAGTTTTTGCCTCAATTCACTGAAATCACAAACAGTGCGTTGAAACAGTTCTTCACATACATCAGGTACAAAATGTTAGACGGAGAGGAGGCATAACGAGAAAATAACGTGTGTTTGTCTCATCAGACATTTTTCAGAAAAGATTAAACAGTGTCTTTTCCCACTGAATTCATAACATCCTCTAGTCCTTGTCCTTAAAATCAATCTTTCCAGAAGAGCGAGCTTTATCCATTATTTAACACATATTTCAGTCTATTGTTATTTGGTCATGTGGAGGTGGTGCCTTAAATGTAGAATTTGGGTTTCCTATGCCAATACAAAACCTGTAACCCTAATTTACAGGGTCTCCTGCCTTTTTTATGGTCATTCACTATATGGCATACACTGAGCCTTTACAGATGCAGTGCCTCAAACTAAAGGTGATCCTGGGAAATAAATCTACCTAATTTCTTCAGAGCAGAGGAAAATGCAACATTAGTAGGGTATTTCTGGGCATATGCATGCTTGGGAGCCCGGAAATATTCTGTTTCATGTTCCAATTGGAGAGATTTTAAACATTGGATTGCTTTCTTTTCCAAAGCAAACATGTCATATCTTGGATTGACTGAGACCTGATGGGCTTCCCTTGATCAAAGAACCACTTAAGGTGACAGCCTACATGGTCACAGAGCATGAAAAATCTTACCCATATTTCCCCCTGTTTTCCCTGTAGGATGATCCCTAAGGGTTAGGTGATACCAGAACTAGGAGAGGTAGGCAGAGTGAAACTGAAAGACCTGAAAGAAAATAATTTCTCTGGATAGTTTCTCTGACTACTGAGGGATTATTTAATAGTAAAAACATGCACTACAAATCCTCAGAGAGCTTGACTTTTCACCAGTTGGGGATTTGCTTCTGGTCATGATTGCACATCTCTGGGCAGTTACTGACTCAGTCCTGGGCTCCTTCTTTTCCTCAACTACAAACTCTCCTTGAGTCTCATCCAGTCCTTGGGCTTTGAATATTGCCAGGCTGACAATATCAACCTGAGACTCCTGTATCTTACTGCCATGCGGATAACTCCACTCGGATGTCCCACAAGGCATCTCCAGCTTAAATATCCAGGAGAGGCCCCTTGCTTTCCTGCCTCTCACTTCTAAATGTGGAGCTTGCCTGGAAACCTGGGAGTCATGATTGGCAGCTTGCTTTTCTCTCATTCTTCACAGTCCTTTCAGCCAGCAGCTCCAGCCCCCATACCCGTGATTAGTCTCCACTTCCACTGCCACCACTCAGATTCCAGCCGTGGTCCCTTCTTGTGCAGCAACACCAACAACCTTCTAATTACTCCTGCAACTTCCATTCTTGCCCTCCTCTAATCTGTCGTCCACGCAGTGGCCAAAAGTTCTTTTTAAAACATGATTTGAATTACACCATTCTCTCGCTTAAGACTTTTACCTGGCTTTGCACTGTACCTTGAATGAAATTCAGGCTCCCACCGTGGTGTCCTGGGCCATGCATGATAAGACCCATGCCCTCCTCTCCACCTCGCCCAGGCCACATTTCCTACTGTCCCCTGCACCACAGTCCCTGTGGTCTTAGTCTTCCCAAGCATACACCATGCCTCAGAGCCTTTGCTCCTGCTGGCCCCTATTTCCCCTGCTCTTTGTATGGCTGACTCTTTCCTCTCCATCAAGTTTCAGTGTCAATGTGACTTACTCTTACAGAAAAGCCTCCTCTCATTCGCTGTGTAAAGAATTTCCCATCTTCATTGCTATCTGTGATAGTGCCCTGATTCTTTCTTAATACTTACTAAAAGTTGTAATTATTTTATTTATTGCTTATTTGATTACTATGCTACACCTTGTCTAGATTGTAAACTCTAAGACAGCAGAGGTCTCGGTTATTTTTTCCCTATGTGTGTCACATCCAGCACATAATAAATGCTCAATAAATATTTGCTGATTAAGTTAATTAATTAAAGAAGGCCATTAGTCATTGATACTTTTGGCTGGTTGTTAGAAAATCAACCTGATTAGCCCAATCTGATTGAGGCATGCCGCTGTGCTCCTTCTACCTCTGTGCAAGCAGAGTTTCAGCTACAGGAATGGAGAAAAAATTTGCAGGCTCATTTCCATAAAGGTATAGAAAAGTCTATTCCTTTTTCAGGAGGGCATCTGAACAGATTCCTCTTTACAGCATCTCTCCTAGAAAGTTTTGATTTCACAGGGTATAGAGAATGTTAGTTATAATTTTTTATAAGCAATGCTCTCCATTTTATAGTTAATTACCATGTAGCTCAATAACATGTGTATTATTAAATATATGTCAGGTTAATTTCTTGTAATTTTTTTTCTTTTTCTTTTTCTTTCCTTTTTTTTGAGTCGTAATTTTGCTCTATCGTCCAGGCTGGAGTGCAGTGGCACGATCTTGGCTCACTGCAGTCTCTGCCTCCCAGGTTCAAGTGATTCTCCTGCCTCAGCCTCTCAATTAGCTGGGACTACAGGTGCACACCACTACACCTGGCTAATTTTTACACTTTTAGGAGAGACGGGGTTTCACCATGTTGGCCAGGTTGGTCTCAAACTCCTGACCTCAGGTGATCCACCCACCTCAGCCTCCCAAAGTGCTGAGATTATAGGTGTGAGTCACTGCACCTAGCCTCTTGTAAGTTATTATTTTTAACTATAGCTCAGATAGTACAGTTTTTATTTTTAAAAATTAGAGGAAACAATCCAGTGACTACATGGACTATTATGCAAGCACATAAAGTTATTAAGTAAGCATAGTAACAAATAGCAATGTTTATGATTCACTTTAAGAGACAAAAGCAGAATACCTAATTGTTCTGATTTGTAATTAAAATGATCAAAGTATGTATACAAGTAAGCAGTAACTAATAGGGAACAAGAAAAAACACCTTGGTTTTCAAGTGTGGTAGATTTATGTCTGTTTCTTTTTTAGTTATTTCCATTTTCTTGGTACAAAAGTAATTGCACAATAAATTTAGGGCTGAACTGGGCTGTAAATATGATTGCTGGTGTGCCTGCAGTTAGTATAGTGACTAGAAACATGTGGGGTCAGTCAGAGAAAGTCTCGCTGCAATATTCCTGCTCATTTGGACTGTCTAAAAGTTGTGTCCTCTTGTTTAATGCTTCTAGCTTGATCATCTTCTTAAATTTGTCACTCAAATACTTCTATTGAGAAGTAGCAGCAAGAATAAACCTCTTTATTTGTATTTGTATTTCCTGCTTGTTCTCCATGTGAGTGTGTGTTAGGGTAGAGAAAGTAGGGAGGACCATGCACTTAAAATAAATGCAACCCCAAAATTACAAAGAACAATATGTGTTTGTATGTCCCAAGATATACTGTTAGTTCTGTTTAAAAAGTAGAAACGTTCCTATTATGCTCTCATAATTTAAAAACAGAATAAAAAAATGAGAGAAGGGGATGCATATTTACATGTGCATTTATATAGAGAGATTTACATAAACTATATATTTGCATTAAAAAAAAATTTTTTTAGACAGAGTGTCACTGTGTCACCCAGGCAGGAGTGCAGTGGCATGATCTCAGCTCACTGCAACCTCCATCTCCCAGGTTCAAGGGACTCTTGTGCCTCAGCCTACCAAGTAGCTGGAACTACAGGCACACGCCACCATACCTGACTAAGTTTTGTATTTTCGGTAGAGACAGGGTTTTGCCATGTTAGCCAGGCTGGTCTCGAACTCCTGGCCTCAAGTGATCTACCTGCCTGGGCCTCTCAAAGGACTGGGATTACAGACATGAGCCACAGTGCCCAGCCAAAATATGTTCTATATCTATACTATAGATACATATACTAGACACATGCACACACATACATCTGTTTTTAAGTGAAGATGTATCTGGAAAGATAGACAATATGCCAATAATAATGGTTACCACTAGGGAAGGTTAGAGGGAGCTGAGGGAGGCAGGGGACTTACCTTTCATCATATAATCTTTCATGCTATCTAAAATATTTACCATGGACATGTACTACTATTCAAACAAATGATTAAATCATTAATAAAGACAGAGAGCTATTTGCCAACAAACCAAGATAAACAATGAAGTGAATTGCAGCCGGGCACAGTGGCTCACACCTGTAATCCCAGCACTTCGGGAGCCTGAGGCAAGTGGATCTCTTGAGGTCAGGAGTTTGAGACCAGCCTGGCCAACATGGTAAGATCCCGCCTCTACTACAAATACAAAAATCAGCTGGGCACGGTGGTGCGTGCCTATAATCACAGCTACTCGGGAGGCTGAGGCACGAGAATCGCTTGAACCCAGGAGGCAGAGGTTGCAGTGAGCTGAGATCATGCCACTGCACTCTAGCCTGGGCAATAGGGCAAGACTCTGTCTCAAAAAAAAAAAAGGCAATTACATTAACTATTGTCTCATTAATAGATTTTTTAAATACATAAAAGATAAAAAATAAATGCAACTGGTGTCGAGTGTTGTCTAAGCTGTGCGTTGAGCATGTTATAAAGCATGATGGGTCAAGGATATGTTGAAGAAGTATAAAATGTCATTATCTATATTCATTTGCTAGGGCTGCTGTAACAAAAATACCACAGACTAGGTGGGTTAAACGATAAATTTTATTTTCTCACAGTTCTGAAATCTAGAAGTCCAAGATCAAATCAAGGTGTCACAGATTTGGTTTCTCCTGAGGGCTTTCTCCTTGACTTGTGGATGGCTGCCTTTTTTTTCTTTTTTCTTTTATTTATTTATTTATTTATTTATTTTTAATTCTATTATTATTATTATTATTATTATTATTATTATTATTTTGAGACGGGGTCTTGCTCTATCACCCAGGCTGGAGTGCAATGATGCAATCTCAGCTCACTGCAACCTCCACCTCCCAAGTTCAAGCAATTTTCCTGCCTAGGACTAGAGGCATGCGCCACCACACCCAGCTGTTTTTTGTATTTTTAGTAGAGATGGGGGCTCACCATGTTGGTCAGGCTGGTCTCGATCTCCTGAACTCAAATGATCCACCTGCCTCGGCCTCCCGAAGTGCTGCGATTACAGGCGTGAGCCACCGTGTCCAGCCAATGGCTGCCTTCTTGCTGTGTCCTCACATGGTCTTTCCTCTGTGTGTGCACATCCCTGGTGTTTCTTTGTGTGTGCAGATTTCCTCTTCTTATGAAGACACCAGTCAGATTGGACTATGGCCAACCCCAATCGCCTCGTTTTAACTCAATTGCCTCCAAAGGCCCAATCTCCAAATACAGTCATATTCTGAAGAATCGGAGGTTAGAGCTTTGTATTAGCCCCTTCTAGCACTGCTATAAAGAAATACCTGAGACTGGGTAATTTATAAAGAAAAGAGGTGTAATAATTGTCTCACAGTTCCACAGCCTGTGCAGGTAGCATGGCTGAGGAGTTCTCAGGAAACTTAGAATCATGGCAGAAGGTGAAGGGGAAGCAAGCACATCCTACATGGCAGAAGTGGAAGAAAGAGAGAGAAGGGGGAGGTGCTACACACTTTTAAACAACCAAATCTCATGAGAACTCATTCACTATCATGAGAACAGCAATGGGGAAATCTGCTCCCAAGATTCAATTGCCTTCCACCAGGCCCCTCCTCCAACATTGGAGATTACAACTTGACACGAGATTTGGGTGGGGACACAAATCCAAACCATATTAAGCTTCACCATATGAATTTTTGGGGGGAGGTCGGGGAGACACAATTCAGTCCATATTATTCTTGAGGAATTTTCAATTTAGTCAGTGAGTTAAGCCACATATTCTTGAGTCAAAAAAAAAAAAAAAAAAAAAAAAAAAAAAAAAAAAAAAAAAAAAAAAAAAAAACAGCAACATTAAAGGTAGTAAACAAATGTCAAAGTGAAAATAATACAGAAAGTAACGAGTTGGGATTTTCTAAGGCAGTGGCAATTTCCCAGGCACAATCTCCTATTAAAAAAATAAAAGTCAGGAATACATGAGGACTGTGCATAGGGCAAAAGGCCTGTCTGCTTTTGGTTTGGAAAAACATTTAGTTCAGCAAATTATAATATGGTAGATTTAATCAATTTGGTGAAAAATATGATTCCTAACGCTGTTTGAAATTGTCTAGGCAAGAGAAAATTAGATTGTTTGAATGTTTTATTTGTAACCAATTATTTTTTGAAAAGGACAGGTGAGTGGGACCTACACATATAAAAATGCTAAAATTCCTCCATCCAGAAGGAAGCACTGTTAAGTCATCTCTACTAATCAGTTCATGCAGCAAATTTTGAATTGAGAGCTCCAATGATGTACTTGGGCCATTTGTGGGCTTGAGATAGATCAAAAAAAAAGAAAAGAAAAAAAAGGAACCACCTTGTGAGCCTCCTGCAGCACTCAGTCCAACCAATTGGAGCTTCCAGTTGTTAAACGTTTTGCTTGTTATTTTAACACAATGACCTGTCTTCTTCTTTCCCAATTTCTCCTCCTCTTCTTTCTTTCCTCATTTTTGTCCCTTTCTGTACTTCATTTTATTGGTAAAAGAACACATGATCAACAACCACAACAAACTGACACGATCCCTAATCTCCCAGATGCACAAAAATGATGGTGAAACCATCCTATGACCCACTCTTTACAGGGGCACCTAATAATATTCTGTTCAACTTGCAACAAAGGAATTGTGAGGGCCTCATTGTCAATGTATGTAAAAGCATTTTCGAGCAGTAAAGACCTCTTTAAATGTTGGCTATTACTACAATGGAGAACTAAACAAAGTAAAGTACTCAAAGGAAAGCAGGGTCCATTGAAGTTGGTCAAGCATACTGTAACTGTTGGGTATCTTGGAGCTAAGAAGATGCTTTTGTACCCTCTGATGGTAAAATGAGGAGCCATGTCATCAGGGAAATAAATATATATCATGGAAGAAGGGGAATTTCTGTATCCTCTTGCTTTTTTGCGAACTGTTTGTAAATCAGTGTTTGCTTTTAATTTTCCTACTGTGATGTGTCTGTTTTGTAGGCCTCTCAGAAAGATTAATCATAAAACAGAGCAAGATGGTACACTGAATTCCAGAACACAAGAAAGAGACCCAAGAAACTCAAGTGCCAATCAGCTACTCAAGTCATGGTACAAAGACAATTTAAAAGCTAAGCAAAGTATGGGCCTAGTGACCTGCAGGTTGACTACAACAAGTCCCCTCTCCCCAAATGGGGTTGCAGTCACATTACAACTGCAGAGTCAACCTATATTGCTCTCTGCTAAAGGCAGCTGTAGCAGCTCCATGATTGCCTAGGCCCTGCAACAAATACCAGGAGTGACTCCAAAACAATTCCCCAGGTCGTTGACCTAGACTGGTATTCCCCTGCCACACAAAATCCTAGGGGAAAATCTAAATAAAGAAAGGGATTGTCAGCTCCATTTTCTCAGTTTAAATCCACAGAGGAAAAACACCATAGATTTTTTTTTTTTTGAACGGTTTTGTTCTGTAGCCCAGGCTGGAGTACAGTGGTATGATCTTTTGGCTCACTGCAACCTCCACCTCCCAGGTTCAAGTGATTTTTCTGCCTCAGTCTCCTGAGTAGCTGGGATTACAGGCGCCTGCCACCATGTCTGGCTATCTTTTTTTTTTTTTTTTTTTAAAAAAAAAAACATTAGACCACTTTTAGATTAATTTAGCTTCTTGCACAGGTTTATTTGTTTGTTTTTCCAACGTAACCAGTCATTCCAAAAAGCAAAATTTTATTTGGCCTCAATGTCCAGCTTGCTTTTCACTCTCCTATCTGGTTTTGAATGAGGGGCTATTGGACCTTTCCTCTTCCTACAGGAAGTATCCACTTCCAATCTGGGATCAGGGACTTCCCAGTTATTCCAGAGGTAGGGAGGACACTGGATCTGGAAGGCTGGCCCACTACTCACAGTCTCCAAGCTTGTCTACCAGATGGCACCAGCTCCCGCCAAGCTGAGCCAGAGGGCGCATCTGGAAAGGACTTGAGACATATGGAACTCATCACTGTCATCACAGTTCCCCTCCCTCCCCTGCTTCAGTGCTTCTAAGAAGGGAGAGGCTGACATGAACCCTGGGGAGTCAGATCTGCTGTGCAGTTTACATGAACCCAGCATTCATGGTTAGACAGAACTCCTCTGGGCTGACTGTACTCTCCTGACATTTTCTCAGACTCTCACTAGCATGTGTAAAAAGAGGTAGAAGTAGGGAGGAGATGCCACATGCTGCACGAACAGTGTTTAAACTTCTGTGTCTTTCCCACTGGAAACTAGTGTGTTACGAAGGAAAAGTCATGGCCTTTGGAGTCATAATCTGGTCTTTGCCACTGTATTAATCAGCTTAGGCTAGGGCATGATGTGGTAACAAACAACCCCAAATCTCAGTGACTTGGAATAGCAAAGGTTTATTTCTCACCCAGGCTACATATCAGTTGTAGATCAGCTGCATCTGTCTTCTATGTGGTCATTATCTGCAGACCCAGACTAAAGGAGCAGCCAGTATCTGGGAAATTGATCTTGTGAAATAGAAATAAAAAGACAGTGAGATCACATGTTGGCTTTTAACGTTTCTGCTCACATCACTTCCATTTATATTTTGTGGACCAAACAAATCACATGGCCAAGCCTGACCCCAACAAAGCAGGGGTATTTAACCCACTCCCAAGGAGAAACAGCAAATAGATTGAGCAATAATACAACTTACCATAGCCACTTACTCTGTGTCCTGTGGCAAATTACTGTGACGTAAAAATGATGATGTACACCTGGAGATGATGATAGGATGATTAAATAAAATGCAGATTTAAAATAGAGTATTATGTTCCCTTAGCCAGGGGAAGCAATGAGGGACTGTGCCGTGAGGGCTGGTGCTATCTGGCCCAGATACTATGCTTTTCCCACAGTCTTCTCAACCTGTAGACCAGGAGATTCTCTCAGGAACCCACACCACCAGGGCCCTGGGTTTCAAGCACAAAACTGGGCAGCCGTTTGGGCAGACACCAAGTTATCTGCAGGAGTTCTTTTGTTCATACCCCAGTGGCGCCGGGAATGCCAGTGAGAGAGAACTGTTCACTCTCCTGGAAAGGAGGCTGAAGCCAGGGAGCCAAGTGGTCTTGTTCAGTGGATCCCACCTCCATGGAGCCCAGCAAGCTAAGATCCACTGGCTTGAAATTCTCACTGCCAGCACAGCAGTCTGAAGTCAAACTGAGATGCTGGAGCTTGATGGGGGAAGGGGCGTCCACCATTACGGAGGCTTGAGTAGGCAGCTGTCCCCTCACAATGCAAACAAAGCCACCAGGAAGTTCAGACTGGGCGTGGAACCCACCACATGACAAAGCTGCTATAGCCAGACTGCCTCGCTAGATTCCTTCTCTCTGGGAAAGGCATCTCTGAAAGAAAGGCAGTAGCCCCAGTCAGGGACATATAGATAAAATTCCCATCTCCCTGGGACATAGCACCTGGGGAAAGGGGCAGCTGTGAGAATAGCTTTAGCAGACTTAAATATTCCTGCCTGCCAGTTCTGAAGAGAACAGTGGATCTCCCAGCACAGTGCTCAAGCTCTGCTAAGGGACAGACTGTCTCCTCAAGTGGGTCCCTGATCCCCATGCTCCCTGACTGGGAGACACCTCCCAGCAGGGATTGACAGACACTTCATACAAGAGAGCTCCAGCTGGCATCTGGCAGGTGCCTCTCTGGGACAAACCTTCCAGAGGAAGGAGCAGGCAAACAGGGTCTGGAGTGGACCTCCAGCAAACTCCAGCAGACCTGCAGAAGAGGGACCTGACGGTTAGAAGGAAAATTAACAAACAGAAAGCATTAGCATCAACATCAACAAAAAGCATGCCCACACAAAAACCCCACCTGAAGGTCACCAAAATCAAAGACTAAAGGTAGATAATCCACAAAGATGAGACAAAACTAGCACAAAAGGCTGAAAATTCCAAAACCAGAATGCAGCTTCTCCTCCAAAGGATCACAACTCCTCACCAGCAAGGGAACAAAACTGGATAGAGAATGAGCTTGATGAATTGACAGAAGTAGGCTTCAGAAGGTGGGTAATAACAAACTCCTCTGACCTAAGGAACATGTTCTAACCCAGTGCAAAGAAGCTAAGAACTTTGATAAAAGGTTACAGGAACTACTAACTAGAATAACCAGTTTAGAGAAGAACATAAATGACCTGATGGAGCTGAAAAATACAGCACGAGAACTTCGTGAAGCATATACAAGTATCAATAGCCAAATCAATCAAGCAGAAGAAAGGATATCAGAGAAGATCAACTTACTTAATGAAATAAAGATCATCTTAATGAAATAAAGCATGAAGACAAGATTAGAGAAAAAAAATAATGAAAAGGAATGAACAAAGCCTCCAAGAAATATGGGACTATGTGAAAAGACCAAACCTACATTTGATTGGTGTACCTGAATGTGGTAGGGAGAATGGAACCAAGTTGGAAAACACACTTCAGGATATTATCCAGCAGAACTTCCCCAACCTAGCAAGACAGACTAACATTCAAATTCAGGAAATACAGAGAACATGACAAAGATACTCCTCGAGAAGAGCAACCCCAAAACACACAATCGTCAGATTTAACAAGGTTGAAATGAAGGAAAAAATGTGAAGGGCAGCCAGAGAAAAAGTCGGGTTATCCACAAAGGTAAGCCCATCAGACTAACAGCAGATTTCTCTGCAGAAACTCTACAAGCCAGAAGAGAGTGGGGGTCAATATTTAACATTCTTAAGGAAAGAATTTTCAACCCAGGATTCCATTTGCAGCCAAACTAAGCTTCACAAATGAAGGAGAAATAAAATCCTTTACAGACAAGCTAATGCTGAGGGATGTTGTCACTACCAGGCTGGCCTTACAAGAGCTACTGAAGGAAGCAGTAAATATGGAAAGGAAAAACCAGTACCAGTCGCTGCAAAAACATACCAAAATGTAAAGACCATCGACACTATAAAGGAACTGCATCAACTAATGGACAAAATAACCAGCTGGCATCATAATGACAGGATCAAATTCACACATAACAATATTAACCTTAAATGTAAATGGGCTAAGTGCCCCAATTAAAAGACACAGACTGGCAAATTTGATAAAGACTTAAGACCCATCAGTGTGCTATATTCAGGAGACCCATCTCACATGCAAAGACACACATAGGCTCAAAATGAAAGGATGAAGGAATATTTACCAAGCAAATGGAAAGCAAAAAAAGGCAGGGGTTGCAATCCTAGTCTCTGATAAAACAGACTTTAAAACAATGAAGATTAAAAAAAAAATAAGACAAAGAAGGACATTACATAATGGTAAAGGGATCAATGCAACAAGAAGAGCTAACTATCCTAAATATATATGCACCCAATACAAGAGCACCCAGATTCATAAAGCCAGTTCTTAGAGACCTAGAAAGAGATTTAGACTCCTACACAATAATAGTGGGAGACTTTAACACCCCACTGTCAATATTAGAGAGATCAACAGGAGAGAAAATTAACAAGGATATTTAGAACTTGAACTCAGCTCTGGACCAAGTGGACCTAATAGACATCTACAGAACTGTCCACCCCAAATCAACAGAACAAACATTCTTCTCAGCACCACGTTGCACTTATTCTAAAATTGACCACATTATTGGAAGTAAAACATTCTTCAGCAAATGTAAAAGAACGGAAATCATAATAAATAGTCTCGCAGGCCACAGTGCAATCAAATTAGACTCAGGATTAAGAAATTCACTCAAAACCATACAACTACATAGAAATTGAACAACCTGCTCCTGAATTACTATTGGGTAAATAATGAAATTAAGGAAGAAATAAATAAGTCCTTTGAAACCAATGGGAACAAAGACACAACATACCAGAATCTCTGGGACACAGCTAAAGCAGTGTGTAGAGGGAAATTTATAGCACTAAATGCCCACAAGAGAAATTAGAAAGATCTAAAATTGACATCCTAACACCACAATTAAAAGAACTAGAAAAGTAAGAGCAAACAAATTCAAAAGCTAGCAGAAGACAAGAAATAATTAAGATCAGAGCAGAACTGAAGAAGATGGAGACACGAAAAACCCTTCAAAAAATCAATGAATCCAGGAGCTGGTTTTTTGAAAAGATAACAAAATAGATAGACTGCTAGCAAGACTAATAAAGAAGAAAAGAGAGAAGAATCAAATAGACAAATAAAAATGATAATGGGGATATCACCACTGATCCTACAGAAATACAAACTATAATCAGAGTATACTATAAACTCCTCTACACAAATAAACTAGAAAATCTAGAAGAAATGGATAAACTCCTGGACACATACACCCTCCAAGACTAAACCAGGAAGAAGTTGAATCCCTGAATAGACCAATAACAAGTTATGAAATTGAGGCAGTAATTAGTAGCCTACCAAGCAAAAAACAAACAAACAAACAAACANGAGCTGGTTTTTTGAAAAGATAACAAAATAGATAGACTGCTAGCAAGACTAATAAAGAAGAAAAGAGAGAAGAATCAAATAGACAAATAAAATGATAATGGGGATATCACCACTGATCCTACAGAAATACAAACTATAATCAGAGTATACTATAAACTCCTCTACACAAATAAACTAGAAAATCTAGAAGAAATGGATAAACTCCTGGACACATACACCCTCCAAGACTAAACCAGGAAGAAGTTGAATCCCTGAATAGACCAATAACAAGTTATGAAATTGAGGCAGTAATTAGTAGCCTACCAAGCAAAAAACAAACAAACAAACAAACAAACAAAAAACTCAGGACTAGATGGATTCACAGCTGAATTCTACCAGAGGTACAAAGAAGAGCTGGTATCCTTCCTTCTGAAACTATTCCAAACAATAGAAAAAGAGGGACTCCTCCTTAACTCATTTTATGAGGCTAGCATCATCCTGATACCAAAGCCTGGCAGAGACACAACAAAAAAAGAAAATTTCAGGCCAATATCCCTGATTAATATCGATGCAAAAATCCTCAATAAAATACTGACAAACCGAATCCAGCAACACATTAAAGCCACCGCGATCAAGTTGGCTTCACCCCTGGGATGCAAGGGTATTCATTTTCAACATATGCAAATCAATAAACGTAATCCATCACATAAACAGAACCAATGACAAAAGCCACACAATTATCTCAATAGATGCAGAAAAGGCCTTTGATAAAATTCAACACTCTTAATACTAAAAACACTCAATAAACTAGGTGTTGATGGAATGTATCTCAAAATAATAAGAGCTATTTATGACAAACACATAGCCAATATCATACTGAATGGGCAAAAACTGGAAACATTCCCTTTGAAAACCGGCACAAGCAAGGATGCCCTCTCTCACCACTCCTATTCAACATAGTGTTGGAAGTTCTGGCCAAGACAATCAGGCAAGAGAAAGAAATAAAGCGTATTCAAACAAAAAGAGAGGAAGTCAAATTGTCTCTATTTGCAGATGACATGATTGTGTATGAAAGCCCCATTGTCTCAGCCCAAAAACTCTTTAGGCTGATAAGCAACTTCAGCAAAGTCTCAGGATACAAAATCAATATGCAAAAATTACAAGAATTTCTATACATGAATAACAGACAAACAGAGAGCCAAATCATGAATGAACTCCCATTCACAATTGCTGCAAAGAGAATAAAATACCTAGGAATATAACTTACAAGGGTCATGAAGGACCTCTTCAAGGAGAACTACAAACCATTGCTCAAGGAAATAAGAGAAGACACAAATGGAGAAACATTCCATTTGAAGAATCAATATTGTGAAAATGGTCATATTGCCCCAAGTAATTTATAGATTCAATGCTATTCGCATCATTGGGAATCCCATCAAGCTACCACTGACTTTCTTCACAGAATTAGAAAAAACTACTTTAAATTTCATATGGAACCAAAAAAGAGCCCGTATAGCCAAGACAATCCTAAGCAAAAAGAATAAAGCTAGAGGCATCGTGATACCTGACTTCAGACTATACTACAAGGCTACAGTAACCAAAACGGCATGGTACTGGTACCAAAACAGATATATAGACCAATGGAACAGAACAGAGGCCTCAGAAATAACACCACACATCTGCAACCATCAGAACTTTGACAAACCTAATGAAAACAAGCAATGGTTAAGAACCCCCTGTTTAATAAATAGTGTTGGGAAAACTGGCTAGCCATATGCAGAAAACTGAAACTGGACCCCTTTCTTACACCTTATACAAAAATTAACTCAAGATGGATTAAAGACTTAAATGTAAGACACAAAACCATAAAAACCCTAGAAGAAACCTAGGCAATGCCATTCAGGACATAGGCATGTGCGAAGACTTCATGACTAAAACACCAAAAGCAATGGCAACAAAAGCCAAACTTGACAAATGGGATATAATTAAACTGAAGAGCTTCTGCACAGCAAAAGAAATTATCATCAGAGTGAACAGGCAACCTACAGAATGAGAGAAAAATTTTGTAATCTATCCATCTGATAAAGGGCTAATATCTAGAATCTACAAGGAACTTAAACAAATTTACAAGGAACTTAAACAAATTTCTAAATATACAAAAAAAGTCCATCAAAAAGTGGGAGAAGGATATGAACAGATATTTCTCAAAAGAAGACATGTATGCAGCCAACAAACATATGAAGAAAAGCTCATCATCACTGGTCATTAGAGAAATGCAAAGCAAAACCACAATGAGATACCATGTCACACCAGTTAGAATGGTAATCATTAAAAAGTCAGGAAACAATAGATGCTGGAGAGGATGTGAAGAAATAGGAATGCTTTTACACTGCTGGTGGGAGTGTAAATTAGTTCAACCATTGTGGAAGACAGTGTGACAATTCCTCAAGGATCTAGAACCAGAAATGCCATTTGACCCTGCAATCCCATTACTGGGTATATACCCAAAGGTTTATAAGTCATTGTAGTATAAAGACGTATGCACACATATGTTTGTTGCAGCACTATTCACAATAGCAAGGCTTGGAACCAACCCAAATGCCCATCAATGATAGATCAGATAAAGAAAATGTGGGACATATTCACCATGGAATACTATGCAGCCGTAAAAAATGATTTCATGTCCTTTGCAGGGACATAGATGAAGCTGGAAACCATTATTGTCAGCAAACTAACACAGGAACAGAAAACCAAACACCACATGTTCTCACTCATAAGTGGGAACTGAACAACGAGAACACATGGACACAGTGAGGGGAACATCACACACCAGGATCTGTCAGGGGGTTGGGGGCAAGGGGAGGGATAGCATTAGAAGAAGTACCTAATGTAGAAGATGGGTTGATGGTGCAGCAAACCACCATGGCACATATATACCTATGTAACAAATCTGCACGTTTTGCACATGTATCCCAGAACNTGCCATTTGACCCTGCAATCCCATTACTGGGTATATACCCAAAGGTTTATAAGTCATTGTAGTATAAAGACGTATGCACACATATGTTTGTTGCAGCACTATTCACAATAGCAAGGCTTGGAACCAACCCAAATGCCCATCAATGATAGATCAGATAAAGAAAATGTGGGACATATTCACCATGGAATACTATGCAGCCGTAAAAAATGATTTCATGTCCTTTGCAGGGACATGGATGAAGCTGGAAACCATTATTGTCAGCAAACTAACACAGGAACAGAAAACCAAACACCACATGTTCTCACTCATAAGTGGGAACTGAACAACGAGAACACATGGACACAGTGAGGGGAACATCACACACCAGGATCTGTCAGGGGTTGGGGCAAGGGGAGGGATAGCATTAGAAGAAGTACCTAATGTAGAAGATGGGTTGATGGTGCAGCAAACCACCATGGCACATATATACCTATGTAACAAATCTGCACGTTTTGCACATGTATCCCAGAACTTAAAATATAATAAAAACAAAATCAAACAAAAAAATATAAGGTTAGGGAGGCGTGACAGTAACTACATTCTGGTAATAAACATGTCTTTTTTATGAAAAAATTAAAAATACAGTATTACATAGTAAGAGCTAAATAAGTTAATTATCACCCACACATTACATACTAGACTTATCAGTCAAAGAAATTCTCATCTCTTCAGAACTAGCTATAATGATACTCTAATAATATGCAGATGTGGCAAGGTTAATTACTCCTCTTAGGAAATACTTGCATTTTAATATGGCCTTGCATGCTGGTTTAACCTAAAGGCTTAACTCTAATAGTGGGAATTTCAGACACGGTAAGGGGTTAATCTACTTGACTGCTTGTCTCCCTGCACGTGTGGCCCTCTAAGCTTTTCAGTTTGGACCATTTAACCTTGATGTGTGGATTCAGCCCTGGGGCAGGGCCTGGCACTATTTCTCTCTCTCACTAGAAAGGATTACATAACCCTAGCACAGTCACTTGGTGACTCAGTCCCAACACAGCTTCAAAAATAGTTTCATGCAATCTTTTCCTGTGATTCTTATAGGTTCCAATGGCTGAGTCCTCATCTTTGTTCCTGAACCTGTACCAGTTTCTTCTAAAGCCTGCCTTGCTATCCCACTTGTCCCCACCTCCTAGAATTCAGAGACCTCCTGTTGACCCTCAGCCTGCAATTTCTTATTTTACGAGCTTCTTATATAAATAAAACAATGCCACAGTCCTCCCACCTGCTGGGACACTCACCCTTTGCCTCCCACAGAACCTCTCTGATACCCACTGTCCACCCATCTGGACCACCACCTTTTGCCAGCTGATGGTACCTCCTATGTCCCTACTGATGTGTTGGGCTCAGTGAATTACATTCTGTTGGTCCTGGCACCAACCACACTCTAGTTCAGCAGCAGAAAGGTGAGAGACATTTTGTAGAGTTGTTAAATCACTGGTACCAAAGCCAGGCCTGGCTGATATCCCATAAATAGTTCCTCCAGGCATCAAAGCATAAGACATTTCTTCAGTCACTGGAGTCATCACAGCTGCCCCTCCATAAAGTATCAATACTACCATGCCAGTGGCAGGGAACAGAGGCAACTCTAAACAACAGAAGCAGGGGTCCATATCTGTGGGGTTCTGACTCCCCCACGGCTTTGTGGTGATGATACTAAGGATCACTAAACATGTTTTCATGTTTTCAAAAATTCCTGAAATGCTTTCTATTGTCCTAGAATTAGTGGCCAGGTATCTCTACTTTCTAACAGTACCATCTATGCTTGCACCATGCACTGCCCCCAGAACACACTAAGAGCTAACAAAACATCCCTACTACTCCCAAGCGTCACACTAGCCCAGTTTACACAAGAAGGCTGGAAGTTGGGAAAGCACATGTGATGTGTCCCATTGCAGGGAGTTCTGTGTTCATGGTGAGAGGCTTTTCCTCTGTTTACCAGCGGGGAGGACAGGCACTTTCTTCTCACATGTAATATTTAGTGTAACATTAGCTGCTATAATCAGTGAACCCAAAATTCCATTATGGCTCAAACACAACAGTTTCTTTCTCACATAACAATTCAAAGCAGGTTTTCTATTTCCACCGAGGGCTTTCCTCTGTAAGTGATTCAGGGATACTGAGTTTTTCCATCATGTGGTTTTGCCATCATTTCCTGGGTCCTCATCGTCTGCAATCAGCCATTGGAAGTGGCAAGAGTGCCTGGAGTGAGCACATCTGCCTACTAAATGCTTTGACCTGGAAGTGTCCCACATCACTTCTGCTCACAACCCATTGGCGAGAATCAGTCATGTGGGCACACCTGGAGGCAAAGGAGCTGGGACTTGTAGGCCCTGATTGGAAAGCTCTTTCTGAGAGACACGGAGAGGAGAGGGGAGCACAAATCCTAGTGGATATCTACCTACAACTACAACATTACCTAGTAGTATCAAGTGAAGGAGAGAAGGCTTCACGGGCACCACTTGTAGAGACTGAAGGTCCCAGCAAGAAGTGGAGAATATCACTCCACCTCTGGATGGATGCTTACAGAGCTGCACAATCTCAGTCTTGTTATGGAATCACAGAGAGTTGTAACGGAATTGTTAGGATATCTAGACATATGTCATACGCTGATGGGGCAGAAAGGATGCTTTTGAACCCAGAGACTAGTGCTTGCTTTTTGTCTGGATATTTCTAAAGAAGAGCTAGCAGAGTGAGAAATATCAGTAATATACCATATCATGTAAGAAAATGATGGCTAAGACAGCCTCATCCCAGTCCCCCATGACTCTCAGAAGGTATGGAACATACCCCAATGATTTTTATAGCATCATGCAAAGGAACATAGAAGCTGTAGTGGGAGAGAGGAGATGTAAGGTTGTCAGGGCAGCTACAAGCCAAGTGAGGTAATACCCTATTGGGAGAGGAGGGTAGGAACCTGGACTGCCAGCCAAACTGAAAAAGAGATACAATTGTCTCTCTCTGAAGGGATCTCAGTACCAAGGGTGGTGGTGGGGCCGGGAAACCGACAGAATTTGACACTACCCTCAAGGAAACCTTGAAGACTATCTATGAAAAACTACCCCCCTCAACTATCCCATCTGTTTGAGCCACCAGCATCTAACAGAACCAGATCAAAACAGAGCTTGGTCAGAGATATCTCCCTACCACACATATGTGGCCAATTACGTAAGATGACCCCTGCCTGCACCATCTCTCCTTCCTGACTCCTAGCACCCCAGAGGATGAAGACCTAGAAGAGGAGGAGAGATAGGGGTGTGTGTGCCTTCATCCTCCTTTGCTTCCAATATTTAAAGGTCACTGCTCAGGTCTGTGCTGCAAGGAGAGGGTGGGGAATGAGTTTTAATAGACTTAGAAATTGAACTGGACTTACAATTAAGCAAAGGTGACAAGAAAGTTATGAAATCAGCTGAATATGGTGTTAAGAAACAGGAAATAGGGGATTTATCAGAGCATAGCTTAAAGTGGTAATTGGGGAAAATAAAACTGTTATACTCCACTGAATTTAATCTCCTCAATACATTGCTAAACCTATTCCTGAGTCATTACCTGCATGTATTTTCCTGATTCAGAACTAACTTTCTAATTTCAGGAGTGGGGTTAAATGCAGGCTGTTTTTTCTTTAAAGTATGGGCATTAATTTAGGGAAGATGGTCTGGTAAGCATAGGTAAAACCCAACCAAGCTTTAATTCGGCCTTCCAATCTCCCCTGTCCCAAAAGGGCCCCAAAAGAAGATGGGGCTCCCAGCCAACAGAAGAATAAAGTTCCTTCTCATTCCAAGCAGGATTTCATGCTCACAGATGGTGAAGAGGAAATGGAGTGGTTCCAACTGTGACTTCCTAAGAAAACTAGGTCTTCTTCCTCCCATTAGGGGAAAAGACAGCAGTGGCATAGGTTTCAGAAGATGCACCCCAACAGCATGGACTAATGCGTTCCATTACCTTAGGCTATCCTGGAGAGAGTGGTTATAGCCCTGAATCTTAACAAGAAGGCAAGGCCACTTATTCACTGATTTATGATCTATTTGGCAGATACGGAACATCGCAGCATGTCAGGCATTCTCTGCTTCGCTGTTGGGATACATCAGTGAACAAACAGAAAATTCCTACCCCAGTAGAGCTCACATTGTGGCACGAGAGAGAAAGAATCAACAATGAAATGTCATACATGCTTTTAATGACGTGAGCGAGCAGGCTGTGCAGTTATCCTGGGGAAGAGCATTCCAGACACAGGCTCTGAGGCAGGAGCTTGCCTGGATTTTTTGAGAAACAATGAGGATGCCAGGGTGACTGGAGCAGATTTTGAGTGGAGGGATATGCAGCAGGAGATGTGGTCAGAGAGGTAAGTGAAGTCATCTTGAGGACTCTGCCTCATGCTCTGAGTGAAACTGAGAGCCATCAGAGGGTTTTGAGCAAAAGAGTAACATGATCTGAGTTACATCCCCAGAAAGGATCTGGGGCCAGGTCTGGTGGCTTATGCCTGTAATCCCAGCATTTTGGGGGGCCACGGCGGGCAGATCACCTGAGGTCAGGAGTTCAAGACTAGCCTGGACAACGTGGTGAAACCCCATCTCTACTAAAAATACAAAAGTTAGCCAGGTTTGTGGCACACACCCATAATCCCAGCTACTCGGAAGGCTGAGGCAGGAGAATCACTTGAACCTGGGAGGTGGAGGTTGCAATGAGCCAAGATCATGCCACTGCACTCCATCCTGGACAAAAGAAAAAAAAATTAAAGTAAAATCATTAAAATTTAAAAATAAATTAAAAATTAAAAAAGACCTGGCTAGGTGTGGGGGCTCACATCAGTAATCCCAGCATTTTGGGAGGCCAAGGCGTGTGGATCACTTGAGCCCAGGAGTTGGAGATTATTCTGGGTAACATGACAATATCCCATCTCTACAAAATAATACAAAAAAAAAAAGGCAAAAAACTGACCAGACATAGTGGCGCTTGCCCACAGTCCCAGCTACTCAAGAGGCTGAGGTGGGAGGACCACCCAAGCCCAGGATGTCAAAGCTGCAGTGAGCCATGATCGCAGCACTGCACTCCAGGCTAGGTGACAGAGTGAGACTCTGTCTGAGAAAAAAAAAAAAATCATTCTCACTACTTGAAAAACTTGAAGAGAAACTCTAGGGAAGGCAAGGGCGAATGTGAAGAAACTCAGTGGGAGGCTACAGAAATGATTCAGCTAAGAGATTATGAAAACTTGGGCTGGAATAGTGAGAAATTGCCAGATATGTATTTTGAGATGGAGTCTCGCTCTGTCGCTCAGGCTGGAGTGCAGTGGCGCGATCTCTGCTCAATGCTCCACCTCCTGGGTTCACGCCATTCTCCCACCTCAGTCTCCTGAATAGCTGAGACTATAGGTGCCTGCCACCACACCCGGCTAATTTGGTTTTTGTATTTTTAGTACAGATGGGGTTTCACCGTGTTAGCCAGGATGGTCTTGATGTCCTGACCTCATGATCCGCCCACCTAGGCCTTCCAAAGTGCTGGGATTACAGGCGTGAGCCACCACACCCAGCTGAGCCAGTGCAGTTTTCTAATGGATTGGATATGGGGTATGAGAGAAAGACAGATATCATGATGTATACAATTTTTTAGTCTGAGCAACTGGAATATGAAGTGGTCATCAATGTGTGTAGGAATACTGCAAAGAAGCAGGTTTTACAGAGTATATCAAGAGGTCAGCTCTGACCATGTTAAATTTGAGACACCCAGGAAAGGATGTTGAGTTAGCAGCTGGATATGTGAGTAGCACTTAGGAGAAAGGTTCAGATTGGAGATAAAAATTTGGAATTCATAGGCATATGGATGGTTTTTAAAGCCCTGAGAAAAAATTAGATTACCAGGGTTGAGGGTGGAGAGTCAGTGTAGACAGAAAACAGAATCAAGAACTGTGCGATGGGATACTGAAATGTTAAGAGGTTAGGAAAAAGAGGAGAAATCAACAAAGGATATGGAGGAGGGATTAGTGAGGTATAAGAATAGTCAGTGCTTTGCTGGTAACTTTATAACATCCAGTTTATCAGGAAAAAAAAAATCTCAATATATAGAGCTTACAAATTTCCATGATGTAAATAATTCAACTATGGCCAATGTTAAGTTCCCAGTGTGGAATCAACTACTCATGAGTTTCTTAAAACTTTAACAACCATCAGCCCTCGTGAGCCAATATTAACCAGCTCCACCACACCACTTATAAGACTATTATGAACAGCTATAAACCACAACATTTTAAATCATAGTTTAAATGAATAACTTTCTTACAATATATTTTAAAATGACAAAATCAACATAAGGAGAAATAAGAAACTTGTATAAGCCAATTACCATTCAAGAAGTTGTAATTGCAATCAAAGCTCCCTCTTTCCTCCAAAAAAGAATCACACCCAGATGATTTCATATTATGAGTTCTATCAAAGTTTGAGTGAGATAATCACTCTCTGATATAAGTTGTTTAAGAAGTAAAAAGGAAAAGCTGTCCAACTGGCTTTATTAGGATTGTATAATCTTGGTAATTAAACTGGAAAAGGGCACCATAAGATTTGAAAATTTACAGGCCAATTTCACTTTTGAAAAAAAATACAAAAGCCAAAAAAATGCTAACTGTCTTACTTTGAGATTCCTCAAAGCAGATCCTATTATAAGGATTCATGGGCAATGATTTTATTTGGAAGGTGACACAAGGAAACACCAGTAAGTGAATGAAGAGGTGAGAGAGAAAAAGGAAGGAAGCAAATGCATTTTCAAACAAGTTACCACTGTGAGTAACTTGAGTTTAATCTATTGAGTTAAATTGAAAGCCAATGTAGAACACATGCTTCAGTGTTATTCCTGCTGAAGAACACGGAAACTGGGTCCTTTATTCTCCCAACATATCAGTCATTCGTTGATGGCTACTCCTGAGATAGAAGAAGTGTTATTTGTCTGGTACTTACAGTCTGGCATGCACACAGGCAGGGGAGGCCCAGTGACCACAGAAAACTCTGAGGCCAAGAATCACAGATGCTGTTAGTCAGTTTGTCACACACAGAAACAGTCCATACCAAGTCAGCATGAGCAGAACGCAAAAGCACCTACTACTTTAGCTAACTAAATCGCATATTAAATAGAATGTCATAATGCTCAAGTAGGACTGAACACAGAAATGCAGTGAACATTTAAAAATCTGTACTAGTATCATGTGTTTATACCACATTATAGTACTACATGTCAGTAATTACCTCAGCAGACATCAAAAAGTTATTTAATAAATTCAACACCTATTTATGATTTTTTTTAAGTTTTTAGGAAAAGAAGAGAGACTTAACTTGCTTTTGGAACAGCTTACATGCATAGATATACATTTCCCTTACCCTTATTTGCCAACATGTGAGCAGCTTTACATGATAATGTCAAGAAGCTACCCACCATTGGCTTGATCCTTCCCGGGCTTAGATGACTGCCCCACCTTAGCCTCTCAAGTAGCTGGAACTACAAGCGCACACCACCACACCTGGCTAATTTTTGTATTTTTTGCAAAGATGGGTTTTTGCCATCTTGCCTAGACTGTTTTTGAGCTCCTGGTCTCAAGTGATCTACCCACCTAGGCCTCTCAAACTAGGATTACTAGGGGATGCAAAGAAGCCCACGTTTAAGCAATATTTTTCTAAGTCTATCCCCAGAATTGATGCATTTATGAAGATGGTCTTGGCCACAACCCTGCCAGCAGCCACTAGGAAAGTGGGGCCATGAGCAGCTGCTATACTGCATGTTTTCAGACACCCACCCCTTACTGCCTACACATAGCCATGGCATCTGCTGCATCAGGACATGGGGATGGAGAGCACCTCTACTCACTGTGCTGCCCCCATACTTGTGTGGGGAGCCTTCCTTGGAGCCAATTAATTATAAAATGGATTAGACTAAGAAGGACTGATGCTCTGTCTCTGTGCTGACTGCTCATCAGCATTGCCACCCTCACTTGTCAAAATGGAACCTGCTCACCCTCTGTCCAATCTGTCCTCTAGATAAATGATTTCTTCTCTGCCCCTCATCACCAATTTTAGAAACCAGTGCTGTTTACAAAATCCACTCTTCCTACCTGAAAATATCTGTTTCAGTACCAAGGACAGAAACCCTGTATTTCTCAGTTGCTTGAGTGGGAAAACATACCATTCTAAGAACTGCACCACGTTTAAGGAAACTGTCTTCAGCTGGGAAAAAGGGTGCCAAACTGAGCAACCCCTGCGTTATTTTCAGGCCAGCTCATGAAATGAAAGCCATAAACACTAATAGTTGTTTTAAGCAATCCCCGATTCTCTTAGTGTTCCAGTAGCACCTACCACAAAGAATTGTAATTTTTTTGATAACTTCTCTGCATCCCCCATTAGACAATAAGCTCCTGGAAGGCAGAGGTTACAACTTCTACTTGATCATTCCTAGCAACTTGCATCTTGCACTGGGCACATAAAGGCTGTATAAATGGTTGCTTAAATAAGTGATATGTAGAAGCTGATGATAAGTCTAAATAAAAACCTAGAGGATGTATTAAGCTTCAGAACTAAAATCAAGGGTGAAATTATACTATCACTTCCTCATTCCTCCCTTGGCATCCTCACCAACTCCAAGCCTCTCCCATCCCATTCACTCAGGTTACCATCTTAAATCAAAAGAAGAAGAATAAAGCTATTTTTATGCATCCAAAAATATTATCTAGGAGCTAAGCATGGCTGGAGGGATGGGAAAGGAAATTCTACGAGCCAGGAGCTAAAGGGGAATGATCTCACTCAAGGTAATGTCAACTCCCAAAGTCAAAAGAAAAATCAGAGAAAGAAACAAAAGCATGCAAGAGTGCTCAGTGAAAAATGCCAGGAGATCATCCAAAGCCAAAGGGGCCACAAGCAGGCATTGAAGTCAGAGTACAGAGTAAAGATTTAAAGTGGGTAAGATGAAAGCAAGAGCAAGCATAAGTGAAAGTCATTGTCTTTTAACATGGAGGCACGAAGGAGAGAGCAATTCATGCTCCCTTTGTGGATGCTACATATCAAGATAGTTTAAGATAAAGTGAATACAAACCTTTCTTAGTGTAACTTTCCAAAATAAAATTCACAAATAACCCCTAGCATAAACACAGACAATTTCTAATCAAAGAACTTAGTCATTTCTGCCATCACTGAGTGGCTCCAGACATAATTTAACAGCAGTTCAAATTTAATATGACGTAAGATATTTAAAGAACTGTTCACTTGGTTTTACAACAACACAGAAGTACTGTGTTCCAAAATGATGCACTTTTCCATGAAAAAAGTTGATGCTGAAGTATCTAATGATTCATAAGCTCTGATGCATACTGTTGCAGAGTGAAGCAATATGGAAAAGAAATTCCACTCATTTTTCGGAAAGTCAGTTTCTCATGCATGATCTTACTTTTCAACTACTAATCTGTGCAATGAATAAAAGCATAATTTAATTTGATCAAATTTTATTTTATTTCATTAAATATCTGCATTGAAAGAGAACAATTTATTGCATGGCCATATGAAAGCTTTGACAGGTCACCCATCTAAGTGGACATGACTTGCATTGATAATGTCAACTTTACTAACAAATAAACACTGATGATTGGAGACGACCATTTGAGTATTCTGCTGCTGGTGAAACATACCGAAGAGTGGCTTAAGGAATTTATAAGTTAATTTTTCTCACACATAAAGGAAGGCTCCAGGTAAGAAGTCCAGGGCTGAACTGGCAACCCTAGACTCATGAAGAACCCAGAGCCCTTCTATCTTTCTGCTCCACCATCCTTGGCTCATGGTCTCCATTTCCAAATCACCGTCTCACCCAAAATGGCCGACTGGGCTCTAATGATCATATCCAAATTCAAGATAAAACAGGTAAAGACCAAAAAGTCACACAGCTGTCAGTTCATGTTTTAAGCAGATTTCCCAAAAGCCCTAGAAGCCAAGTAGACTAGGAAGTGTAGACTTTAGCTGGCACTTTTCCAACCAGAACAAAAAGGAAGTATTGTTACTAAGGAAAGAGAAAATTAATATCAAGTACCTGAGTAGCCCCCATTATATGGACAAGGAAAATAAAGCCCAAAGTGTCTGACTGCCTTGCCCAACCTCAAAAAAACTGGTAAGGATACATTCCAGAAAATTTTCACAGGCATCCATTCATTTCTCTCTTCTGTCATCCTAAAAAGAACTTTGATTTTCTTCAGGTATTCACTTCTCCTACACACAGAGTCAAAGCTATTCACACATCTACCCCCAGAGATGGGCTTGATTCATTTAAAGGCCATCCCATCTCCTTTGCTATAATGAGCTCCAGACCAGTCACATGAAGTCAAATGAGTCAATTAGACACAGAAGGGGTTTTTCCATGGCTTCTGGAAGTTTTCTTTGATCTTCTCGGAAGAAATCCCCAGAAGTAATATTTTAACTCCCTCAATTATCTTATTAGTCGGTATGAGGTTTCATTCTAGGGCAACCCTTCAATATCACCCATGTAAACAACACACAAGAAGGAGAGAATAAGAAAATGGTGGCTGCATGCAGCGGCTCACGTCTGTAATCCCAACACTTTGTGAAGCCAAGGCGGGGTGGATCACGAGGTCAGGAGATCGAGGTCAACATGGTGAAACCCCGTCTCTACTGAAAATACAAAAATTAGCTGGGTGTGGTGGTGCACCTGTAATCCCAGCTACTCGGGAGGCTGAGGCAGGAGAATCTCTTGAACCCAGGAGGCAGAGGTTGCAGTGAGTCGAGATGGCGCCACTGCACTCCAGCCTGGCAACAAGCAAGACTATCTCAAAAAAGAAAAAGAAAAAAGGAAAATGGCAAGAAAACAAAGTTGGAGTAAATTGATTAAATTAACATAGTGGGGCTTTGCAGACGCTGCCGCCGAGGAAATTCTTGTTCTTGTAGTACATAGCCATGGTCAACCCTACCGTGTCTTCGACATTGCCGTCGACGGCGAGCCCTTGGGCCCGCGTTCCTTCGAGCTGTTTGCCAGAACAAGGTTCCAAAGAAGCAGAAAAATTTCGTGCTCTGAGCACTGGAGAGAAAGGATTTGGTTATAAGGGTCCTGCTTTCACAGATATTCAGGGTTATGTGTCAGGTGGTGACTTCACACGCACATAATGCACGTGGTGGCCAATGTCCATCTATGGGAGAAATTGAATATGTGAATCTTTCATCCTATAAGGTTCATACATTCCCTGCTATCTTGTCCATGCAATCTCTCTATATATGTCCTGTATTGTCTCATGTGGTCTTCTATAAGATATAATATTGGATCTGAGCGCTTTGGTTCAGGTATATGGCTATATATCCTATGCTAGTAATGATTCATCCTGATTTGCTTGACTTGGTATCAACTTCTGTAATAGAGTTGTGTATCTCACCTAGATCTCATCTTTGGAATCTGCCAAGCATCCCATCACTTTCTGCATGTGAGAGAGCAGCGCCTCATCGCCGCGATAATATTGTATGCTCTCCTGGAGTTATTCTCCTCCTATGACAATTGTGCCTCATCTCGATATGTGCAGATCACGCTTCTATAGTTCTACCTGTTTGCTCGTCAATCTATCTGGGGTTTACTTCGCTGCACTAGCCTCTCTTGCTCTCTGGTCTTCTGCCAGATGTAGGTATTGTATATACAACACATATCTCCCTAATGATATACGCTGAGACCTAAATACCAGACAATGATGGAACTGTAGAGTCATCTTATCGAGGGACCTGCTTTTTTCTTACTGTCTTGTCAATGTGTGCAACTAGTCTCAAGGCATACTGTCTTAGTCGAGCTGTGAGTACATGAATCACGATTGGACAGTGATGGGATAACGAAATGTCATCTCTACTGAAAATACAGAAAAATTAGCCGGGCGTGGTGGCGGGCACCTGTAATCCCAGCTACTAGGGAGGCTGAGGCAGGAGAAAGACGTGAACCCAGGAGGCGGAGCTTGCAGTGAGCGGAGATTGTGCCACTGCACTCCAGCCTGGGCAACAGAGCAAGACTCTGTCTCAAAAAAATTTTTTTAAAAATAAAATAAAATAAATTAACATAGTGGTCTACCTTACCTCTGGATTCCAGGTAAATTTTCCTACTGTTTAGGATGACTTCGGTTTGGTGGCTCTTATTGTTGTCAGTTTTTCAGACACACCTGGTTTGACACTGGTTCCTGCTTGGTTGCCTCCAACATCCTGCATCCACATTCTTTGCATAGTGGAAGCCATTCTACTAACATCTTAGGGCCTGACAGCACTTGGAAGTATCATTAAAAAGGCCATGTAAGTAACAACAAGTTCTTGTTTGAATTTAGACTAACCTTAAGGATACTTCCATATTTAGCTATTCACCGCAGTAACTATAATTAAAGTTTCCTCTTTTTCTCTGTTTTCACAAAAAGCTGTGTTTTCTTTCTCTACCAAAGCCTGGTATCATAGTAAAGGTCACAGCATGTCTTCTCTACCTCAACAATCATGTCAGCCTTGCTGCTTGACACAGATCAGGCATCTCTTGACGTCCCATTGCTTAAGCCTGAATATATTTCTCACTGTGGCTGATCTCTGGCTCCTGCAGCATGTCAGTTGTCTCCTTAAATTGTTACTTTCTTGTGCATATTTATGGAAGCAATCTAATCGGTTGAAATTGATGCTGCTACATTTGAGGGGAGTTTGTATCATAAATACTATTGCAGCTTGAGTAAACATGCCATGGCCAAAGTCCACCAACAGGTTAACATCCATCAATGACTGCCTTTTCAGAATTGTACACAAGCTGTCTTTACTAATGGCTATTTACACATCCAACAACATTTGTTGATACTAATGCTTATCATTATTGAACTTTTAAAGCTTTTTTTTTGGCTGTGCTAAGTATTTTTGTGATTGATAGTTAAGTAAAGAACAGGCCATTAGAGAACGTAAGCACATGTGTCAACAAATGGACAAATATTGATGAGATTATTAATGAATTTTATCCAGTTGATGGTCATTTGCTATAACAGAACATGCATAAATAGATAATAATGTCTATAATTAAAGTTATTCATTTACATCAAGAAAGAAGAAAGCATTCTATGTAATATTTATGAAAGTAAAGAACATTATCACATTTACTCAAAACGAACCTCCTTACATCTCAGTTATCAATATAGTTTGCTATAGTCATAACTACCTATATAAGACAATGTACTTTAATCTCAGACAAAATCATAAATTACATGTTTGGAGTTTGTTCTCTGAAGTCTGTCCTTACTCAATAGTTTTAAACAATGACTATTTTTTATAAAGGAAGAATGTCTTACCTAAACTTAAAAATAACGTTTGGGCAGTAAATGTTAATAAATTTGCTACAAGCTATTCTGTTTTCCAACTGTAACCTGATTTTATTCTTTATTCAAAACACACATTACATGTTATATATGAGGGTAGAAACATAAAATGTTAAAACTTAATGTCAACTCAATAATCATCAAATACAGCTCCCTTATTTCACAGAAAAAGAAGTTGAAGGCAGGAAGGTTAAGTGATTTGCCCAAGGTAATGAAGATAACTTAGCATTTAGAACCTACACCTAACTCTTGGCCTGTGGTCTTTCTATTATACTAAACCACAGTGTTGGGTAATTACCACTGTTTATAAATGATTACAATCATCATTAAATGTAAACTTTCATTCATTTGCACAATAACTACAGTTTTTATTAGAGTACAAAGTCTACTTGGAATTTCCAAGTGGATTGACATTTCTATAATATTTCCAGGTCCAGAAACAAAGTTCTCAATTTCAATCTATAAAAATGTCTAATTGTAAGGTAGAGTTTATGCCATGAATACAGATTTCAAAGAATTCAAATAGGACAAAATATATTTAGTACTAAAACTATGTATGAATGTAAGATGAATGTTATCAGCCTAGGTCCAGTGATTCAGAGACACTTGCTCTGTTTTGAAAAATCATCATTATAGATGCTAACACTGAACTATTAATTTATGAATTCACTGGTGAGTACGAATAAAAACAAAAATTGGCATATGAAGACCAAAATTGATTTTCCAGATTTCTAAGAACCATTAAATTTTTTGGATTTTAAAATGAAGCGTAGCTATATTTCTAAAAAGAGGTCTTATAAAATCTTAAAAGGTAAAGACTGCATTGATAAATTAACGTAATGATAGCTAAATGGATGACTACTTGTTTGTATTTTATATCCGAATTATTCTGGTAATAGAAATCAATTTTAAAACATAAAACCAAGCATGCTAAGACACTTACATAGGTTCAGAAATCACTGTCTGGTTTTAAATATCTTAATGCCATCTCCAAATTTTCTTTAAGCATATAAATAACTCTATTCAAAGTGTTTATGTATGTATGAAGCATAAAGAAAGCTTCCGAGATAAGGTGTTCCTATTATTGTCCAATTGTTTTACTAGTTACTGCAGGTAGCCAAGCAAGTTACCACTTAGTAAGCAGATACTGTGTGACAGGCATCACTGAGCACTGGGTAGATACCAACTTATATAACCATCCCACAGATATTATGATATCATTGTTATCATCCTGTTTGTCATATGAGAAACCTGAGGATCAAAGAGGTTAATGATTAGCTCGAAGTTGCATGGCAAATTGGTATCTGTCTGTTCCAAAGCCCACACTTCTTACCTCTGGATATTCCAAGCGGAATAACTAGTGCAGTGCATTACACTGCAGAGCATAATCTCTCCCCACATGACACTGTCCTGGGATACTGAAAATGTTTCTAAAAATAACTCCTTTGATCACAGAGGCATCCATCTGGTCTTTCTCCAGCTATTCCAAAGTCATTGTTTCTTGTATTCAGCACCATATATCTAAAAGCCACTACTGCTGCGTTTTCTGCAACTGGAGGTTTTTTCTAAGCAAATCTACTGTTCTGAGGGAGTGCTCTGAAATCTCTATTCCTCATTAAATGATGTTGGCCATGAAAAAAAAATAGTAATAACTTACATTTTCATTATAAACTAGAAAATGCTACTAAATTTATGTTCTTTTCTTTGATCATAACAACCTTGTGAGGTAGATAGGGTAAATATTATTTCCATTTATCTGATGAGAGACATTGAGTTTCAGATATGAGATGTGGAACTTCCCCAAGGTCACGGAGATGGGATATGGCAGACCCATGCCTTAAACACTGAATTCCAAATCTAATGATCTTTCTGTTATCCCTAACATCCTCCTACTGATGGCCCATGGCTGCCTGAAATCTCTTGTAGAATGAGGATAAATAGATACTATCTCAAAGAAGATAAGAAAAAGAAGGAGAATACAGTAATACTAACCTACTCTGGTGGACTTTGCTTGAAGTTGCCTCCTCCTTATCCAACTCCCATTCCTTGGTAAATACCCCATTTGACTACCCATATGTTTTAGAGGAAACTAATCCCCCGTCTGCCTTCAGGGGTAGGTAGACTCTTAATCAACATAATTCAAACATCTGGTTAGAGCTTTCGGTTAGGAGGGGGTATATAACCTAGTCCAGGCCAAAGAGAGTGGAGAAGATGTTTGCTGGGAACTCTTTTTTTCTTCTTTTTCCTTTTTTTATAGCACTAAAATAAAAAACCTTTTCACAAAGACAAAATTAATTAGGACACTTAACATCTTCATTAAGAGTTTTGTACTCCAACAAGGTGGCAGGTTGAGCTAAGGGGAGTTGGGAATCAGGTATGATATTTTGTCAACTAATGACAAGAAAACTGAGGTCTGTTAGCTAAGGTTATTGTATAATTGACTCCAGTTGATGTCATCTAAGAGCTAATAAGATCGTATGCAGGAGAAAAACTTGATAAATTATAAAGCACTGAAGAAATGCAGAGTGGTGCTATAAGAAAAAAATTATTCATTATTATTATCAATATGGCAGTTCTTAGGGGTGTCAAAAATCAGGCAATACATTTTTTGTCCTTATTTACATATAACATTAATGGGGTCAGGTAAGAGTCTCTAAGCACAAGACCATGGTTATTACGCAAAATGATTCCGGAATTGGGTAACTTAAGACTGCATTCTATTGGATAGTAACCTCAATAAAAAGGATTCCATGGTCAATAAAGTTTGGAGAATGTTTTCACCTGATTAGGATCTTTTCCTCCTTCTTCTGGTAACACATCGCAACCCCACTCCCACTCCATGTGGTTTATGTGACACTAACCCCACCTCCCAGAACTTTGATGGGCACAGGATATAAAACAGACAATTATCATATTCCTTTTCCCTGAACTTAGTGATTGCTTAAGGAATGGGCAAATGACCCCAGTCAGTTCGACGAGAGTCAGCTCTGGACTTGTGCTAGAACCGTCGGAAAAGAGGTACTCTCCTTCCACTGGAGGTGTTAATCTGGTTGTGTTTTTAAGTGAGCCCAGAGCCATTTGCCACCTTAGAGGAGAGTTTGACTAAGGATGAAGCTAACTCAGAAACAAACAGAGCTGAGAGATGAAGGCAGATACCTAACCACGCTCTTTCAGCACCTGGACACAGCTGTGCTTGAAGTCCCTGACCTTTCCATTACATGTGCCTCCAATTTAGAGGACCATTTCCAGGGAAGACTAAAAAGTCCAGGTCACAGCCACATTCCCCTTACTGCCCACTCAATTATAGACCACATTAAGACTGGCAAACTGCTGGATACCAACCGTCCTCCCAACTCTGTGTACCCTGCATTCATACACACAACCCCAGAGCCTACACTACAGAATAATTTCTCAGTTCTATTAAACAACTCAGGAATTTAGGTAGTTCTACTCCTCCTCTTGTTTCTTTTATTGCAAAGGCTCTGCTTGGCCAACACACACATAGTAGGCTCTCAGGAAATGTTTGTTTGATGTCTGTTGAACAAATAGCCACAGGACAACTGTTGAGAATTTCTCTCTGGAGAATGCATAGGTCATATTCTATCTACCTTTAATTTGGTCATTCAGAGTTTATTTTGGCTTAGTCGACAAATGACTGAGATCTGTGACCATCCTGAAGAGCATTTCTCACCTAGTGAGCACCCAATAAGTGTTAGCCATATAATTTTTGTTTTTAAATTCTTTGGCTTGACACCATTTAGGATGGCTATTAAAAAAAAATAAGTGTTGGCAATGATAACGAGACACTGGAATCCTTGGGCATTGCGGGGAGAATTGTAAAATGGTGCAGTCAGTGTGGAAAAGAATATGACAGTTTCTCAAAATATTAGCCATAGAATAATCATACGATTCAGTCATCCCACTTTTTGGTATATACCCAAAAGAATTGAAAGCAGGATCTCTAAGAGGTATGTGTACGCCTATGTGCACAGCAGCACCATTCACAATAGCTAAAGTGTGAAAGCAAGTCAAGTGCCCAACAACAGATAAATGGATAAACAAAATGTGCTATATGCACACATGGAATATTATTTAGTTTTAAAAGGAAGAAAATTCTGACACATACTACAAACATAGATGAACCTTGAAAATATTATGGTAGGTAAAGCAAGCCCATCACAAAAGGACAAATACTGTATGATTACACTAATATGAGGGACCTAAAGCAGTCAAATTCATAGAGATAGAAAGTAAAATGCTAGTTACCAGGGACTGGGAGAGAAGGGTATGGAAAGTTTTTGTTTAATGGGTACAGAATTTCAGTTTGGGATGAATTTCTAGAGATAGATAGTGGTGATGGTTTCACAATAATATGACTATAGTTAATGCCACTGAATTGTATCCTTAAACATGATGAAAAATGGTAAGCTTTATGTTATATATATTTTACTACAATAAAATTGTTTTAAAATTAAGTCTTCTAGCCTTCCTATTGAGGCTGAAATAACATGCACCAAAAAAAAAAAAAATGAAATGCTTTTTAATTTGCATCTTTTTCCATTTGTTCACATAAGCATTTCCTCCACAAAGATCCTAAACTAGCCCTAGCCTAATCAGGGGAGGCCTCTGGCCACAGCAATTATTTCCATTTTTCACATCATTGGTGGTTATTTTGCCATCACTCCTCCAACCTAAACCAACATATACACAACATATATAATTTGAGATTCCTTTATCTTGTAATTCACTTACCAGATATGAAAAAAGGCCTAATTCTCAAACATATTCAATGCTACTCCCTTGATAGACACACTGCCTTTTCAAAGCCAGAGGTCATATCACCTTTCTGAGTAAGGCAAACATTCTATCATTGCTCTCTTTCACACTGACCCAATTTCTCTTGTTTGATGAGGATTCCCAACAAGCTGAAAGCATTAGCATGTGAGAGATGATCCAAGTTTTATGCAGAGTTCATTTAATAAAGAATCAGGGATGGCAAATCTTACTTATAGAACTCAAAGGAGATGGGCATTTGCTTGTTAAACCTGTCATTGTCAGCATCTGTTCTGGACAAAACAATGACAGCCTTTAAGCTATTGTGAGACAGGATTAAGTTTGCCTCCTTTCCCATTATAGTTTAAAGTACTTCCAATGATAGCTTAATTGATACAGATGTTCCCAACATTAAACATAGTGAACACAGCAGCAGTCAATAAAGCCAGGGTATGGGGATTAGGGAATGAGGAGTGAGAAGGAAGCTATAGGCATTGTTATTGCACTGTCATCATCACCATCCTCACCATATCTTCAAATCAGAAGGTGGAGATCCAAAAGAACACACAGAGAAGCACAACACTGGAAGCAGAACTTGTGGATGAAGCAAGCCATTGCAATGATGATTATGGGACAGTAAGTGTAAGTGAAGCCATCCTTATTTCTTATAACAGCATAATCCATGAAATAAGTGCCTCCTATTTGATCACCATTTTAATAGATAAAGCCTCGATTGAATACCAGTATATAAACATAGATTGAAATAAGAAAAAAATTCAATGTGCCTCCTCTACAATAACACAGGGCTTGGCTATAGGATTAAATATGGAATCTGCAGGGTCAGACCTGGAAGGCAGTGAGCTGGTGTCTGGTTCAGGACTTGGTCAAAGAGGCCAAGTCATGTTTCAAAATCCAGGAGCTTGCTAGAAACTCTTCCAAGCCACATGGGGAAGATGGCCTGAACTAAGTTGACCACAGAGCTAGGGGTCAAAGTCCAGAATGATTGGCCAATCTGAAGACAGATGGCTGCAGGGAGCAGCTACTCAGGTGGAATGACTGAATCCTCACAGCAGAACACAGTGGTTTTCGCCCTCAGTCATCTTAAAGGCACTCTTGGTATCTGAAACAGTAAGACTTAGGAAACCTTAATGCAAGGATGATTCAACACTACAACATTTTGTGAAGGAGGGGGAGTAGGGAAGCCAAGCTGTGAACTCTCCCTCCCTGAGGATTCTGGAAGGAGACATCTTGGTTGATGATTTAGGTCTTCCCCAGCTGGGACCTGGCAGAGATAAAGACTGGAACTTAATTCCTGTTTCTAAATTGTCTCATCATTTTCATCTAATGTACTGGAACACTTTGCAGAGTCTTTGGTCTTCTTAAGAGCTTTAAGAAATGAGTAAAAAGATAAAATACTCTCATTTTCTAAAAGTCATTGAATTAAATAGGAGAAAGCTTATACACAGTAGGTGAATACATATCCTTAAAAGGCTGACAATAAAATAATCACTGTTTTACACGACGGATGCTTACTCAGAGGGTAGTGATTTGCTTGCCCATCTCATAAAGGGAATTTGCTGCGGGCATAATTGGCCCACTACCAGTATAATCCATTATGCACTTGGTGGCAATCACATGGACTGCTGAGACTGGAGCAAGCTAACAATCCCATTAGAGTGAGCATCATTTCTTTTCCTCCAATTCTCTCTGTGCTTGTTGATATTTTTGTTTTGTATTCAAAGCTGTTGCTGTGAAAGCTGCCTCAACAATGTGACCTTTTGTACATTCAAAGTTGGCTAAAAAGGCTATTCCTTGACCTGTGGTCATTTCCTCATTGTCTCTTGTTGTAATGAGTCATTGGCTGGTGGCAATGGCCAGAAAATGAAGTTTGCTACACCTGAGGCTCGGGAACTCTGCCAGGGGGCCCAGGGTCTCCTTTATTCAGCATGAGCTGGCACTCTCCTCATTGCTGCACTCAGTGTGGCCACTCACCAGAACTGCTCCCTATCCTGCCCCAGGAAAACCACACAACTCTTGGATTGTTGTGTTGAGTCCATGGAAGAACTGTTTGAAGAAACTTGTTCCTATTCCCTCATTTTTGTGAAGAATAAATGGGACTCGGCATGGGGAGCTGCCATGGCTGAGCTCACTCAAGTAGGTAGTGGCTGAGCCTCTTTAGTCCCCTTCATATCCATCTTCTTATTGTTAACAACACAAAGAATGGTCATTAATATTGAACAATGATAACTACCAGGCATTTTATGAATATTATTTCCAAACTTCACAATTCTATAGTCAGGCATTATTATGTCCTCTCAGAGGTTGGTACACTGAGCCTCAGAAAACTTGAATGGTTTGCCAAATAACACATCATTAATTCATAGTTGAGTTTGGATACAAACCTAGGTCAGTTTGAGTCCCTGCTCCTTCCCACCATGATCTCAGCAGTATATGGGACAATTCTAGACCCCACCACTCTCAGGTTCCAGAGAATGACTCCCCAGCACCCATGCTAGCTGTGACTATCATATCCTCCTGCAGCCCAGACAGGGTAAACTTCCAAGCATCAATCCCCTTCTATACTGTATTAAGATAGGTCTCTTAATGTATTGCGAAGTTTTTCCTAATGTTTATTATAGAATGCATGCTTTATCATGTCCTTAGATTATTTACTGCAACCATTGCTCTTATGTCAGATATACTGACATAAGAGATGTTTTCATGTGGTGTAAAAGAATGGGGAGTGGAATCAACTTGTAGCATGATGGAAACTCATGTACACATCTCTCCTCAGTGGAAGACTGTGGCATCTCATGTAGTAGCCACTATCGGATTTGGATGTTTCAGATGTTTGTCTGTACATACCTAATACAGCAAAGCCAAATCTCAGGAATTCCAATGTCAGTGTGAACATTCTCCAGAGCCAGTGCTGCCTGGCTCCCTTTCTTAGACTTCCTGGGAGAGACTCTAAATTTGTAGTCTGGCGTTGATCATGATTTATTCTCTATTTTGACCTTAACAAATTATATAAGCCCTCTGAGCCTCTGTTTCCTTGTGTGTAAAGCAGGATAATAGCAATCTGACAAGAATATTATGAGTACAAAATTATTTAAATGTCTTAATACAGGATCTAACACTTAGTAGGCCCTCAAGAAGTGATAGTTTTCTTTTCTTCCCCTTTTCTCTGCTCCCTCTCCCTTGCAATCACCCTGATCACTTTCCCTTACTGACCTACCTCTTTTGATGCCCCTGCTGTCACCAAAGTGACATTCTGCATTCCCTCTGCTATTTGCCTGCCTTTTCCCTATGTATGATGAGAACTCGGGTAAGAATGGACTAATGGTGGCCCGTTGTTCTGGGGAACTTAGTTAGGAAAGATTAAGAGAAGAGTAATTGAGATGACAGAATCAAGGATTGTTAGTGATGGAAAAAAAACAAAAAACTATATGGTAGAGACTTTTACCATTTGCTTTATCTGATTCTACTCTCATTCCATGTAGAAGAAAGTATTATTCCTCCCTACTCACCTTGTGATTGCAGTGGGGTCATGTGAGCCATCCTGGACTATGAGTTGTGGGCCATGGTGATGTTGCATCACTTCCAGCACAGAGCATTTAGTTGCTGGTACAAGGTCCTTCAGCCCTGGTCTTGCCACCCAAGGTGAACTCTGAAGTGTTATGTTGAGACAGGACATCATAAAATAGTACTGATTGACTACATGGAGCAGGACCGACAGTGGGTACATAATGTGAACAGTAAATACACTTTTGTTATTTCAAACTACTGAAAGTTTGAGCATGTACATTACCACAGAATAACAGATTGAATATAACAGTCCAATCATTGGCTTTCATTTTGTATTAACACAGAATAATCTAAAGAATATAGCAGTCTAAGCCTTGATTTTCATGTTGTGGCCCCTTGAAAAGGGGTGGGGTTTTGGCCTTAGCAAGCAAGATATTTTACAGATCTTTTAGGAAGCAGCACCCAGACTGGAAGACAGATCTGTGAAATGTGAGTTTTAGCTCTGGCTCATCTACCGACTAAATGGTTCTAATACAGAACCATTTATGTATTGTTCATGGCTGTATCCCAAGTATCTAAAATATGTTGAATAAATGAATCAACACTCCCACATTCCAATTGTTAGAACAAGAAAACTACTGAGGTTAGTCAAACCCTCTGAGTCCTAACTTTTCTCATCTTTAAAATAAGAGCTAGTACCTCCCAAAAGATGGAAAATATATCATCAAAGGCACTTGCCACTCAAAGATCCTTGCTACTCAAAGAGTAGTCCAATAATCAGCAGCATCAGCATCACTGGGATTGTGCTGGAAATGCAAGCTCTTGAGTCCCACCCCGGTCCTACTGAATCTAATTATGCATTTTTAACAAGATCCCCTAGATAATTTCTATGCACATTAGAGTTAGAGAAATAATCATTTAGATGGTACTAGGACTCAACATTAAATGGCCTGTAATCACATAGTGGGAAGGTTACTCCTTTTTCAGTTATCATTCAACTTTTTGGTTACTTTATGGAGAAAGACAGTTTGATGTCAATATCTTTAACACCTCGCTAACAGCTGCTAATATCCTTTTTAACAAGGAGAAAGCAAGCCTTAGGTTCCTGGGCAGGCAAAGGTATTTATCTTGACTATAATAGCATTGTTTTATTCTCATTGTGTTTGTTTAAATGGTTGCCTTGTATTCATGGCAACTGATACCAGTTTTCTATTTAAGGTAGTGATGAAAACCTCTTTAAAATAAATTAATTTAGAAAAGTTAATGTAATTAAAGGAAGGAAACACATAATAAATGGGAAGAACTGTTTGCTTTAGTGATTCCTTCCGTGTAAAGGAACTCCATTGGTTTGACAATCCTGACCTCTGTCTTGCCTCCATAGTTTCACTGATTAGGCAACTTTATTTACTCTGCATGGGGTAGGGGTGGGGAAAGTGTAAATTTAGGAATAAAATGAGCATTCTTAGGTCTGCATACTCCTTCTTCCTTTTGAAATTTAAATAACTAGAGGATAATCTACTCATAGATAATTTGCTTATAAATTTCCAGTCCAATTGGTAGGATCGTAGCAGCAGGTTGTTTGTTTAATAGATCTTTATGGTGTGCCTATGGTAACGCTAGGTTCTGGTTGTGTGCCTTATTTTCTGTCTTCCTGCTGCTCAAAAGTACTGCTCTGTTTGAAAAGTTCCAGACCAGCCTCTAGTCAGGCTATCACGGTGTCTTTGGTTTCTCAGCTTCTGAATCTCCTCAGAGGCAAGAGTCAGGGGTACTGATGAGCTTGAAGCATCAGGTACTCATTTTCATGAATCATGAGACAAAAATGGAGAATTGTTTTTAAGGCATCTGGCCAATTCCCTCATGCCCTAACCACCATTCAAGCAGGTCAGTCATGAGGGATTGTAGTCATTACCCTTTTCATGACCCTGTTTTGGCAAAAGGCCCTAGATAAGAGTGCTCTGCTGTTTCCCTGGAGAGTAATTGCTTTTGTCTCTGAGCTCCACATTTGCTTATGTTAGTTCTCTATCACTTAAGTGGTGCCCCTTTATTCTTCATTATATTGTTCTGTTGTATTTTCACCATGATACTTAACTCCACTGCTTTGTTTACTTGTTTGTGATCTGATCACCTGCTCTAGACTGTAAGCTCAAGGAGAGCAGAACCATTTCTGCATTGTTCATGGCTGTATCCTAAGTGTCTAGAATATGTTGAGTACATGAATCAACACTTCCACATTCCAATTGTATGAACAAGAAAATGAGGATGTGTACTTTAAAGATCTAGTTGGTAGTCACTTTGTAAGATCATTGTTGAACTCTGGAACTGAGATTTTCACCAATTGGTGCGGCCGTGCATGGCTCTAAATACAAATTTTTGTCTGCTGCATTTCTATTTCTTTGTTCATTAATGCTCTACTTACAGTTGGAAAGTGTTTGCAGTGACTTATGATAAAGTCAACAATCATCATGCGAAAGACAAGAGCTTATAAGTAAGGGAGGACCCAAGATGAACCTTTACAAGAAATCATTGCTAGGGTATAACTTTCTACTGCAACCTATGCAAGATCTGTTCTCTAAGCTTCCTTTTCTGCTCTTTATGGGTAGAGTTGACTTGTACACTTAAAACTGCTTTGAAAAAATATATATTCAGACTCCTTGAGCAATTTCTGGTGAAACTGTCCAAAATTTTCTGAAATTTATGCTTGTCTAGGTAACTGCTCATAAAGGCATCATGGCCAAATTAAATGATTCCATGCTTATTTTTCCCTTTCTCATGTTTCTTGATGTCTGTGGAGAGGTAGGTAGGAGTCAGAAGCAGCATTTTACCTAGCCCAGACAATTTTTTCAGTGGTATAGATAGGAGCATGGTTGACACTTTCTGGTCTTTTAGTCTCCCTAAATACAAAGAGGTCCAGATTGGCAATTTCCAAAGAATATTAAAGGGAAGTACACCGGGAGATAGGACTGGAATCTGCTTAAGGTTGGGGGGTTCCAGGGGTTCCTGGTTTGTGTGAGGATTTCATTGAGCTTATTGGCAGTGGGTTAGAAACACATATCATCATTCAAGCTGCTGATGAATGTCTAGAGTTTGTTCTTAGACTCCAAATGTTTTTTCTTTGAAATCAAGCCCTTTTGAATGACCAACCCGAGTCAATTTTACCTAGTAAAGGCAGAAAAGTCTAAACCCTGCTGTCTTGAAATATAGGCACAAACTTCTCTCAGATAGTAAATACTCATAACTATTGTGATTGTGGCTAGTGTTCTAAAAATAAAAGACCAGGAAAAAACGGAGATTTAAATCAGAAGTTTATCACAGAAAAAGGTGAAACAAAGAACACAGTTCAATAATCACATCCCCTGAGCTACAGGCATACATGCAGACTTAAAGAAACACACCAACCACTTTGGGAGGCCAAGGTGGGCGGATCATGAGGTCAGGAGATGGAGACCATCCTGGCGAACACAGTGAAACCCCGTATCTACTAAAAATGAAAAAGAAAAAAATTAGCTGGGCAAGGTGGCGGGCGCCTGTAGTCCCAGCTACTCAGGAGGCTTAGGCAGGAGAACTGCGTGAACCTGGGAGGCAGAGCTTGCAGTGAGCCAAGATCTTGACACTGCACTCCAGCCTGGGTGACAGAGCGAGACTCTGCCTCAAAAAAAAAAAAAAAAGAAAAAGAAAAGAAAAGAAACACACCAGCATTTTAGGAGCTGTGTATTCTGTGACAAATCGCATCTTCCAATCTCATCACCCTCATAATTCATTTGGACTAGAATAGACTCAGGGTTTTCTTCAGTCTGTAATATTAATACTCCTTACCTTTTACAGTGACTTCTTATGCACTATCCCATCTAAACATCACAACCATCTTATACAGAAGGCAAGTAGACATTCCTTTCCCATTCTGAAGATGAGAGTCTGAGAATTTAAGTGATTTGTGAAAGATCATATGATAAGCAGCTGGCAGAGCCTGCACTAAGTTTCCAAATTTCTGATTTTTTAACTTTACACTTTTCCTACCATGTCTCACAGCTTCTTGGTGATCCCAGGAGGTCTAATATATCCTGCAGAACTATTCAAAGCTTAAAATATGGGGATATTATCAGGCTTAGATGCTCATTGAAGGCAGTAATTAACTTGAGGTAGGTGGACTTAACCAAGACTGTCCTGGCACTGATCAAGCAACTTTCTGGGAAGAACCCAGGGCAGACCCACAAGATAGAGCTAGTTTGGAATTGCTCCACCCTAGAGAAGGAGTGTCAATCAGCCAGTATTCTCCCCAAACACAAGCTCAGTGAATTTATTTCCAAGGGTAGGAGAGTTACGTTTTTTTGCCTCCCATGTGTTTTGAGGGCTTGGACCAAAGTGCAAGAATTTATGTAGATAACTTTCATCCAAATCAGTCTACTCAATGCTTATTAAATAATTCATGCAGTGATGTGGCCAAGCATGCCTGGGTTGGTCTCATCTAGTCCAAATCCTTTTGGGACATAACTTGGCTCTGGGACACTAATCTTAAAGGAGCCAATACAAAATATAAGCCTTCTCTCTCTCTTGTCTCCACTTAGACTGGTACCTGTTTAACCTGATCTCACAGATGCCTCCTTCCATGTTTAAAAAGATGCTTTCACTGCATTAGCACACATCACTTCCTTCTTGCTTTGTGAAATTTATTTTAACGGAAGTGGGGGGAAAAGAACTCTCCTTTATTGAGCTCCAAATATGTGTCCAACACTAGGCTAGGCAATTCTAAAAACATGATTTCTCAATCTCATGACAATCCTGCAAGGTGGTTATTTCACAGATGAAAGAAGAAAAGCTAAAAAGTTAAATGCTCCAAGGTCATACAGATTGGAATCCTAATGTGTCTTCAAATCTCAAGTCTATGATCTATGCACCCATAAGATGTTGTGGACCCAAAGATAAATTTGAGCTTTGGAGAAGGAGGTGGATCTTGTCTTCTTTAGGAGGAGAGGAGAAATCAATCTCTCTCATTTTTTCTTTCCAGTAGGGCTCAGGGGTGTGGAAGTTTAAGAGCAAGGAAGCCTTCGCAGAGGATGAGGGAAGCTTCCAGAGGGCAGGAAGGAGGTCTGGACAGCCCAGGCTAGCAGGGGCAGAGCTGTGGCAGATGCCTTCCCAAAACACAGACTCTACTAGGATGAGGGAAGCTTCCAGAGGGCAGGAAGGAGGTCTGGAAAGCCCAGGCTAGCAGGGGCAGAGCTGTGGCAGATGCCTTCCCAACACACAGACACTGCAGAGTCCTGCTGGTCCCTGCTTTCCCAGGGCAAAGAACTGGCCCCCTCAGCCTCCCCGCAGCCTGAGATAAGACACTGGAGGTCACACCTGGAGGCTCAGAAGGCCAGCGAGGAGTTGTGACCGGCAGACGGGGGGCGTGGGGGACGGTGGGCCAGGTGGGAGGTGGTCTGGTGCCAGGCTTGGGCTCAATATGTAAGAGGTTGGGCAGCCCACGTGACTCCAAGGAGGCGGAGACAGGCGAGCTGGAGGGAGGACGAGCAGGCGCGGGGAGGGGTTCAGGGGTGGGGGCGCAATCTGAATAATTGAGGAGCTGTTCAGCAGCCGCGGCTGCCTCCTGCCTTCCTTTGCCGCCACCACCACTTCCCATCCCAGCTAGAGAGACAGTTCCGCGCTGGAAGTGCGTTCGGCCAGTTACCAACCTCGGCAGCCAGCCCGTCGCCTCCAGCCCCCACCCTGGTGAGTGAACAGCCCCCTTTGCTACAGTTTGTCCCCTCCGCGACCCCGTGCCCCAGCGGGACCCCTGCAACTGGGATGGCCGCCTCTCCCGGAATGACCCAGGGAGCCGGAGTCACCGGGAGCGGGGGACCAAGAATATGGCGCGGAGGCCGAGGGCGCCCTCCGAGAAGGGGTTCCCTGAACGAATGGAGGAGCTGGGTCAGGCTCTTTCTGGCTCTGGCCCGGAGTGAGGCCGGGACCGCCAGCGATCTGGGGGCACTGGGCTCTGACTCGCGGGAGCTGCCGGGCGGGGGCGGGGGCCAGCGCGGCTGCGGCGCAGCCAGAGCAGGAGGCAGAACGGGAGCCGCTAGCGGCGTCCGGGCAGCCTGGGACTCGGCAGACGCCGGGCCCGTTCTGTCCCCCGCCTTGGTGCGCACCCCGCACGGGCAGCTCCGTTCTCTACCTCTGACCTAGCCCATGAAACGGAGACGCTTTTCCGGCCGCAGACCGAAGGGAGGTCGGGAACAACGTCTGCCCTTTTGCCTGGGAGCAAACTCCTCAAAGGGACTCCCGCCGAGCCCAGCTCCCAGACCAGGCCGGTGGCGCCCCGAGGGGCGTCTGTCTCCGGAGAGTGGTGACTCGCCCGGGGGCGGCAAAGAGAACGTGACGGGAGCGGTGTCCAGGGAAGCTCCCTGCCCAGAGTCGACAGCCCCAGCAAGGGGAGCTCTCCTGCACTGCTTCACCCCTCAGTCTCCTCTCTTGCCCCACTCCGAAGCACATCAGTTCCCCTCTAATCCAAGAGGGTCAGGCTAGGGCTCCGTGGCCACCGGGGAGGAGCCCCCACCCTCCTTCTCTCTCCTGTGTCACCCCGCCCGCTCCCCAAATGAGTATTTTATATTGCAATTGAAGAGTGAGCAAAGCAAAGGCAGGGAAGAGATGCAGGAAGGCAGCAGCGGAGCTCGCGTCTGTTCCTGGCACTCCTCATCCCCCCACCTGTGTGAAGCTCGTTTCCTTGAGGTTTTAAGAGGAGAGACTCAAAGGAACTGGCTCTGGCGAAGGGATCCCCGCCTGAGTGTCGGGGGACGTCACTGCCTCGAGTTGCCCAAGGGCCGCAGGATGACAACCTGCCTCTCCCCCTAGGTACAGGGTCTAGGAGAGCGCCGGGGTAAGGTAGCTCTCCTCCCCCCGACTGAGCGCAGAAAACGGCGCTGTCCGCGGTGCTGAAAGTTCTCGGAGGCTGGGTGCTAATACCGCCGCGACCCGCATTCCCTGCAAGCAGAAACTGCGTTAGAACCATGTAAAGGGTTCTAAGCAAGCGACCTAGAGAAACAGATAAAGAAGGGGCTTTGCCTTTCCCGGTTTTCTGCTTCCCCGGGACCCCGCCTGGGTAAAGGTTCTCGGCTTTCCTGGGTGGAAGTGCAGGAAGCGGGTGTCACTTCAGGATCCAGCTTTGCTAACTTGGGGAGCTTCCTCGTTCTACTTCCTGTACCTGAGCAGTGAGTCTTCCTGTCGATATAGTGTTGAAAGGCAGTTAGGGATGCTGTTTTGATAATAAACATTTTTGTGGCTTTCAAGAATCAGAGAACTGTTAGGCTACACAAAGGAGGGACTTCATGGTTATAGCTTTTTCCTCTTCTTAGAACCCTTCTTTCCCCACCGCATGCTATTTACATGCTTTAGATAAAGATCGCTAAGCAGTCCTGTATGTTTGTTTCTTTAGCTAGTCTTTTATATTACAGATGAGATGGGGAAAGGATTGAGGGAACTTTGGGAGGCCTGGTTTGTACTGAACACCTCTGTCGGCTAGGTAATAATATTTCATTTAAACTTCACAATAGCTGCCAACCATAAGTATCACACAGAGAAGGAAATGGAAACTTGATTCCAGAGATTGGATTCAAACTCAGATCTATTTAACTCAAAGCCCAAGCCATTTTCATGACTTCATTTTGGTATTTGGCTCTGAATAGCTATTATTGGGGATTATACCAGGAGAATGACAAAGGAGGGAGGCCTGCTCTTCTCTTTCACACACTCAACTCTCTTCCAACCCTTTTCTCTTTAATCGGTTCACCCACTCACTGTCATGCACTCCTACCCTCCCAACTGCTTTTGCATGTCGCTTGAGATACCACTGTTCACACAACTTCAGCTCCAATACTATGGAAACAAGTTAGAGAACTAAACCAGCAGGCTTTTCTAGAAGAGTAGCAGAGTTTCAGGAAGTCTGGAGAACTAGAGTCTACATGTACTTTCATATTAAGAATTATACTATTGAATTTTAGGACTAGAATAGCTTTGAATAACATTTAGCACCATTGTTTTACATGAAAGAAAACTTGGAAACCAAAAGACGGTCATTAGTCTAAGTCACATGATTGAAAAATTAGAACCCAGTTAACCTGATTCCAGGCCCAGTGCCTTTCCCACTATTTCCTGGTGTCTGAAATACTCTTCCATATTGCTTCTTTGATTATATTTGACAAAACGTCAACATCAGTGAACTATATTAAAGAACATACCAAAAATACAAAGACTTAACATACAAGCATTCCCCTTACCTTTCTTCCAGCTCCTTTGTCTTCCAGCTCTTTCCCCTCTGGTCCTACTATTCCAGTGTTGTCTAACCCAACATACCTGGGAGATATGACCCACCTTCCTCAGTAACAGTTTTCTCTGCAGCAGCAATGCAGAAATGAGAATGGTGGTGTGACATTTCTTTACTTGCTCTATGTTGTCTATATCTCCTCTTCTATGACCTATTCCCCAAAAAATAATTTTCCCAAAATTGGTTACCCTAAGCAGCTGCCCATGTTCTCACAGGGTCTTGGAAAAGGCCCTAATAAGACCTAAGGATTTTTATAAATAAAAGGCATTATAAGTGCTAATATCTATGAAATGCTTATCATATGTGAGGCACTATGCAAAGTTTCTTCATCAATCATTTTACTGAATTATCACAATTCTGTCAAGTAGGTATCTCAATTAAAGATGGTTATAGAGTTCTAGTTCACTCTAACATACACTGGAACCTGATGTTCTGTTCATTTCCTCTTTCTTCTCTTTCCAGCTCATAGTAAAATCTCATCTTCATTAATTGGATTTTTGTATTTGATTGATAGTTCCATCCTGCTCCAAAACTTAGCATTTAGAAATTCAAATTCAATTCAAATGGCACTGTTTTGCTCTCTCATCTCTTAATATTTACCAAACATATTCTCCCCATTTGTTATTTCTTATTTTAAAATTCCCATATGCCTCCTTATTGATAATGCCAACATTCTGCTTCAAATCTTCTCTAGAGTCAATTAAGGTATAATTTGTAATTAAATACATAACTTCTATTGTACCTCCACTAGGTGATCTGTCAAGAATGCTATTGCTGAGGTGCTCTGGGCCCTGTGAACCAGAACCTTAAACTGTCTAGAACTACTCTGTCCAACATGGTATGCTAGCCACATGTAGCTATTTATATTTAAATTTTAATTAAACTTTTAAAATTAAAATTTAGTCCCCGGTCACTCTAGTCATACTTCAAGTGCTCAATAACTCTATATGGCTAATGATTACTATATTGGACAGGGCAGACATCAGAAAATTTTTATCATTTAAGAAAGTTGTGTTGAATAATGCTGCTTTAGACAGTACTAAACATACCCTCACAGCAACCAAGAACTAGGAACTGGGAAGAAGTAAGGACCTACTCTTCTTTGAAGCTTTTGCCAAGAAAGACAGAAAAAGCCACTTATGCCTAATACATCACCAGCAGCCCAAAGATACCTAAGACAATTAGGCTATGAAAGAGTGTGCACATCTTACTTAAGGAGCTGGTAGCCTCTTGAGTTTGCTTCATATGAATTCTATGTTATTATAAAGTAAAATATTCCATGAGTGAGGTTTGCTGGTTTCCTGAATTTTGACTTAGATATAACCTGAAAGTTCCAATTCAAAATCCAAGTTTATAGATTACGTAGATATGTAATAACATGTGTGTGTGTTTATCTTGTCTTAGCAATCATAGTATGGTAGACATGGAAAGAATATAAGACTTGGAGTCAGTAGTATAGGTGCCACTTACTACTTGGTGACATTATGAGGCCCTCTAGAGCTCCATTTCTCCATCGGTAAGATGTTGATGAGAATTGCCATAACTACCTCAAAGGACTATTGTGAAACTCAAAGTGTAGGTATATGAAAGTACTTTGTAAGGAGCATGATTGAATCTGCAATGGTTTATTATTTTATACAGATATGGTACAGACAATGTACAAATAGGGTAGTTCAGGCTGAATGCATTTCTGAATGGTTTTACTCCTGATATGACTGTATTTTTGCCCCTGTTGTCATTTATTTCACTGAAAAGTGGAACGGTGAAGGAAAAAAATTAGTTATTGAAATTTTTGGTTTGTTAGATTCTATTAATTGAAATACTGTGCATTCCTTGTGGTTTAGTTTATTTGGTCCTGAACATTTTCTTCTCAGGATTAAAAAAAAAAATAACTAGGAAGTCTAAGTTGTTTGGAACAGCTTTTACCTTTTAACTAATAGTTTTTAAGTAATCATCAATAATGATCCCATCAGGTAATAGGGCTTCAGAAATAACAAAATACAAGGACTGTGGGTATTCCTCAGTGTGAGTGGATGAGAGGGATAATTTTTAAAATATATTCTTACTATTTACAAATTGAAATGAGCTTCTATCCATTTTCATAGATCAATTGAACAAGAATAATTCTATTTCATGCATTGATTAAACCAAAATAAAAGTGAAAGTCATTAACTTGACTGAATTATTGAGTTTGTATTAGGGATTCTAACCTTAAATAACGAGTCTTTATTCATTCTCTAAGTTGAAATCTGTTGGGGTCATTAGGAGAACCTTATGCATCTGGCTAACATTTACTCCCAAACCTGGCATCTATGATCTACTCCTGCACTTTGATCTGTGTATGCTATTTATGCTTCAAGTAAAAGTGCTTTTCAGATGCAGCCATACCTTCTATAATGGCTCACCATTTTGATGCTTAAATATTTTTCTCTCATAACACAAAGATTAACACAGTGCTCAGATATTGTAGAAAATAAGCCTGGAAATGAAGCTATTCCATCAGATGATTCTTCACTGCATTTATTAGGTTGTTATCATCTTGAAAACCCAACAAAGTCACTTTATTTATTCATTCATTCATTAACAAAGCACCTGAGAATCAAGCTGAGTATGACCAAGGGCATGAGATTTTATCTCCAGTTTCAGAGATCTAGTTTACCTTTGTTAAGAGTTGACAAAGGTATAGATACTACCTTGTAAGATGCTCTCTCAGGTAAATAGTTGAGACATACACTTAGCCACTGTTTCTGGTCAAGCATGCTGTCCTCAAGCCTTTGTTGCATATGGGACTATATTACTGAGGGAAAAATAAGCAAAGTTATCAACTCTGGCCTCTAGTAGATGATGCTAGCTTTAACAATAAACATATTTTGCTGGATGTCATGATTTATTCATTTCATTGGACTTGTTTACCTCTTGGAAGGGCCTGGATTTTGGAAAGGGGAAAATGTCATAACCTTGGAGCTGAAAAGAGTTTTTCTCTGTCTGTAGCATAAAGGATTTCTCTAATTGTATATCCCAAGAGATAAAGAGAACTGACAATGTAGCTTTGAAACCAATCCTTCTAGCATACAGTCATCCATTTAATCAGTAACATAGTTGAAGAATGGCCTATATTGACATGAAAATGCTGTAGTCAAGGATGTTTGGAACACGTGGATGATCAATAAATATTTGTTGAATTCAGACCATTGTTCCAGGTTAATTCATGCCATACACTCATCTAGCCGACTCTCTCTACCTAGAATTCAATATTCCCTATGGCATTTTCCTTTAGCAAATAAAACATGAGGCAAACACAGTATATCAAATTTTACCCTAATAACCACCCTTCTTGCCCTTCTCAAGACATAAATAGTGATGGCCAAGACAGACTATTCCTGAGAATTGTGTCTTGCTGCTTTACCCAGAAAATAAAGCATACATCAGCCCAAGGGCCTTGCATTTCACTGTGACGAGGCAACTTCAGAAATTCAAAGTTTAGATGGAGTTATGTGTTCTTTTCCACTTTTATCTTGAGGGGATACTTGTCATTTCCTTCAGAAAGTATTTGGCTGGCCTTCACGATAGCGGCAGGCAATTGCTATTGTTCCTAAATTCAGAAGAAGCTTAGCTTAGAATGAAAGCACATATATTAATTACAGGAGAACATCACAGTCTGATGATTTACAGAATATTATCCTTTTCCAGGAATAATAAGGTTTCCCTTTAAGAGTTTTAACTGGTGATTACTGACAAAATGAAAGAAAACAGCTAATTCTATTCTAGCAAGTTAATAAGCAAATGCCTAGAATTAACTGATTCTTATATGCCAAAGGCAAAATATTCCAACCCGATGAACAACGAACAATCAAGCTGGTTCTCATTGCCTCTTCATTTTTTAAAATTTTCCATGTTTTAAAAAATAATCAGTAAATAAAAAACAATTCCACCCAGGTGTTTAAACATTCTGATGACAAAAGGGTCTTCACAAATGGAAAGGCTTAACTGTTTGTTAGAGATTATACAACATATTATTATGCCAATATTTTATAACAATCACGTAACTGAACTCTCTCACTTTAGAGAGAAATTGACCCTGGGAACACTCACCTGAGTTAATGTCAGAGGAATATGACTTGAGTCTCCTCTCTCTCAGCCAATTATAGAATGCACTCTTTTGCATTTTTTAACATTATGCATCATTTCATTAGTCATGAAAACTTGTTTAGTCAATGAGTTTATCAAAGATTCAGGCTTATCTTTTATCAAAGATTCAGGGAGTAGGAAAGAGTATGTGTTTGGATTTCAGATTATTTCCCCTGGTACCGCCAGGTGAAAGAACTACTGGTCAAGGACAGTCAGCAGGTAGAAATTTCAGGGGTGGAACTATAAGCCAGAGGAAAAGATTCAAAACCTCAGCATCATCATGTTGCAAGCACTTAGGCAAGGATTTAACTCTTCTTACCTTTTTAATCTTCATCCCCAAAAGAAGATATTTGGATTAAATAGTGTACAACATCCTGCAAGCCATAACATTCTATGGTTCAAGGAAATAGGGCCAAGAGCTTGAATAATCCATTATTTGCCTCCTTAAGCCCAAAGAACTGAACATAAACCAAGATTCTTATTTTTACATCATTACTTATCAGAAGCTCTGAATTTCATGCTAGTACTTTACCTGGTAACAATAACGATAATGATAGCTAATACTTATATACAATTACTGTGACCTTATAAGGTTGGTAATGTTATCATTGCCATTTTACAGATGAGAAACCTGGATACTAAAGTAATTAAATTACCTGCCCAAATTCACACAGGTAACAAGTTTGTGCTACCATGCTATACCGCCTCTATAAAAACCACAAATCTGACAGATAGATAGCTGATGTGTGCCATTTATAGCTACTGGACACACCAGCCAATTCTCTGGAGAATTTCTATTTTACCTCCACTTTTTACTAGAAGAGCAATCAAGAGGGTGAATAGAACTTCAGGCCTATGTGTGGGAATCCACATTGTCTTTCTGTAAGATGGCTCTTGTGCTTTTGCAATTGATGTCATTGACCAATTGTTTACATGGTTCAGCATTGAATGTTGGTGCTCTGCAGGCAGTTGCATGTGGTGAGGACCACTCTGCTGCCTCTTCCCAGAATGTGTGGCCAGCCACACCACCAGAAATAGATGGATGTTGATGCAGGATCGATCCAGCACCTTCTAATGCTATAAAAGTCAGCCCCACCTCTTCACTGTTCAGTAGTCTTCTAGCTTCTGCCTTTAGGTTTTTGACTCAGTGTGACAATCCAGACAGCTTTTACGGTAGAGAGGGAGAGCTCCCAGAGAGTCATTTCCTGCAGGTAGGCTTGGGTCAAGGCTAAGACTAAAGCTTTCAAAATCATGTTGCAAAAATCCTTTTCTTCTCATTAATCCTATATTAACAAATTAGTCATAAATACAGTACACCACAGTACCCATCTATTTCACTGTGGATTTCAATGTATTGAATATACAAATGGGCATTTAGCTCTTAATATGGTATATCTAACCAGCTGAGAATGCTCTGACAGTAGTCAAATATGTTTCTTCTTTAGCTCTAGTTTCTGGCTTGTTAAACTAGCTACATATCCCATCAACACCAAGGCCAATTATAGAATGCATAACTCTACTTCTTCCTCTGTGATTTTCTAGCTACTCTGTGGGGAGTGGGATGGCCTAGGAGTCAGAAGATCTGGTTTCCAGACTCAGCTTTGAAATGTACTACCTGTGACACTTGGGCCAGCACCATTCACTGCTTCAAGGCTGAACTTCCTTACCTTTAAAATAGGGGTAATAGATCTTGCCCCTCACATTACAAATAGGGCCAATGAGATGGCATTCACTGAAGCTCCTTGTTAACCATAGAGTGTCCAAAGGAAAGAGATGGATTTACCATCCTTTCAGTCTTTCCCAGTCAGAAATTACTCTCAAGTTGTTGATACCCAATTCTGAACCAGGGTTAACAGCTAAATCAATGTCTTTAAGGTTAAGAAGAGCTTGGATCTAAATTTGTAAATCTAGAAAATGACACTTACAATAGGAGAAGCCTACTGGTTTCTTCTAAATTAATGGTCCTCAACCTGGGGCAATGTCATCTCAATAAGGGGTATTTTGTATTGGCACAGACACTGGAAGAGAGGGATGTTACTACTGGCTTTTAGTGGACTGGGATCTAGAATGTTAAATATCCTGCACTAGACAGAACAATCCTGCAGAATAAAAAATGTCCTGCCCAAAATGACAATAGCACTACACCCCCACTGAAAAATACTGCTCAAAGTAATGTGCTGTTCCTGGTCCCTAATTCTCCAATTGATACTGACAGAGAGAGTTTACTTTTCATCTCCTCCCACAGATGAAATCCTGCCATGCTCATGTGAGATCTGTAATAGTTGTAGTTCAGAAGCATGACCGGACTTCCAGTAAGTTCACCAGTAAATAAAACAATGGGGTCAGAGATCAGTGATTTTAAAATTAGCCCTCAGAAGCTTCCACAGAAAGCCTCCTCCAACCTCTGCAGGGGCAAGGATTCCCAGCAGGTTAGTATGCCTATTATGTGAGGGCTGGCCTAAAGCATGGCATTTAGGGATGTAAAATCAGCAAATCATAATTCTAAAACCACTATCTTTGCAATTTATTGAAGAAACATTGTAATATGCACTTGTTTTATGACAAGCATTGGCCTAGCTAGGCACTGGATATGAGACATAATCCCTGCCTCAAGTCACCAGTAATCTGAAAGTTCCACAGATGTTATCCCCATTAATTATGTATGCAACATGACACATGCTGTAACATATTATGAGGGAGCCTCCAAGGAGAGACCACCAGGAAGCAATTCACTTCCGCAGAGGAAATTATAATTGAACAGTATCTTGAATGGCATATAATATTTTTTCAGATGGATAAATGAGAGAGAAAGCTATTCCAGAAATGGGACCAGCATAAGCAAATGCTGAAGGTGTGAACAGAAATGATACACGTGCAGGCTGATGTGCTTACCTGGCTGGTGGGAGGTCATATTGGAAGGACTGAAGAAACTTGAATACAGACAGGTGGATGTATTTATTCAGCCAGGGGCTTATCCTTTGAACAGGATTTTTATGAGTATCTTAGGAATATCATTTGAATTCAGGGCTCATGGAGTCCAACCTTACAATTAGAACAAATCTCAGAAATCACCCTAGTGTTCTCTTTTCCCTATGTTTTATAGTTGAAGTAGTTAAAACCCAGAGATATTGAATGACTTGCCCAAAGTCAGCTAGCAAATTTGTGGCAGTATAAGAGTTAGAGCCTAGTCCCTCCTCTCAGTTCATAGCATTTTTTCCTGCCTCTGTACTGCATTCGGGAATTTTAGCCATCATTTGAGCATAACCTAATGTAACACACAAAGTGACTATTAAATATTCACGAAGCTCAAGTTTTCCATTGTTCACTGTGAAGCTATACCATTGTTCCTTCATTACAAGCAGGTGATAGATAAGACCCTGAGTTGCTTCTACATGAGAGCACTCTTCAGAAACACAGACAGACAGTACACCAACACATGAGCATGACATCCTTTGCCTGCCACACACATCCTCCCTGCCTCATTTCAAACTGCCAGAGATTATGGAGTCACAGCCTGAACAGAAGGCATCTTAATCTCTGGTGGTTCTGTAAATAATATGCTGTTCATGCTTGCATATAAATTATCACAGTCTCTCTATTTTCTAGATGAGGGAGGCTTCGGAAAGATGAAGATGCCTGCACACAGAGCATATAAGAGATAGGATTTCAGACCCCAGAGTTGCAGCCCTCTTCGTAAGATGGTTGAATTTTTCCCTCATCTACATGCTCCTAATAATTTATCCAGGCTTATGGTCTTAAATTTCACCTTATAGCCAAGTTAATCTAGTCTCTGTATATTTAGGTTTCTGAGATCAGTTATTTCTTAGTTCCCTTTCTCTCTAGCCACTTTTCCTCCACGCTTCATTCATAAGCATTTAATAGAAATCATCTAAGCTAATCCATTCAGTTGATGAGAATAGAAACTGAGACCCAGAGAGGTGAAGCCACTTGCCCAGGTTTGCTCAGTTAAAAGCAGTACAGTGACTAGATTCCCTGACTCCCAGTCCAGTGCTTTGCCCTTCACACTAATACTGCTATTTCGCAAGGATAAATAACATGGCATTTCCCACTCTCAGGCTCCCTCACTCCTTGAACAACCCTACAGGATGAATAGAAATGACTGATTGCATGTGCTCTGAGGCTCATTCCAGGACCTTATCTAGAATGCCCACAACTTGTTATCCTTCATGCTGTATTGGTCCATCTATCACATTAAGAGGCTGGTTAGGGCAGAATTTGACATACTTTCTGGTCTAGAAGATATTTATGATCAATGCTCACTACTCAGGTAGTGATCACCATAGAAAACAGTGTGCTCAGGAAGAAAGAGGGCAGAGTCCATGGCTCCTATCATTTGAAAATGAGGCAAAGCTCACCCAGAGTTTACTGTAAGTGGCAGGATATTAGATTCATAATCCCACAGACCAGGCAATTGAGCAATTAGATGGACTTAAGCAAGATTGGGAGTGGCCAAGAAAGTGAAAAAAGACAACTCCCAAACCCTTTCTACTTCAGGGGCAGGGTATTTTGCCTGGATTGATCACCGTGATGCATTTCATTAGTATAGACAAAGATCACATTGGTAAAAGACTTTTTTAAATCAGTTGAACTAAAATTTTCCATTTATATGTAACTTCTCAGTAATCGTTTTAAGACAAAACCAGATGGTATTTCAGTAAAGATTATATTGAAAAGAGAAGCAAGTAAGAGGGGAAAGAAACCCCAGAGCTAGCTTCTCAGGTAGGGCTTTGTAGGGTCACGATTGTCTCACAGGCTGATCAGGCTAATTCGGTACAGAAACTTAATGTTATCCGTTTTATCAAGAGTGATCCAGCTCTGAAGAATCTAGCTATGCTCCCCAGGTCCCAAGAGACGGATTTGTTAGCTAGATGCCAGTATAGCCACATACAATAGAAGATGCTTCTAAGTGTGGCCCAGGCTATTTCCTTCCTAATAGTGGGATCGTGAGAAAACCAAATGAGTGGTCAAAGATAACCTGTGGGCACAACATCAGGATTAATGGAGTTGGACAGACAGTCTCATGAAATGTGCCATTCAGGCTGCAACAGAGACAAGAGAATTCTTTCAAACTCCACCTAAGAACACTTTTCAGGTTACTAGAATAGTTGTGTTCTTCAAAAAAAGGGTCTTATTCTCTCTGTTTCCCTAGTGGTGAAGAAACTGGCAAATTATTTTGGTAAAAGATGGATTTATCTAGTCTCTATGTAGCCGCCATCTTCCTTAGGGTATTATTCTAGACATGTTATAATACTCAACTCAAACTCTATCTTACTTATGTCAGTGACATCTTGTCCAAAGCCCCTTACCAAATCTTTGAACTCCTGGGCCTAATTCTCTGCTAAGACAATGAAGATAGACCTGCAAAATCATTCTTATTATTCATGTGCTTGTATAAGATCCATTACGATTAGTCTGCTTCTGAGAAAGTTGTTTAATTGTGGATGAGCTGTACAGATGGTGAGAATCATGGTCTCAGATGGCATGGCACTTGAATCTTACATTAGTGATGATCTTTTATTGGTCTCCTTTAGAGTTCTGGTAGATGCCACTGATTAACCACCAATAATAAATAAACCATCCAAGTGCTTGGGTTATTTCTGTAAGGGACACATCTCTTGTATTTTGTGCTAATTCTGTTTGTGTCATTTCAGAGAGCACTATGATCTGGCCTTGCTCTGAGTGCACGTGAGTCTGGTTTATCCTTGTCAGTAATCTCCATGTGTGGACCCTGACATTTGAAACTAGATCTGTTAGTCACTCTCACTACAGAAAACAGTCATGTGGCGACTATGACTCATCTACAAAACGCTGAAGGAATAGACTCCCAAGAGGTTTTTTTTTTAAATCACGCAACATTGTTACCTCTAAAAGAGGCCAAACAACCATTTTGACTATTCTTATTTTCCCCTGGAGCTGACTGGTTATCCTGATTCTGAGTAGGAACAAACCACACAGACAGTTTGGGATTCATTTTAGATTCTGTCCTAGTCACAAAGACTTTTGACACACTTTCCATTCCAGCATCACAATGCAGAGGAAGAAAATATCTGAATGAGTAGAGACTGTCGTGCCAGAAATAAATTCCTAATATAGACAACTGAAATATGCCAGTAGAGAATTTAACTATCAAAACAGAAACAAGAATTCCCTGTTTCAATACTGTCTTAGTGAATAGCCTCTGTTCTTCCTTTCTGCCCCCAAGTCTATTTCAACCTACAGTTATAAATAAATATTCTGATCCCATTACAACACATTAAGAATCTAGAGAAAACTTGTCATTTGAGTACTATGATATCACCTCTTTACACATATGATTCCAATATAGCAACTTATTGAGTGCTCTTCTTAAAGTCAAGAATAATTAGACAGCTATAATATAATACTTATAATAGTAGCAATCACATTTACTCATTTAATCATATAAAGTCAATATTATTATCCTCATTTTACAGATGAGGATTATAAAATTTGAATGACTTGCCCAAGTTCTCACAGCCAGTGAAGGTTAGAGTCAAGATTCAAAGACCATGCCATCAGACACCATGATCCTCACCATCTATACAGCCCATCTGCAATTTAAAAATTCTCTCAGAAGCTGATCAATCCTAATGGATCTTATACAAGTGCATGGATAATAAGAGTGACTTTGCAGGTCTATCTTCATTGCCTTAGCAGAGAATTAGGCCCAGGAGTTCAAAGATTTGGTATGGGACTTTGGACAAGTCTTACTTTTCTTTCTTTTTTCTTTCTTTCTCTCTCTCTTTCTTTCTTTCTTTCTTTCTTTCTTTCTTTCTTTCTTTCTTTCTTTCTTTCTCTCTCTCTCTCTTTCTTTCTTTTCTTTTTTTTTCTTTCTTTTTTTTTTTTTTTTTTGTGACAGAGTCTCCCTCTATTGCCCAGGCTGAAGTGCAGTGGCGCAATCTCAGCTCACTGCCACCTCCACCTCCCAGGTTCAAGAGATTCTCCTGCCTCAGCCTCCCGAGTTGCTGGGACTACAGGCGTGCACCACCATGCTCAGCTAGTTTTTTGTGTTTTTGGTAGAGATGGGGTTTCACCATATTGGCCAGGCTGATCTCGAACCCATGACCTCGTGATCCACCCGCTTCAGCCTCCCAAAGTGCTGGGATTACAGGGGTGAGTCACAGCACCAGGCCAAGTCTTACTTTTTCTAGGACTGTCACTACATCTAAGAAAGAAATAATACCTTTTTATTCATTTAGTTATTCATTAAATCATTCAACAAATATACTAAAACTGAAGCTATAGTGGGAGAAAACAGACCAGGAAGCATTAATAAAGATAGGAACCACTGTCTTGAGTATTGTTGCTAAAATAAAACAATATTGTTGCTAAAATAAAACAATATGAAGTCCCAATTGACTCAGGTATGTGGAAGATTATGTTCAAGATTTGTTGTTTTGGTTTAGTTTTCTTCATCAGTGAAGTGATTTGAATTTGTCTCATGTAACTGTCAAGGAAACAAAATTACAGGCCCTAATGGCCAACATAATATAACTTACTGCTTACAAAAACAAAGGCCTAGATCCTCAAGGCTCCTGTGAGTGGTTTGTGAAAGACAGATTTGTCCTAAACTGTCAGCAATACACACTACATCTCTAGACTTAAATTAATATTCTAGAAGTTCAAGATGTGTCTACATGTGCCAGGAACTCATTTCTTTCAGTGAAGGCTCAGATTGTTTGATTATCCCAAAGCAAGAGCATAGGCATAGCACAGAGAGACTAATAAGCTGTAATGGGAGAACTGATGGCAGAAGGGATATTTATTAAGCAAAACAGAATGGGGGTTTTGAAAGGAAGGCAAGTAATTTGAAAGGCCATTTTGTTTAGTTTTAGAGAGTACTAAAGTTTAATCTGGATGATGGACTGGAGTATATTAAGGAAATGTTGAGTGAGAGAATGAAAAAAAAAATTAAGTCAACAATAAAAGAAGGGGTGAGGAATAAAAAATCACCTATCGGGTACAATGCACACTATTTGGGTGATGGGTGCACTAAAAGCCCAGACCTCACCACTACACAATTTATCCATGTAACCAAAACCACTTGTACTCCTAAAGCTATTGTTGGGGTGGGGTTGGAAAAAAAGCATGGGAAAAGAGAAAATAAATTACATTCATTTTAGATACTTTTATCCTAGGGAAAGTTAGGATAGAAGGCCTGGGGGCATCTGCTGAGCAGTACAAAGTGAAAATGCATCTCATTCCCCACAATTAAAGACTTTACCAGTGTCCGGGCTTAGGAGTGAGAAGTACAGATAAATAAATAGTTGCCTCTTTCTCAGTTTTGAATCATTCTATTTGTTTCCAATTTTCAGAAATCACTTACAAGAGATATCATCATTAAGCCATTAACTAATGGATCCCAACCACACAAAGCCTAGAGGCCGAGTTTGGACTCTCTCTCTCTCTCTCTCTTTTTTTTTTTTTTTTTTTTTTTTTTTTTGAGACAGTGCCTCACTCTGTTGCCCAGGCTCAAGTACAGTGCTGTAATTATGGCTTACTGCAACCTTGACCTAGCGGGGCTCAACTGATCCTCCCACCTCGGCCTCTGGCGTAGCTGGAACTACAGGCATGCGCCACCACACCTGGCTAATTTTGTGGGTTTTGTTTTGTTTTTTGTTTTTGTAAAGACAGGGTTTTGCCATGTTGCCCAGGCTGATCTTGAACTCTTAGGCTCAAGCAGTCATCTGCCTTGGCCTCCCAACGTGCTGGCATGAGCCACTGTGTCTGGCCTACTATTTGAACTTTTAAGGTGATTTTCCCCTCTTTAGGCAAAGAACATCAAGACTTTCCTAGCATAAGACCAAAAACAAACCAAAAAATCAAGAGGAGATCAGTCATTAGAAAATAAAATAAATTTACCAGCTTAATCTCAGCTTGAAATCTCAACATGAATGCAAGGGCCAATTTCTAAGTTTAAAAGTAGGACAATATCAGTTGTCAATGAATGTTTAAGGTGTAACTTGTAGCATGACTGCATCATATCTCTCAGGGTGGTCTATTTCACCTTTCTTTAAATGTTAAAGCAAAAGTCTTGGCTTTGGGGTTTGTTTCATTTTTCTTTTTTTCTTTTTTTTTCTTTTTTGTTTTTTTACTGAACTATAAGGTGATCCTCACCAGAATTTGTTTTGGGCTCCGCTGCTTGCAGTTTTTTTAGAGAAGCATTTTATGACAACCTCGGTGGCTGTAGGATGAGTGAAACTCATCTCTCCCAGACCTTGACTGCTAAAGTAGGGAGATTAGACTTTAAGCCATAGGCAGTGGGAGCCACCAAAGGTGGTTGTGACCAGGACAGTGATGGAAGGTTCTGACAACAGTGAGTGGGATGGATGCGGCAGGAGAGAAGCGAGAGACAGAGGAGAGAAGCTGGAAATAGAAAGTCAAGTCAGGAGACTAAACTGAAAATTGTGCAAGAAAAAGAACATTTCTTTGCTGTAGAATCAGGGTCCATTTTTGCTATTTGTTGGTTAATGTTTAACGATGTCACTGAAATCTTGTTTGAGAAGAACTTAGCTCCAACTTCAAACACTAAGGAGAAAGGTGACCTCTCCTCTCCTTAGTTCTTCACCTGACTCCAGTCGCCCCCCTTTTATTTTCAGCTGGAAGGACTCCTTCACTTACGGTAAAAGGGTTGGCAGAAATGAGCAGAGGTACAGAGAGGAAGAAAAACCAGATGAGCTTTGCATGCTTGGAACCAAAACCATGTCGAGGAAGCAAGCACCCAGAGGGGTGGAGCTGAGCGGTGGTTTCAGCACAGCCCTCCCTCACTGTGTTAGCCTCACCTCACACAGGTCCCTTTGCTTCTCTGGGCCTGAAATTCCCCTTCTGTAAAACAGAAGGGCAACCACAGATGATTGCCATGGCTCCTTCAGGATGGAAAATTTATAATATCAGCAGCATATTATTAATTTAAAGATGCATTACATGAATCATATTCAATTCAATCCAATTCCAGTATGAACCACTCCACAAAATGCCAAAGCTCCTAAGGGCAACTTTCCTCACTTTATTTTTATACCTTCATTTCTTGCTTTTTTCCATTACTCTTCTGGTGCAGTATTTTTCCCCTTTCCCACTTGTTTCTTCATTTTCTAGTAATAGCAGGGAAGGGGTCATTCAATAGGACAAGAAGCTGAGATCATCTGTTTATCCACAGGACAAGGAGGAACCAAGGCCCAGCCAGCCAGCTCTTTCCCACACTGTTCTGCTGGTGACCCTCAACCCTACACCAGCAAGAAGAGGAAGCCAAGCTCAGCCTCCTTCTGACTTTTTTTTCACTCCTTTCTTCACCAAGCTGCAGGGTTCCGGATGTTTAGACAGCTCTGCTCCTCACTGTCTACAGACCCATCAAGGTAGCTGTTGTCACTCCCTGTTCCTAGGAAAAGTATCAAAGAGGGAGACAATTTGCACAACTCTTGTTCTAGCTTAACTTGAAAATAACCACCATGGACACACGCACATGAACACATGCAGCCCCCAGCCTTTTATCTGCAACTGCCTCTATTTAACTGTAGCCTGCTCAAATCCAGCAGCTCAGCAGAACCATGGCAGCCCCACTCCCAAGGAGAGGACTAGACCCTGACTAGTCACTTATTTCCTTGTTCCCTTAGCTACTACTGCAGTTAACCATCACCTCCTTGCATTGTTCATCTCAGTTAGCGAAGAGCCCAGGTAGGGTCTCTTCTACCATGCTACCCTACTCTACCCCACCCCCGGCAGGCCAGGGATTTCTACTTACTGCTTGTAGGTCTCACCTCCTATGCCAACTTGGTTCTCTTTCTTGTGAAACAACTGAAGTTGCCTTGAAATAGTAAGGGCAGAACACAGAATCTATTTATCCTGGTCTTCAGAGCCTAAAGAGACTAGAGATTTCCTTCTAACAATCAAGGTTTCCATAGCAAGAACCAGATTATTGAATTTCTAGAAGTCCTAAAACAAAACAAAACAAAACAAAAACCCACTCACTTCTCAAAATAGGCCTACAGGGTCTGAATCCACATAAAGCCCAAAGCAGGAAAGACAGGAAAGACTTAGTTGCCAAATAAGTGCTATAGAAAGTGCAAGTTACATTAAAATTAGAGATAGCAGTTGGTCCACCCCCATCACCTAGAGTACTGACAACACTTTGCGTTTTAATTAGTATGCACCAGGCATTTCATATACATTAACACAAATTATGGCAACAATCCTACAAGGTGGACATTATCCTCATTTTTTAGATGAAGAAATCAGTGCTTAGAAAGAACATACACTTATAACATGTAGGGCAAGGACTGTAACACAGATTTGTCTGGCTTCAGAGACTAGAGGCTTTGTAGAAAGCTACCTTGCCTCTGCAAAAGGATAAACTGCTAAAACATAAACTTCATGAAATAAAACCAAAATCAGTGAACTGGAGGGAGACCCCTGTGTCCTGGGACTACTGCCTCTAACTAGCAGCATGACCCTGGGCACATCTTTTGGGTTTCAGTTTCTTTGTCTATGAAATGAGAGTGTCAGATCCAATTATTTCTTCCAGCTCTAGAACTGGAGAGTGTGTGTTCTAGTCCCCGCATGCCTCCTCAGGGAGCAAGAGACCAGCAGCTACAATCTAACCTCAGCACAACAGATCTCTAACAACAGGAAGTGCCTCTGCAGAGCCTCTGGAAATGATTCAGAATTATTTTCTGTTCTCCAGTGAGAACCTATAATTTCTATGACTGCAATTCCCCACTGGTCAGGGCTGGCTTAAGTAACATTCATTGCTGCTTATTACTCCGCCACTCCACGACACTCTGACGACACTGGAGAGAGGATCTGTGCTCCATACTTGTCACATATGGGTTTAAAGGGGTAGTGACTCAAAAGTGAAATGGGGAGAAAAGATAAATATTACACACCCACACATAGCTCTTATATGAAAATCCATCACTAGAACATAATAGTAAGGATGGAATTATTTACTGAAAAGGATTCATTATTTAATAAAAGAAATCACCAGGATCCCTATCAGTAGTGTGTCCACAGCTCATCAAAGGCTGAATGTGGTGGAGAGATAAATACTAAATCTAATGTACTATGAATCGAAGCTAACCAAATGCAGATGAAAACCGAAGAGGGTGCATGTATTATTTAATGTGAAAACGGGATACTGTGTTTGCAAAAATTTGCTTTACACACAACCTTTACGACCAGTGTTTGTTGGACCGGGAGCGGTGGCTCACGCCTGTAATCCCAGCACTTTGGGAGGCTGAGGTGGGTGGATCACCTGAGATCAGGAGTTCGAGACCAGGCTGACCAACATGGTGAAACCCCATCTCTACTGAAAAACACAAAAATTAGCGGGCATGGTGGCGGGTGCCTGTAATCCCAGCTACTTGGGAGGCTCAGGCACAAGAATTGCTTGAACCCAGGAGGCAGAATTTGCAGTGAGCCGAGATTGCACCATTGCACTCCAGCCTGGGCGACAGAACAAGACTCCATCTCAAAACAAAAACAAAAACAGTGTTTGTTGAACTGATGTGAGTGCATCTTTCTTGCAGCAGGAGGCCCAGCAATATAAATCTTTGCAAATGAGCGGGGTGCACACCAGTAAGAGAGGGAGAGGAAGGTGAAGGCGAGATATGAGAGAGCAGATGTGTGCCTAGAAAGGCATCATGGTGGCAAATGTTATATTGACTTTTTTTAAAAATGGAAGGGTGTTAATAGAAGAGAGAATGAGATGCAATTATTCAAGTTAAACGACCAAAAAGAAGCTTCATCTAAACCATCTAGAATATCAGTAGGGTTCCTTTGGTCAGCACATTAACCATTAATGGGAGTTTTACAGGTGAATAATATTTCTTGGCCAAGCACAGTGGTGAACACCTGTAATCCCAGCACTTTGGGAAGACCAGACGGTCAGTTGACTTGAGGCCAGAAGTTTGAGACCAGCCTGGCCAACATGGCAAAACCCCATCTGTACTAAAAATACAAAACTTAACCAGGTGTGGTGGTGTGTGCCTGTAAGACCAGCTACTCAGGAAGCTGACTCATGAGACTTCCTTAAACCCAGGAGGCAGAGGTCACTGTGAGCTGAGATCGTGCCACTGAGCTCCAGCCTGAGTGACAGAGAAAGGCTCTGTCTCAAAAAAAAAAAAAAGGAATAACAATAATAATAATAATAATATTTCTTGTAGCAAGACTGCAGCTAAACAATGACAGAAGCATTGGGAAATCTCATTGCTGCCTCTGTGGTTTACTATCCTGATTTATATTTTTTAAATTTTTTATTTCCATAGGTTTTGAGGGAACAGGTGGTATGAGTACATGAGTAAGTTCTTTAGTGGTGATTTATGAGATTTTGTTGCACCCATCACCCAAGCAAAATACACTGAACCCAATTTGTAGTCTTTTACCCCTCACCCCCGTCCCACCCTCCCCACTGAGTCCCCAAAGTCCATGGAATCATTTTTATGCCTTTGCATCCCCATAGCTTAGGTCCCACTTATGAGTGAGAACATATGATGCTTCATTTTCCATTCCTGAGTTACTTCACTTAGAATAATAGTCTCCAATCCCATCCAGTTTGCTGCGAATGCCATGAATTCATTCTTCTTTATGGTTGAGTAGTATTCCATTGTATATATATACCACAGTTTCTTTATCCACTTGTTGATTGACGGGTATTTGGGCTGGTTCCACATTTCTGCAATTGGCGAATTGTGCTGCTCTAGATATGTGTGTGCAAGTATCTGTTTCCTGTAATGACTTTTCTTCCTCTGGGTAGATACCCAGTAGTGGATTGCTGGATCAAACGGTAGATCTACTTTTAGTTTTTTAAGGAATCTCCACACTGTTTTCCATGGTGGCTGTACTAGTTTACATTTCTACCAGCAGTGTAAAAGTGTCTCCTTTTCACCACATCCGTGCCAACTTCTATTATATTTTTATTTTTTGATTATGGCCATTCTTGCAGGAGTGAGGTGGCATCACATTGTGGTTTTATTTGCATTTCCCTGATCATTAGTGATGTCGAGTATTTTATCATATGTCTGTTGGCCATTTGTATATCTTTTTTTGATAATTTTCTGTTCATGTCCTTAGTCCACTTTTTGAAGGGATAGTGTGTTTTTTTCTTGCTAATTTGTTTGAGTTTGTTGTAGATTCTGGATATTAGTCCTTTGCCAGATGTATAGATTGTGAAGATTTTCTCCCACTCTGTGGGTTGTCTGTTTACTCGGCGGCCATGTCCTGTTCTACAAACAACACGTGATCAACAATACCCGATGGGTAGACTTTTAAAGTTTTTACCACTTTTCCATGTAGCATTTTTCATTTAATCCTTGTCATAACCCTGTGGGGTAAGCAGAGCAGATATTCTAGCCTCATTTTGTAGACAAAGAAACTGAGGCTCCAAAAGGTAGAATGATATGTCTAAAGACACACAATTTGTCCACAACAGATTAGTCTAAGCCCTGGACTTGTGGCTACTAATCCAGTACTCTCTTCATGACACCCCAATAGACCTGAGGCTTAAGGCACCACTAACCAAAGCAGTTTAAGTGGAAAACTGCACATATATTTCATACGAAGATACACACACAGCAGTTACCCAGACTGAGGAGTCTGTGGATCAATTAAAAAATATTTGTTGCAAGAAGCTTGCTAGGTTCAATAGAGTACCCTGAAAAAGAATGAAACATGAGGGGGTCTATAGAGAGGCAATGTTTATTTTTTATGCACATCCTTGCTGGCGCCTAGTGTTATCAAACTTTAAAATTGCTGCTTAAATAATAAGTCTGAAGTAGCTTCACATGGATTTAATTTGTATCTCTCTGATGACTCATGAGGACTTTGCACGTGTTTTTTGGCCATATGGACTTCCTTTTCTGTGAATTGCTTGCTCCTAACCATTGCCCATTTTCTGCCATATTGTTTGCTTTTTTTCTTAAAAATCTGTAGGAATTTTTAAATACATATTATTTATACTAATCTTTTGTTCATTATATGCTTTGAATATTATTCTCTAGGTCTCTGGCTTTTCTTTTTTTCTCTCCTCCCCCTACCTTTTAAGTTCAGTTTATTATGGTGTCAAGATTTACAACTAATATACTTACCACTCTGCTAACAGAATTCTAAACTTAAGAAAAGAAATTTTTCTGTTGAAGGTAGGTTTTCAGAAACTTAAATTTAAAATGATTGAATTACTTGAGCAATAGACCTCCTGTGCTGTTTCTCTCCACCCCTGAAAGCTAATGTAAGGTTTGCTTCAAAAGGGAATTTAATTGGGATTATGCTTTAAGTCACTCATTTTTTAGAAAATTATTGATGAGAAAAAATTTACCAAAAATAAAAGAGCTATGGGATTATCTTTATTCAATAATGCTGTGTCCTTCCAAAAACATTTGGTAAAGACAACCAGGCTAGAGAGGTGGCAAAGTCTATCCAGTCCTCCTCTCCTGCGAAAGCCCAGTGGACAGAAAGTGTTTGGTTTTATTTAGTTGCTAATTACACATTGTGTGAGACTAGGGTCCCACTTACTGAAGCCAACCGCAGTGTAACTTCCCAGATTCAAGAGAAAGTGAAAGATAAAAAAGAGGGAGAGGAAAAGAGAGTGACAGATAAACTGTATTATGTCACTTGAGTCTATTGGGTTATTTTTTAATCCAAGTATCAGAATTAATAACTTTAAAAGAAAAACTATGGCATTTAATTAGGACATGGATTAATCAACATCTTTTTCCTGAATAATGCAAACTAATGAGTGTTCAAGGGTGAAAATAAATTTGCCAGAGAAAAAGAAACTGAACAAAAAATCACATAGTGACTGTCGCATCTCTTATATAAAAATATTTTCAAACTAATACTGTTAAAGTGATGTTATGGATCTTTCTCCCACTTAATAAATTTTCTCTATAATGATAGTCAATTATTATCATATAGCAACAATACCTTTAAGGAAAACAGGTAGCATTATATTTCTGAAATCGATTAGCTCTTCTGATTGAGAGAAATATCTTTTCTGATATTTAGAAGACAATCACTTAAGAAATCAATTTTAACTTAATAACAATTCACCTCTCTGAAACAGAAGAAAATTACATTTTATATTTTGTCCCCTGAAAAAAATCTAAAAGTTGACACGACCCTTTGAAAACACAAGTGTGCTGTTTAACTTGTCCTCTATCAGTTTAATATTGGCGGCAATTGACAGGAACATATTAAGTAATAATTTTGTGGGGAAAAAGTTTGGAAAGCCCTGTCTGGTATTGTAGGTTTTGTGAAGCAGATTTTCATGCAGTTGGATTCCTACATAAACCTCCCAACACAGCACTAGGCCAGGTGGTTACCCACATGAAAATCAACAGCTCACATTTCTTCAGTTAAGCAGGCCCACACACAAGGAAAACGATTGGTATCAGGACTCAGCATTATTATAACAGGAAGGAATGACCACCTCTTCTGCTTAGGTGTAAGCAGAAGCTTAAACAAGCCATTTTTATACTATAATCTTACATTTGTAGCGAGCAAAAGAGCCCAGTCATGAAATCCAGCTTTGTAATTCTCCATTCAGAATAACATTGTAGGAAAAACATCTTGTTTCACTCTGTCATTTGGCATTTTTCATATGAAGTAGGTGTGTTTTGTATTTGAATTTCAGCTGCACAGTCTTACTACTGAGCTACTCACATCTATCATGGTAATCTGAAAATAAAACTGACTATTTTCCCAGATACCTTGGTGTACAAAGCACAGCAAGTCAGAAGTAGAATGGGGATTTTGAACTTGAGAAGTGTACACCTGAAAGGGAGTTTAAGTAGTTAACCCCTTCTACTCTGCCCTTTTATTTTCTAAACTGAGAATACCAAGGTTCAGAGCAGTCCTGCCTGAAACGGGCTGTTGCGGTGATCCATTGACTTTATTTGTTTGTTTATTTTATTTTTTTGAAAGGAAGTCTCAGTCTGTCACCCAGGCTGCAGTGCAGTGGCATAATCTCAGCTCACTGCAACCTCCTCCTCCCATGTTCAAGCGATTCTCCTGTCTCAGCCTCCCGAATAGCTGGGATTACAGGTGTGCACCACCACACCTGGCTAATTTTTGCATTTTTAGTAGAGATGGGGTTTTGCCATATTGGCCAGGCTGGTCTTGAACTCCTGACCTGAAGTGATCCACCCACCTTGGCCTCCCAAAGTGCTGGGATTACAAGCATGAGCCACCGTGCCCAGCCTCCATCGACTTTAACCAAAAGACATGGAAGTACTGGGATGTCCTAGGGAAATCTCAGTATCTCAGACAGACTTTTTGCCCCCAGTGTGTAGTGTAACCCAATTTCCCCTTTGATAATCAGGACCAATTGGCCTAAATACAGTAACTCCCTTTCTACCTCTTTCCTTGCCTTTTAATTCGGAGGCATAAGTCTTGCTCAAGATCACTAAACTATTCAGTGGGAAACAGAACTAGAATTCAGGGTCCTTGCCTCTGAATAATAATAAACACTATTTACAAATGCTTACTATATACCCCACATCTTCCAAGCACATTCCAAAAAGCATCTCCTTTAATCCTTACAATAATACTTTTGGGGAAGATACTATTATTATCCCCATTTTACAAAAGGAAAAAAATGAAACCGAGATGTGGAGAGCTCAAGTAACAAGATCACACAGCTGGTCAGTGAAAGAGCTGGGATTTGAACCAAGGTTTGGATGCCAGGTCTCCACTCTTACACACTAGGTCATACTGCTTCCTTCTGGTCAGTCCACATCTTCCAATTCAATGATATTTTCACTTCATAAGCTAAAAGTAACTGAATATGAGATCCCTGAGGGCAGGAACATCTTCCCTTCTATCTCCTGCTCTGGCACAGCACCTGACACAGAATCAGTATTTATTAAGAGTTTTATGGCCATTTTGGCTCTCTGATCAGCACCATGGTGGTTGGCAAGAACAAGCGCCTTATGAAAGGCGGCAAAAAGGGAGCCAAGAAGAAAGTGGTTGATCCATTTTCTAAGAAAGATTGGTATGATGTGAAAGCACCTGCTATGTTCAATATAAGAAATATTGGAAAGACGCTCGTCACCAGGACCCAAGGAACCAAAATTGCATCTGATGGTCTCAAGGGTCGTGTGTTTGAAGTGAGTCTTGCTGATTTGCAGAATGATGAAGTTGCATTTAGAAAATTCAAGCTGATTACTGAAGATGTTCAGGGCAAAAACTGCCTGACTAACTTCCATGGCATGGATCTTACCCGTGACAAAATGTGTTCCATGGTCAAAAAGTGGCAGACAATGATTGAAGCTCATGTTGATGTCAAGACTACCGATGGTTACTTGCTTCGTCTGTTCTGTGTTGGTTTTACTAAAAAACGCAACAATCAGATACGGAAGACCTCTTATGCTCAGCACCAACAGGTCCGCCAAATCCGGAAGAAGATGATGGAAATCATGACCCGAGAGGTGCAGACAAATGACTTGAAAGAAGTGGTCAATAAATTGATTCCAGACAGCATTGGAAAAGACATAGAAAAGGCTTGCCAATCTATTTATCCTCTCCATGATGTCTTCGTTAGAAAAGTAAAAATGCTGAAGAAGCCCAAGTTTGAATTGGGAAAGCTCATGGAGCTTCATGGTGAAGGCAGTAGTTCTGGAAAAGCCACTGGGGATGAGACAGGTGCTAAAGTTGAACGAGCTGATGGATATGAACCACCAGTCCAAGAATCTGTTTAAAGTTCAGACTTCAATTAGTGTCAAATAAAAGTGCTATTTGTGAAAAAAAAAAAAAAAAAGAGTATTATGAATGGAATTGAACGTCTCTAGGTAACAAAATTGGACAACTCCAACTTCCCACCTTGCTTTCTGGAGACCAGGCTCAGCTGGGCAACAGAACTGCCCATCGCTGTGAGGTTTCTGAAAAAAAAAAATGGGCTCCACATTCCAAAGGATGGCCTTACCAGTGGATCCCCGTAACACATCCTGTTAGAAAGTCCTGGATGGCCTATACCCAATAAGAAGACCAACCAATTTATCCAAAAATAAATAAATCAACAAGGCAGGAAGCTACCACAGAATACACTCAATAGGAGAACTGTGCTTCATAACCCACCTGGAAGCCATGGGAAAGAACTGACTCTGAGAACTCTGATCTGCCCTCTGACTGATTAGGACTGAGAAACGGGTGCAAGAGAAAGGAATTCTTTGAGGGGCCAAAAAAGCCTCATGAGCACCACATTTTTAAAGAGACTTCCATTCATTCATTTATTATTACTTTTGTTACAAACGTGATAAGAGTGGGGCAGAGCCTGGTGGGCCATGTATTAGTAAGAATAATGTAGATCTTGAAGTAATTCACATGAAAAAAAAAAATGAAGTGGCTTCCTTCAGTGTGTCTATGTCTGTCTATGGTAGGCAAAAATCAATACCTAGTTCCTCTAGATTTTCTGAGGAATGCCTAAATAGGGCCTGTGTTGAGATTCTGCTAATAAAATACACACGCAGAAAACAGGCTTTTATAGCAACTCAATGTTCTCTGTGCTGATGTTGAAAAAAAGTATTAGTGCCCTCCTCAAAGAATAACCCCGCATATCCAACATTTTTGTTGCATCCAGGCCACATAAGGCCTAAGTGATTTACTGAGATATACCTTACAATAATAGCTGTGACTATTAAAACCCTACTATTACAAGGAGCCCTACATATATCATCCCATTTAGTCCTCCCACCAAATCTGCAAAGTAGACATGATTAATGGTATTTACAGAAGATCTGAAATTTAGAAAGGCTAAGGTACTTACCCAAGTTTGCACAGAAGAAATTAAAGCCAAAGCTAAAGCCAAAGACTTCCCACTTTGCCATATTGCCTCTGGACAGCGAGACACCAGTCCTTATCCAGGCTGTAGGCCATTCCAAGCCCCACAGAAAATGAGTTCACAATATAAGAAATGGGCTGTGATCACAACTATTTACGAGTATCATATCTCAGATACATGTTAGCTAAGGTCTGAAAGTACAAAAAACATAGCATCTCTTTGCAAAAAGGTGATATAATTCAACATCTTCATTTTACTAAAGAAGAAACTAAAGCCCAGGGAGGTAAACCATACTTTAGCACAACCAACATTGTGATACACCCACTATGGGCAGAATTTTGTGCCAGTTTGCACATTTAGTAGGGGAGATAAAGAAACTATGCCAATTATTAAAGCAATGAGCAGAAGAGTTGTAAGGCACCATCTCCTTCTAGGAATCTCTTCTAAGCAAACATCAAAGATGTTGTCAGATTTATATGCAAACAAGTTCATTGTAGTATTATTTATAATAGCAAAAATTTGATAGAAAACTAAATGTCTAACAATACCAACATAGATAATTATATCAATTATGTCACTAAAGTCATGTGCTGTGTAATGACGTTTGAGTCAACAAACTGCATATACAACACCGTGGTCCCGTGAGATTATAATGCTATATTTTTACTATAACTTTTCTACATTTAGATACACAAATACCACTCTGTTCTCATTGCCTCCAGTATTCAGTACAGGCACATGCTGTACAGGTCTGTAGCCTAGGAGCAACAGGCAGTACCATGTAGCCTAGGTGTATAGTAGGCTGTGCCACCTGGGTTTGTGTGAGTACATTCTATGATGCTTGCACAATGATGAAACTGCCTAAGGAAGTCTTCCTCAAGCATAGCTCCATCATTAAGTAATGCATGACTGGATATAGTGAAACACTGAACAACCATTCAGATCACATTTTATAAGAACATTTTAATCATCTGAACAAATGTTCTTAATATAATAAGTGAAAACAGCAGGATACAATATTGTATATACACTTTGAATATAATTTCAGACCATTTTCAACCAAAATGTTAACAGTGGCCAATTCTAGGCAGTGGAATATGGTGATTATTATTTTTTTCTTCACGCTCCTTGTATTTTCCAAATTGTCCACAATGAGCTGTATAACTTTCATAATGAGCCAAACAAGCAATTTTTTTTTTTTGAGACAAAGTCTCGCTCTGTCGCCCAGGCTGAAGTGCAGTGGTGCGATCTTGGCTCACTGCAACCTCCGCTTCCCAGGTTCAAACAATTCTTCTGCCTCAGCCTCTCGAATAACTGGGATTACAGATGCACACCACCATGACCGGCTGATTTTTTGTATTTTTAGTAGAGACAGGGTTTCACCGTGCTGGCCAGGCTTGTCTCGAACTCCTGACCTCGTGATCCGTTCACCTCAGCTTCCCAAAGTGCTGGGATTACAAGTGTGAGCCACTACGCCCGTCCCACAAGCAATATTTTTTTTAAAGTGCTTGGCAACCTCTTCATAGATTACTTTCCACTGGCGCCATCTTCAAATAAGGGACTGTAAGTAAGGAAAAATAGATGAGGGCAAATAACCTAAGGACATAAACTTCATTCTTTTTGCGTCAGGGCGTTCTTGAAGGCTCCTGAGCAAAGGGATAATAGCCACAGTTGGACTTTCGGAGGAACCTCTGCCGTGGTGCAGAGAATGGGGAGGAAGGGACTGAAAGCAGACGCCAATCAGGCTGTGACTGCAGTGGTCAGAGCAGCTGGTGGCTCATGAAGGCTGCAGCAGGTGAATGCTGTGGAGAGAGAGAAAGGGACTGTGTCAGAGACACACAAAGGCCTAGTGCTGGCTGTTTGTGGAGATGAAGAAGAAGCCACCCAGCTGGGAAAGGAAATGCTGAACGTCAGTTACAGTGCAATTTCGACATGGCCCCTGGGACTTTGTACTGAATAAATGAAACATAGGCATGGAAGACAAAATGTGAATTAATAAACATCCTACAAGAACTATTTCTCCTTAGCTTAACAAGCCAGGAGCTGGCATCTGACTCATGGTTAATTTCATTCTGGTCATTCTGAATTGCATTACTGACATCATGGCTGTGCAGTGGAAGATGTAATAGAATCAATACTCTAATCACTCCTAGCCATGCCCAGCATGGTTCCCAGACAGAAAAGAAGAGCTGGCAAATGTCTCAACATTTATTGTTTTCCTCCTCTTCTTGCTCTTGCCCATTTTTTTTTTCTTTTTTAGCTCTGCAATTTGCAGTTTTCCCTAACAGCTGACTATCAGAGTCACACCAAGGAGGTCTTAAAAATATGGAGAGAAACAAAGCTACTGGAAATATACACACTGATATATTCATAGTGCCATCTGTAGGCAGTGGAATTCATGGTGATGGGTATTGCTTCTTTCTATTTAGCCATGTTTCTCAAGACTTTTCCAATTAATGTGTATTAATTTTGGAAAGAGGAAAAAAGGTAATGTTAAAATGTCAAATCATGCAAACAAAAAAAAAGAGTTTTTTTAACAGTGGCTGGGGCACCAGAGCTGCAATGGGAGCATTGGTGTTTATGGTTGACTCCAGTGCCAATGTTGGCAAGCAAGTTGTTTAAACATAGCAGCTGCAATTCAGACAAACCTATTCTCCCACCTGTTCTCATGTAAGAGGCCCCTGCACTATGACTCCTTTTAGGTCCTAGGGCTTCTTCATCTGTTCATAGCCTCAGCTCATCCTCTACCAGACATTTCCACCATCCTTGAACATCTCACATGGGATATCTGAGTTTTAAATTGCCTCTTTCCTTATGGACAAAAAAGTTTTGCCCCATTAAAGAATTCTTGCTATTTGGCAGGCTTTCTGTTGTTGCAATGATGACGATGACGATGATGATGACGATGACGATGATGATGATGATGATGATGATGATGATGACAATGTTACTGTTTTGAACTGGGATTTTCCCTTACTCCCTAAAATTACACATACAGATTGCCTACCATCTCAAATAAGGGCATATGTAGTATATAAACAAATGGCAATACATCTCTATAAGCTGCAAGACTAATCAATGTCTCAGGAGAGCTAGAACAGTTAGTTTCCTAAGGTGTAAGAACATATGGCAATACTGAAGATTCGCTCTTTCAACCAAAATTTACTGACCTGAATGATACGCTAGGCACTGTGCTTGGGACTGAGGTAGAGCCAGGGATGCCAAGGTGAACAAGACAGGGCACTTACAGTCAGTGGCAGAAAGAGAATCCAGCTCTTGCATTTCAGAATGATAAATGCCAGAATGAAACTCCCCAAAAGGCACTTTGAGGAGCTCAAGGCAGGGCACAACTAGGTGAAGAGAAGAACAGCAAGGCTTTCATAGGAGCTGATGCAGCTAGTTCCAAAAGATGAATGTGATTTTCAAAGAGCTGTAGGTATACCTGGTAGAGGGGCAGTGCATGTGGAGATCAATAATCTCACAGCCATAGGCTAGGTGGCTTGCAGGAAAAGGATTTGGAAGGTGATCAAACTGATAAGTCATGTTGAGAAGTTTGAACTTCATATTACAGACCATAAAGAGTCATCGAAAGCATTAAGCAAGGAATAACCTGGACAGATTCCTATTTTAACCATGTGGGACATGGGCTAGAAAAGGCAGAGAAGAAAATAGGCAAAAGGATGCAGAAGGTAACTTTAGAAAAGAAGCTCTCAATGGGAGTGATATTGCCTCCTAAGCAATGTTCTAGAAATGTATGAGATGTCTTCACTATCAAAACAGTTGGGGGACACTGTGTCATTTAGTTGTCAGAGGCTAATAATGTTAGATGTACTGCAATGGGCAGCACAGTCACATATGAGGAAGAATTCACTTTCAAATATACTACCAGACAATCATACAGGTCAAAAACCTGTTAATAATGATCTCAGCAGCCCAGAACATAATTCCATTTTGCATATAAACATAAAGTACTATGTATAAATTTTACATGTGCTATAAAGATTGATATATAGATCAATGGAATAAAATTAAGAGTCCAGAAACACATCCTTACATTGTTGGGCAACTGATCTCAATGCCCAACAATGTGAGGGTGTATTTCTGGACTCTTAATTTTATTTTCAATTTTATTAAATTTATGAATGTAAGAGTGTATTTCTAGACTCTTATTTTTCCTGTTGAATTGTCTTGACACTAAGACACCAAATTGTCTTGACACCAAGACAATTCAATAGGGAAAAGATCAGTATTTTCAACAAATGGTGCTGAGTCTACTAGATACACACATGCAAAAGACTGAAGGTGGGCCGGGCGCGGTGGCTCATGCCTGTAATCCCAGCACTTTGGGAGGCAGAGGCAGGCGGATCATGAGGTCAGGAGATGGACACCACGGTGAAATCCCGTCTCTACTGAAAACCCCGTCTCTACTAAAAATACAAAAAATTAGCCGGGCGCGGTGGCGGGTGCCTGTAGTCCCAGCTACTCGGGAGGCTGAGGCAAGAGAATGGCGTGAACCCGGGAGGCAAAGCTTGCAGTGAGCCGAGATTGCGCCACTCCCCCCCCCCCTGGGGGACAGGGCGGGACCCCGTTCAAAAAAAAAAAAAAAAAAAAAGAATGAAGGTGAACCCTTACCTCTTTCCTCAGTCGTTATTCAAAAATTAACTTAGAATGGATTAAAGACCAAAATGTAAGAGCTGAAACAATAAAATTCTTGGAACAAAATATAGTCACAAATCTTTATAATTTTGGATTAGGCAATACATTTTTTAGATATGATATCAAAAGCATAAACAATAAAAGGGAAAATAGATAAATTAGACTACTTCAAAACCAAAAAACTTTTGCATTTCAAATGAAACCTTTAAGAAAGTGAAAAGGAAAAGCACAGAATGGTTTATATTGCAAAACATATATCTGAGAAGGATTTAGAATCCAGAATATATAAAGAATCTTATGACTCAACAATGAAAAGAGAAATAACCCATTTTTAATGGGCAAATTATTTGAATAGATATTTCTTCAAAGGTAGGTACAAATGGCTGATAAAGATGCTCAAGATCTTTAGTCATTAGGGAAATAAAAATAAAACCACAGTGAGATACAACTTCACACCCTTTAGGATAGTTGTAATTTTAAAAAGATGAACAATAACACGTATTGAGAAAGATGTAGAGAAATTGAAATCTTGATCCATTGCTGGTGGGAATGCAAAGTGGTGCCGCTGTCTCGGAACACAGGCCAGCAGTTCCTGAAAATGTTAAACACTGAGATGCCATATGATCCAGCAATTCAACTCCCAGTATGTATCCAAGAGACCTGAAAATGAATGTCCACACAAAAATCTGTACACAAATGCTGACAGCAACATTATTCATAATATCCAAAAAGTGAAAACAATCCAAATGGTATCAACTGAATACTATGAATGAGTGAACAAAATATGGTATAGCCATATAATGGCCTTTTATTCAGCCATAAAACAGAAATGGAGTTCTGATATGTGATACAACACGGATGAACTTTGACAACATTATGATAAGTGAAAGAAGCCAGATACAAAAGGCCACATATCGTATTACTGAATTCATGTGAAATGTCCAAAATAAGAAAATCCATAAAGAAAGAAAGTAGATTAGTGATTGCCAGGAGTTGGCGAGGAGCAATGCTCATGGGTATGGGATTTTTGAGAGGGTAACTAAAATGTTCTAAAATTAAATCAGTGTGATAGTTTCACAATTCTGTGAATATACTGTATTTAAAAACACTTAAATATACACTTTAAAAGGATGAATTTTATAATATGTGGATTATACTTCACTTTTAAAAATTATATGTGCTGAATTTTTCAGAAAGACAACCAATATACAAATCAAGGAAAGATGGTCGGCTGCAGTGGCTCACACCTGTAATCCCAGCACTTTGGGAGGCCTAGGCGGGCAGATGTCCTGAGGTCAGGAGTTCGAGACCAGCCTGGCCAACATGATGAAACCCTGTCTCTACTAAAAATATAAAAATTATTCAGGCGTGGTGGCAGGCACCTGTAATCCCAGCTACTCAGGAGACCGAGGCAGGAGAATCGCTTGAACCTGGGAGGCCGCGGTTGCAGTGAGCCAAGATCCCACCATTGCACACAAGCCTGGGCAACAAAAGCGAAACTGTCTCAAAAAAAAAAAAAAAAAAATCAAGCAAAGATGGCATTTGGTTTAGTTTGGAAGTTTACAAGAGTCATTTACCATTTCACAAAACCACTTCACCACAAACCCTGTCCAGTAGTATCTGAATCACCAACACCCACACTTCATGGTTTATGGCTATTGCAATTGCAGTGACTCTATGCATAGATGCAAGTTTGAGTATTTCATTATATCATTCTTGTGCATTTACAGTTTAAAGAGCATTTTTTACTATAAATTAATTGCCTTCTAGTTCTTCTTCATATTATAGTGAGTGTACTATATTGATTTTTCTTGAATAATGCTTGTGGGTTGGTTATACTATCTATGAACTTCATTTCAGCATAGAAATGGGCAGAATGCCCCATCATATTTGTAATGAAATGTGTGCTATTAAAAAGGTGGCATTAAGGCTAATAGAACTGAGGAGGACTGCCCTATTTTCAGGTCAACCCTTCGTTACACACACATGTCCAGTCACAACCATCATTTAATTATAGCTCAGGGTCTTCCTCTTTTCCCCCCGCACATAAAATTGCAAACAGGTAAAACCACAGCAGCCACAGTTTTTGGCATTTCCCTAGACTAAAGCCTTCACCCATCAGACCTCTGCCCCTGGAATTATAAAGATTTCCTTGGAAAGAGTTTAAATTGCTTTCCATCCTCGCTGTCATTCAGTTTTCCCATGCCTCCGTGGTTTGAGAGGTGATATTTAGCTGATTGATCTAGATAAGTTTTCTCCCCTGCTTATGTTAAAAAAGTAAAATGTGGAGGTGACCTGGGGAACCATTGTTTATTCTCAAAGGAGGCAATCTTCGTGTCACTGTTCAAGCAAAGTGCCTCTCCCCAGGGCATCGGGTAGCTCTAACTGTTAGCATTTTTAATTTCTGAGGTCATAAGTGTCACACTGGGGACATTTAAACAAACTTCCTCAGCTTGGGCTGATATAAGAGCTATAGAGGAGCAGCCTGCATTGCAGAGAGGGAACTGGCCCACCATTCAAAAGGCTGGGCACGGTGGCTCACGCCTGTAATCCCAGCACTTTGGGAGGCCAAGGCGGGCGGATCACGAGGTCGGGAGATTGAGACCATCCTGGCCAACATGGTGAAACCCTGTCTCTACACAAATACAAAATATTAGCCAGGTGTGGTGGCACACACCTGTAGTCCCAGCTACTTGGGAGGCTGAGGAAAGGGAATTGCTTGAATCCGGGAAGCGGAGGTTGCAGTGAGCCAAGATCATGTCACTGCACTCCAGTCTGGTAACAGAGCAAGACTCTATCTCAAAAAAACAAAAAGAAGGCCAGTGTCCCAGTCTGGATTCAGTCTGTATTATTATTGAACTAGTCACTTTCTGTCTCTCCAAATCTCTCTTTTTGTGTCTGTAAGATGAGGATATTAATGCCTATATTTCCTGCCTTACAGATTCATGATAATCAAATGTGAAAATATTTATAGTGTTTTATGTCTATTCATTTCTATGTCCCGAGTGCCACCTACTTACCAGCAGATCCTGACTTGGTATCAGGGACACTACAGTGCCTACAACAGACACAGCTCTGCCTTCCTGGAACTCAGAGACTAAAAGAGACACAGACTCCAATGAATAATGACACGATTAATTAATTTATTACATAACATGCTCCAAAGGAAAAGTGCAGTGCTATAATAAAAGTTTACAGGGGTGACATAGGGTGTAAACTCATTCATAGATGAGAAGTGATGCTCAGAGTGAGACCTGAAGGTTTAGTCAGAGCAGCCTAACCAGGAATTGCAAAAATATGGTCTAATGGTTTTCTTTAAAATACCAATTCTTGAATCCCACTCCCAAAGATGTGGATTCAGAAGCTCCATTAAAGAGCCTGAGGAGGAGCTGCGTCTGTGCTTTTAGTTTGTTAAGTTTCCCAGGTGATTCTCATGTGCAGCCAGGCATGGGAACAACTGAGCTAGGCAAAGAGTGGGGAAGAACAAAACAGAACCAGCTACTGTGAAGACCCAGAGGTGGGGTAGAGCCTTACTGCTAGATGCAAACCAACTGCAGCACAGGTAGAGGCACCTTCTGGAAGCTTCTTAGTAGACTCTCAGGCCCCATTCTAGACCTAAGGAGGCAGAAATTCACAAGATTCTCAGGTGGGTTTTCATTTATTTATTCAAGCCGCATGTTCCACTTCCAGTGATTTTTTTTTTTTTTTTTTTTTTTTTTTTTTTTTTTTTTTTTTTTT
>NW_016814625.1:1736746-1756200 GCF_001698545.2 Rhinopithecus bieti
TTTTTTTTTTTTTTTTTTTAATGTCTGTTAAAATACCTAGAAGCACTGGGTAGGAGAATTGAAAGAACCTTGAAGGAAGAGTCCTGGCTTATCTGTTCTGGTATCCTTAGCTCCTAGCACATATAAGGCACTTGGTAAATATAGCTTAAATCAAAGTGCACAAACATACATTTTTATTTTGTGGGAGCTGCCAAATTCAGAGATTACTAAGATTGATGAAAAATTAATCCTTCTTCATATGGAAATAGGCAAAGACATATTCTACTGAAGAGTGGTGAAACTGGCACAATCTTTTGAGAGGGCAGTCTGGCAAAGGGCACTAGAACATAAAACATGCATGCCCATTAACTTGGTCACTCCCCTCTCCAAGGAGCTTAGCCTAAGGAATTATACAGACATGTCTGCAAAATATATGTCCACTGTAGCATTGCTTATGAGAGAAAAATAATGAGAATAGCTTCAATTTCCATTAAGAGGCAATTAAACCATTGTTGTACATAAAGTGAACAATCCTGCAGCTCTTTAAGATGACACAGATGACATATACTCTCTTGGATATGTGACATCACTGATACATTAAGTTTTAAAAAGGTCATAAAATAATATCTCAGTTTTGTAATATGTATTTCTTCCACCTCCTTCACCTTTTCCACCTTTGCTACCCCTGAGAGAGTAAGACCAAACCCTCTTCTTCCTCCTCCTCCTCAGACTACTCAACATGAAGACCATGAAGATGAAAATATTTATGATGATCCACTTCCACTGAATAGAAAATATATTTTCTATTTCTTATTATTTTCTTAAAAATTGCATTTTCTTTTCTCTAGCTTATTTTATTGTAAGAATACAGTGTACAATACATATGACATACAAAATATGTGTTGACCATTTATGGTATTGGTAAGGCTTCTGGTCAACAGTAGGCTATTAGTAGTTACGTTTTTGGAGAGTCAAAAGTTACATGCAGATTTGAGGCTGCACAGGGGTCGGCACCCCTAACCCCAGTGTTGTTTAAGGGTCAATTGTGTTTACAATTGGCATATATTTTTTGTTTATAGGAGATAAAAAATATTTTTATGTTCATAAAGGAAAACAAAACCCTCCACTTCAGGCAGTGGAAACTACTCTATTTGGCTTACAGAATCTGCAGGACACAGTGAAGAGAGTGATAAGGAAGAGGGAGGAAAAGGAGAAGAAGGAAGAGAAAGAGGGGAACGGGGATGGTGTCTTGACAGTCTCACATCTCCATCCAGGTAGACCCAGCCCTGGCTGCACATTAGAATCACCTGGGAAGGCTTCTGATATCTCTGATGCTAGATTCCCACTCAGACCAATTCAACATGAATCTCTTGGAAATGTGGCTGGACATTACTATTTTAAAAAGCTCCCTGGGTGATTCTAACGTGTATCAGGGCTGTGAGTCCTTGGAAATTGGCCTGACAGAACAAGGAGACCTGTCCATCATCTACCTGCATGTGATGTTGTTCATGGTGCCACAGCTCTCACCAACAATACCAATTCAAGTGCACCCTGTAGGGAGAAAAAAAATAACTGGAGTTGTGAAAGACTGATCAAATCACCTTCTAAGGCAAGCCGTCCATCAGTATGAAGGGCCTCCCCTCGATTGCTCTGAAAGTCGGACCACAGGGAACCAGCATGGGTTGACACTGGGATGACTCCAGGAGGCAGCTTGGAGATCTGATTGTTTGGGAGCAGGAAGAACTTCCGTTTAAAAGTACAGTGCTAGGTTTCATATCTTGAAAAATTATAAAATTCCCTCATCTCTTTCTCCTTCTCTGTTCATACCACCATATAAACTTTTTCCCACTAAACAAGTCAGTGGAAATGGAAACACTACATCAAGGTTCTGGATTGTTTTAGTACCAGCAGGTTGGCTGTACTAGTATAGGCCAATCACCATTGAGACCTACAAAGTCCAGGGTGTGTCACAGGGAAATTGGAAGCATCGAGGAGACCCCAACACAAATGCCCTTTCTCTGCATATTTTTCACTGTCCTAAAAAAGTCCCCCTCAGTCATTTCTCAACCTGCTTTCCAACAGACTCCTACTTTCCAGGTCACTGGAAATCCTGGTGTGCTCCTCTCCACCAGGTAACATTAGATTCTGTCTGCTTGTGTCTGAGAGCTGGGTGAGTCTTCATCTCCAAATGAGATGTGATCACCGTTTGTGATTAGACGGGCAGCCTGCTGGCTGACAAAGTAACAGAATTTCTTCTCTTCTAATGCCAAAAAGGATTGCCTGGTAGGCCAATATTTCAATTTGGTTTTTCTTGGTTAGATACAGTTCTGTTTTCTCTGTTCATGTTCAGTGGTTAAAGTAGGGTTTCCTGCTCAGATAAGTCCTAGGTCATTAAAGGGCAGCAGAGGAAGGCAACTCCATAAAATGTTAACAGTTGTTGGGAGGCTGCTGGCCACAAGGCACTGTGCTCAGCTTGTTATGAGTTAACATAAAGTTGATGTATTCAAAACTGTGCTTAGGAAAAAGTGACAGTCTCCCAAACCATAAATAATTATATATCTTTTCTTTAATAAGAAATATCAGCTAATGTGAACCTAATTGAAAAGTTTTCTTGGCAGGAGAAGACTTAAAATTAAATAGCAAAGATGGAGGTGGCTATAACTTTAAGACTTTCAGCCAAAGGCACTTTTGTTTATATGGCATACGTTTTGTTACCAGTGATGGGAGAGCTGGGGTAGGGTGGAGGGAAAGATAATCAGGAAGAAAGAGACAGCAAAGAGTAGTTTGGGATAAGCTCTTAAGGATGTTAAGAATGAGTACACACTTGATACCAAGTTAAGCTGTTCCAATTTGGCCAATTAAACTCTACAGGGACAGCCCACATCACCCACACATGTAGCATGACGTTCGTCACCAAGCACTGTTCTCCTTTTACTACATTAATAATAGAGGAAGGGAAAAAGACTCTGGATAAGGGTGAAGGAGGAAAGATAGGCTTTCGGATCCTATTTGGAAAGAGATGAAGAGCCAAGAGTAGATTGCAGAGGGGTTGGGGGAGGCGTTCACTGCTGGTGACCAGAGCACATGGCCATGGAAGCTGGCATCCTGGCTCTTCCCATGCTAGCTTCAGAGACTTGGATAAATTCCCCAGCTAGCCTGACACCCAATGTCCTCTTCTGTAAATGATAACACACCTTTCTGGTGTTGTTTCTAAAATTTATTAAGTGCAGACTCTGCAGCTATGCTGTACAGTATAATAACCACTGACCACATGTTAACTATTTAAATTCCAATTAATTAAAATTAATTTTAAATTTAAAACTCAGCTCTTCAGTTGCACTAGCCACATTTCAAGTGTTCAGTAGCCACATGTAGCTAGTGGCCACTGTATTAGACAGCACAGAAAATATTTTCATCATCACAGAAAGTCTACTGGACAGTGCTGCCCTACAGTCCGGTCTCTAAAGCTGTTCTGAATGGAGTCACATGCCAGCTCTAACAGCAGCTGTGTCACTTTTAACAAATGTTTTAACTGCTCTGTGTCTCAGTTTCCTCATCTTTACTTTGGGAGTGGTTAAAAATAGTGTTTCTCTCACAGGGTTGTTGTTAGACTATACAGACAGCTCTAACTTAAGATGGTTCTACTTAATGACGTTTCCACTTTTATGGTGCAGATGTGATACATGTTCAATAGAAACCATACTTCTCACACAATGCTGGGAAGTGACTGTGAGCCACAGCTCCCAGTCAGTCACGTATTTTCAACTTGGGATATTTTAAATTTATGATGGGTTTATCAGGTACCTTATCATAAGTCAAGAACTGCATGTAAATCAGTTAAAACCATGGCGAGTACATAGAAAGCATCATATAAGTGACACTGTTATTTAGGTGAGGATTATCTAGACTTGTTTAAGCACTATAATTTGCATCTCAGATATATAGCCATTTAATCTCTGTTTTAGCCTCCCAAAAGAGGCTCTTCTCTTCTGTGTGTGTGTCTGTGTGTGTGTGTGTATTTTACCTTTACCTTTTTTCTGCTTGTAACAGAATGACACCCAGAGTTCAGAATAATGAGGCTGTTTCAGTCCTGTAATGTGTCCCGAGAGAAATTCACCCCTTTTTATTTGGAGATTTCTCACTAAGTGAATAGAATGGGGACCCTGGCCAGACCCAAACCACAGGCAGGGAGGATTTACCAACTCTCGCCTATGACAGGCAATACAAATTAAGCACGCTCAATACTAGACTCTGAATGTGGAGGCTTATTTATTAAAATACTCTTCAGATGTCAAAATAGAAAATGCAGGGCCAGGCGTGGTGGCTCACGCCTGTAATCCCAACACTTTGTGGGGCCGAGGTGGGTGGATCGCAAGGTCAGGAGTTCGAGACCAGCCTGGCCAACGTAGTGAAATCCCGTCTCTACTAAAAATACAAAAATTACCCTGGCATGGTGGCACATGCCTATAGTCCCAGCTACTTGGGAGGCTGAGGCAAGAGAATTGCTTGAACCCAGGAGACAGAGGCTGTGGTAAGCCGAGATCACGCCACTGCACTCCAGCCTGGGCAACAGAGTGAGACTCCATCTCAAAAAAAAAGAAAAGAAAAGAAAGAAAATGCAGTTTGGCCCATCCCGTTTCCCAACCCTCTTGGTCCTGGAGAGATTGTGGTTTTTTGTTTTGTTTTGTTTTTTGTTTTTGATTTTGTTTTTTTTTTCTTTTGAGATGGAGTTTCACTCTTGTTGCCCAGGCTGGAGGGCAATGGTGCGATCTCGGCTCACTGCAACCTCTGGGGTTCAAGCAATTCTCCTGCCTCAGCCTCCCAAGTAGCTGAGATTACAGGCATGCACCACCATGCCCAGATAATTTTGTATTTTTAGTAGAGATGGAGTTTCTCCATGTTGGTCAGGCTGGTCTCAAATTCCCAACCTCAGGTGATCTGCACACCTCAGCCTCCCAAAGTGCTGGGATTACAGGTGTGAGCCGCGCCCGGTGGAGACTGTGCTTCTTAAAGACAGAGGGGCCATGACCTCATGGATGTCTTTAATGCAGAGCATAGTAAAATGGGCTCTCCTTGGGCTGATTCGAGACACCAGGCATCTTGGCCCTCTCTTCTGGAGGAGGTGTAAAACAATGGCAGCAGGTCCAGCAGACTGGCTTGGCACAGGGATTTTATGTCATCAACCTGAGCTTCAGATCTCAGAGAGAGGGACTGTCTCAGACAGGTCAATCCCACACATGACTCAAAGAGCAAAGATGACCCAACGGTCCAGATAGACCTGAAAGTTTATAAACCATCTAGCCCTCTGCCTTGAGGAATATTTTTATTCTTGTTCAAGTTTGTCGAGCAGAGTTTCCCATTTCTTTTTCAGGTCGAGCCTCTTTTTTTTCCCTTCTAAATCACTTTTTCAGTAGAGACATTCCAGGCATCATGGCAAACTGATTTCTTGATGATGACTCACACTGTCCTCCGCATACTCACATCTAAATAGCACTCTGTAATTTCATCTAGTAGTAGAAACCATGTTAAGGACTGAAAATGTAGCATCATTAAAAATCTTCTAAAGGACATGTCCATCTGAAGATCTTTTAAAATCTTCTTATATCATACTAAAGAAGAAAAAATCAGAATAGCTTATTCCTAAAAGAATGATATGAAGTCACCGTCAACCTTGCATGTGGACATGCACACACAACCCACGGCTTTCACTGCCGTGAGACAAAATCCAAATCTTTTTGAGGAGGACTTGAACAACACTGCTGAGTGCTTCAGATGGGCCAAGTGAGAGAGATGAAGGCTTGAAATATGTTCATTGGATTTAGCAGAATGGAAGCTGTTGATGACCTCAGCAAAAGGAGTTGTAGTGGCAAGGGACATGCAAGAGGCAGAATGGGGTAGGCCAATGGTTGACAAGCTGAGAGAGAGTGGACACAGTCCGGGAGAGAGTAGCTATAGTGTGGCCTGGTGCTGGTGGGTGCTTTTACTTGCTAGTTTTGGGAGATGGACCTGTTGAGGATAATTAGAATTCTTAGGACAGTCCATGAAATTAACACATTTAGTTGCCTCTGGAAGAGTCGATGAGAAAAGAAAGAAAACCAAGCTATTAGAAACCAACGTCACGGAACTGAGGTCTTTGCTTCAGGGGCAGATTCCATCTTTCCAGTAAGGATGTTGGCTCCAGCCTTGTGTAGCAACTGGGAGAATCCTGTCTTTTGGCTTATGGTGATTAGATTCTGCTGTTTTAAAGCTGATTCTGTAACCAAGTAAGAGCTTTCCCTAGGCCTAAAAAATTGTATCTCCAAAATGAAAAGAAAGCCGATGATAATGTAGGCAAATCTAATTCAGTGGTACAGACCCTAAAACAGTTCACCATAATGGAGATGCATAGAAACATAACCACAAAATCCGAGGATATTTCTGCATGGTCAGGAACAGGAGCATACATGTTATTCCAGGAGCTTCTGTGTTTTGTTTGGGGGTTTAGTTATGTAATTCTTTTCTGATTTTAAAGGAATAGATCCTGACCACAGAAAAGGTAAAAATATTAGGTTGGTGCAAGAGTAATTGCGGTTTTTTGCAATTTTAATTGCAATTAGTCTTGCACCAACCTAATAGATATCATTCCTAATCCCACCACTCATAGATGCCCCATTTTTAACATTTTACCATACTGCCTTTAGAAGAGAATAAAATTAAATCATATTTTTTATTGCTGTAGTTGTTTTACTTTATCCTGAGTAATTTCTCATATAATTACACATTATTTTTTCAGAGACAGGGTCTTGCTCTTTCACCCAGGCTTGAGTAAAGTCGTGTAAATCACAGCTCACTGCAGCCTCAAACTCCTGGGCTCAAGCAATCATCCTGTCTCAGCCTTCTAAGTACCTAGGACTACAGTTGTGTCACCATGCCACCTTATTTTTTTATTTTGATAGAGATGGGATCTTGCTATGCTGCCCAGGCTGGTCTTGAACTCCTGGCCTCAAATGATCCTCCCACCTTGGCTTCCCAAAGTGCTGGGATTACAGGCATGAACCACTGCACCAGGCCAATAAGTATTCTTTTTAAACAATATTTTAGCAGTTGCTTAACATTTTATTCTTTGAGTGCCTCATAATCCATTTAACTGTGTCACCGTATTGAGAAATGTAGGTTGTCTCCAACTTTTACCACTGTGAGTAATATTGCAATTAATGCCCTTGAAATAAATCTTTTTCTGCACCTGATTATTTCCACATGATGTAGTTACTTTCCAAAAACATTTATATCAGTTTATATTCCCACTATCACTGTGTGGATGTATCTTTTCTTTGACATCCCATTAGCAATGAGTATTTTTATTTTTTTAATCTTTGCCATGTCCATAAGTGAAAATACCTCCTTTTCTTGGCATTTCCTTGAATATTAGTGATAATGGATATATTTTTACATATTATTGAATATTTATATTTGCATAAACAATTGTTCCTTACCTTGCTCTATGAGGAATACATTCAAACTTAAGAGCTTGCAGTCTAAAATTTTAACTAAACAGTTCAGAAGCAGGCACTCATCAGTTGAATAGCTTGTAGGCTGGATATTCATTTAAAAAGTCACCAAACAACATCTGGCATTCTTTCGTGAGCAAGAGCTGTTAGCACTGAAAGATGTTCTCCTAGCTTTCAGATTTCCTAATGGAAAAACATGATGATAGGAAAGGAACCTGCCTCGGAGAAGAATTCTCTGGACCATGGATCCAAAATGTACCCTGAGGGCCTGTGCAGCACCATCCTCAAAGGAGACACCAGAAGCTAGAAATGATCAGTGAACTCCTGGGCAATGCAAATCTCTATTTTTCCAAAAACGTTTTAAATTCCCAGACTGTCAAAAGTCTCAACTAATTTCCTGCCAGATGAAAAAAAAAGAAGCAAACTAAAAATTAAAAATATACCTTTTATGTTGCATCCTCTATGATTTATGAGGTTTTCACTGCTCTGATTGAGTAAAAGACTGAGGTCTCCAAGGAGCTACATGGAACTTCTGTATCAATAAGTATAGCTCTAAACCTAACTAAATTTTAATATTTTAATATTATGGTAGTCCTCCCTTATTCTCAATTTTGCTTTCCATGGTTTCAATTACGCATGGTCATCTGAGGTCCAAAAATATAAGATGGAAAATTCCAGAAACAAACAACTCATAAGTTTTAAATTGCATGCTGTTCTGAGTAGCATAATGAAATCTCACACCATCCCACTCTGTCCCACCCAGGACATGAATCATTCCTTTGTCCAAGGTATCCACATTCTGTACCTCCCCCCACCCCACCACTTAGTCACTTGGTGGCCATCTCAGTTATCAGATCGACTGTACATTGTATCACATGGCTTGTGTTCAAGTCATCCTTATTTTACTTAATACTGGCCCCAAAGCACAATAGTAGTGATGCTAGAATACTGTTATAGTTATCCTATTTTAATATTAGTTATTGTTGTTAATCTCTTACTGTGCCTAATCTATTAATTAAACTTTATCACAGGTATGTACATATAGGAAAAAACTCAGTATATATAAGATTGAGTACTATATGCAGTTTCAAGCATCTACTGGGGAGGTCTTATAATGTAGCCCCTGCAGATAAGGGGAAAATACTATATGATATTGTAGATTTTAAATTTGTGTTTCCCTTAACTTAATGAATATAAAAGGGTTTTTTAAATAGAGATAATTTATATGTAATTAGATACAAAATTCCTACCTTCAAGGAGTTTGCAGTCTAGAGGGAAGAGACAGACATGAAAATATCAACAAATAAATGCCAAATCAAGATAAATTACTCAAAACTAAATGAATAAGTAAATAAGTGAATAGATGGATATATAGATGATAAACAGATATAGATAGATAGATGACTGATAGATACACAGATAGATAGATACACAGATAGATACATAGGTAGATAATGAGGAAAAGAGTACAAGAGACCACAGAGAGGCCAGGGCCACTTTTAGCTCAGGTGGTCCGGGAGGACCTCTCTCTGCAGATACGACATGTCAGCTGAGACTGGAAGCATGAAGAGTGAGTCATACAAAGACTTGGGGCAAGAGATTCCAGATAGAGGAAACAAGTACAAAGGCTCTGAGACAACAGAGAGCTTGATGTATTTCAAGAACGGAAAGGAAGTCAGTGTGGCTGAACCAAGAAGGAGGGTGGTAGGAGATGAACTCAGAGATGAAGTAGACATCAGATTATGTAGGGCCCTGGAGGACATTGTAAAGACCTTAGATTTCATTTCATTTGCAATACAAAACCATTGGAGAGCTTTAAGAAGAGATCCTAGCTCTCAAGTGTTTAACAATCTACACAAGGCAATTGACGAATACATGTTGAGTTGAGGGTCCTGTAGGAAATCAGAGAAGAGGAGGCTCAAGTGGTTAACACATATTTAATGAGAGATGGGTTATAAGCTGAGTCCAAAAGGAACATGGAAATGTGAATAGCTTCAGAGAAAAAGGTGAGGAAAACAGAAAGAAGAGCTAAGAAGTGGGAATCATTATAGTCAGTGGGGAGACCTCCCTGTATCACATTGGATGGTCAGTCACTTCGTGTCCATCTCACAGGCCAGCCTGAGAGCTCCTGGAGGACAGGGGCTATCTTTTTCTTCTTTTTGCCTCTACATTTTGCACACACAGTGCAGACATTAACTAGGTGCTCCATATTTATAGAAATTTACTGCAGATGGTGTGTATTGAGAGCAGTAAAGCCAAGAGTAGAGTGAGGCTGGGTGTGTTGGAGTCAGGCTTTGTTGAGAATTGAAAATTTGTGGAGCATGTATAATAACCTATATCAACAAAAATAAAGTTATATTTGTCCATTTATTGTTATATCACATGAAATGGCAGTTCTTGACATTTTGAAGGGTCTAGTTGGAATCATCGGACTTAAACTGCAGACTCTTTTAATAATAGAAATTTCCTTTGGGTGCAATGAAATAAATCTCAAAGAAACAGGTGGCCGGCCCCCACAAGAGCAAAATCTAAAGTACAAGAGAAGCCTGGCTGTGGGTTAAGATACAGAGAACAGAGAAAACAAGATTAATTTCAAATATAAGCTCCAAACCCAGAGGCACAAAGCCAGTCATCCAAATCACAGTTATTGACCTGGGAGGAAGGATCTCAGATGGACAACTCTGTTTAGCATATCCAGAGTGAGTAGCTGCAGGGATGCATCCACTTAAAGACTTTCCTGCACAACCCTGGGGAGGCCAATTTGTTAATATTAATGTGAACAAGTTCATTTAGTAGACTCCTGCTAGAATTGGGCTTCTCCAGATCAGGATGAGGAAATTCCTATTGAAGCCAAATCTCTAGGAAGACTTTCAAGATTAGGTCATCTTTCTTCCCTCAGATCCTGCAAGGAAAAAATATGTTTAGAAGGATCATATAGACAACTAGGCAAATGCCTAATTCTCCTCTGGAGATTATCCCAAGGCTGGGATAACATTATATGGAGAAAATATAGGCTGTTGCATTCACCTTCTTAAATATGGAGCAGTACAGAAAGCACTGGCTTGGAGGTCAGGACACCTGCCATCACTCGGGTGTGGCCTCATATAAGCCACTTCAGTGCTCAGACTCTGAAGCTGCTCCTCTGAAAGCAGCTGAGAGAATGACTCTACCATGAGTATTCTTGACAGACAATAGGTATATGTAGTTCGGGTTAAGTTTTTATTTAATTAGGGACAGAATTTTTCCAAAAGCATATAAATGCTCAGCTGAGTGTTTTCAGGAAAAGAGAGAGGAGAGAGGTGGCAGTTTGCCATAGAGTACAGAAATATGAAGAGAGATATGTCTAAGATAAGAGTGGTTCTTAGAAGATGGAATAATGCTCCCCAGAGATGTCCATGTTCTAATCTTCAGAATTCGTGACGATGACAAAGGGAGACTCTGCAGATGTGATTAAGTTAAGAATCTCGAGATGAGGAGATTATCCCGGATTAGAGAGTAGATTTGATATAATTACAAGGATCCTTAGAAGAGGGAAGCAGGGGATCAGAGAGGAGAGAAGATACTATGTTGCTGGTTATGAAGAAGGAAAGAACCATAAGTCAAGGAATGCAGGTGACTTCTACATTCTAGAAGCTGGAAAAGCCAAGGAAATAGATTGTCCTCTGGGACTTCCAGCAGGTACACAGCCCTGCAGACTCAGAGCTGTAAAATATCAAATCTGTTGTTTTTGGTCACTAAATTTGTAGCCATTTGTTACATCAGCCAGAGGAACCTAATATAGGAGGGAATTCTGTGAGAAATATAATAGCATTTCTCTATTTTGCCAGAAAGGCTTCCATTTCCTTCAGTGTCTTAGGAGTCCAGTTAGTGTTCTGTCTTGGGTGTAAGGACATGCTGAGATGGGCATCCAGCCAGAGTGGGTGCAGATTGTCTTCTGGGGGCTCAGATTACACATGGCATGAAGGTGCCAGGCTGGATGATCTCAATACAAATATTATATGATCTCATCATTTCAGAATGGCCTCTACAATCACATTAGGGATGAGGAGACCAGAATTTTTGTGCAAAAAGCCACCTTCTGCATCTCTCATGAGTATACTTTGAGTGTTGCGTTAAAAAGTCCTTATCAACATTTTCTAAATGAGAAAATAGAAACCTTAGCAAGTTGTGGCTTACTCAAGTCTCATCCATAGCTTGTCCTACAGGACTGGGACAAAACCTCCAGTCTCCTGATTCATGAGTACAGAGTATTCACACTATACTCATGGAATGATAGAGTGCTCTCGCTTTTCACAGTGTTAATTTTGGAAATCTGCATGTATTTAGAAATGACCTATGGACTCATCATACTTCCCAATAACTTTTGTATGCAGTTAAACCCCAAGCAACTGGAAGGCTTGGGAAATATGTTCTAACTAATTAACTTTTCTGGCTAACCAAATGTGAGCCTCAGAAAAAATATTGTTATATCAGTCTTCCATTCAAAGTTTTTCTAAACTTTAATGATTCCCTCTTCCTCTTTGGTAAGCAAAGCATTGCAAACAGCTTATGATCTACTTCTGCTAATACCAAGTCTCTTACGGTGTCTTAGCTACATTTGGGGCAAGGTCACATTTTCAATGCCTACCCTTATAGGTTGCTTTGTGGTTTCCAAACTGCATCCTCAAGCATTATCTCATTAAATCCTCATGACAGGTTTACAAGGTAACTATTATTTCTCCTGTATTTCAGATAATAAAACTGACACTCAGGGATTTTAAGATACAAACCCAAGGTCACACAGCAGAGTTAAAGTCCAGACCTCAGTGTTGTGACTTCAAACCCAGTATCTCTGTAGACACAGCAAGTATGGTTGATTTCCTGAATCATTCTCAGCCCTGGAATATACCCATGTATCAGTCAGGATCCCAGCAGGAAGCACGTGGCACGCTCAAGTCTGATATTTTGAGGAAAGTTAATGAAAAGAACTGTTAATATATATAAAGATGATGGCAGGGGGTAGAGAAATCATGAGGCAAAATGCAGTTCCAAGGGCTAGAAACATGAGTACCACCCTCTACCTGAAATGACAGCAGGGATAAAGAAAGAGTTATCAGAACCAGAGAGAGATAGGGCTATGTGGAGAGGGCCACCTGGCTGGAGCCACAGCTAACCCACAGTGACCTGGCAAGGGGAAGCTAGGGACAAACACCTGGCCTCCCTCTCTTCCATCCTCCTGATCACCTGCTGGTGCCTCCCATTGACCAATCCAACAAGAGGACAAGGGAGCCTGTCAGCTCCCCAGGACACAGCCAATGGGCTGCTGGGTGGATCTGGAAGGACAAGCAGAGGACACTCGCACTCCCTGAAGCTGCCTTGTGCCTAAATTCCTGATATTCTGTGGATAACAGTAATTTATTTTATGGCCATAACAGTTACCATTGAACTAAACACACACTAGGAACTCATTAAATACTTTCGCAATGATTAATACAAATTCTTAATCTTTTATGGTGGCATAGAAGGATTAACTGGTTTTTGGTGTTATTTGTCCCTTCTAACAGAGAGGTTTCCCAGTAATAGCTGATTAATGAAAAGTTTTTCATTTCCTGAACTCTGGTTTTGTTCATATTATCACATATACAATGAATAACACATGACACCAAGCAGAGACCTGAGACCCTGACCTGGGAGACCCTGATCCGCGGGAGAAGAGTGGAAGGTGATGTCAGACTGTGGCCACACATGCGAGGATACCTGGCCCCAAGCAAAGACCTGAGGCCCCAGACCTGAGATCCATGGGGAAGGAGAGGAGAAGGTGATGTCAAACTGTGATGCCCTCCCTGATTGGGGCGTTGAAGGAGAAACGTGGTATCTCAACGCTGAGTAACCGATCTCTGAACAAGCCCCTCCTTGCTTCTCCAAGTAGATGTTCTTGAGAGTATTTTCACCACAATTTCCAACAAATATATACACAGATAGTATTCGCAACCCTGGAGTGTTGACAAACAGGGGAGCAGAATGGGAAACTATTTGTGTAAGTAGAAATATTGTTCCAGACCAGGTAAAGATCAATTATTTTCATAAGGTTTTTTTAAAGAATTATTTCAAGCAAACAGAATTAAACAGGTTTATCTTTATTTTGTTCTGCTTGGTGTTGGAAGCAGATGAATTTTTTAATTTACCTATTTACAGGCAATCATTATTTATATCTTTAAAGAATTAATTGTGGAAGTGCAGAAATGAACACATCAGAGTCTTTAAGTTTCTACCTCAGATGTACAGATACCCGCCCATTTCAGAGAAAACAGCCTCAGAAGAAAAATATAATTGCTTTGCCTAGTGCATAGTAAGGGGTCAGTGAAATATAATCAAAACTACGTACATCTTCCTTTATAAGAAAAGTGCACAACTTTGCCCTGTGCCATGTGACTCACCTGTCTTCTATGACTCACTCCACTAACTTTGGGCTTGGTCGTATGACTTACTTTAGTTAATGGAAAGTCAATGGAACTGCCAGTTCCCAGCAGAAGACATTTTACATTTCCACCAGTTGTGCCATGAAAGAGCAGCATGCATCAGATAGTGATTGCTCCTTCCGCCTGAATCCTGGAAATAAGAAGGCATGTGGAGTAGACTCCTAGTCCAGATTGGGGAAAAGATCTGAAGTCGATCCACTGTCTGGAGTAGAGCCACAGCAAGAGACAAACATCACCATTGTAATATTCAAATTTGGGGTTGTTTATTACCACAGCAAAAGCTGATTAATATACTCAATAACTTTTTAGAAACAAACGAAAAAAAACAACAAGCTGTGAAAAGGAGGCTTAATTGGTGCAACCTTATTTGCATAGCTAAAATATGCAGTCATTGTGGATTCATACTCCCCTTTAAAGACATTCCAAGTAAAACAAAGTTGGTTGTGTCTGAGACTCCACATATAATATAAACAGGCTAGCACATCGTTAAATAATATGGTAGGTGATCAAAAAATATTTGAAATGGGTTTGATCAAACACTTAGCAAAGATACAACTGAAAAAATTAGCAATCTGAAAATCAGGAACCCTGGTTTTAAAGCCAATCGTACATCTGAGTGAATTTGTCAGGCACCAACATTGCATGATTTAAGAGGCACATGCTTGTGCACATGTGCACATGCACATACACACACACACACACACACACACACACGCTGGGCCAGATGGATCAAAAACATCTCCCTTACCACTCTGTCATGGTCCAAAACTGTCAACCATGATAAGTTGCAGCCTGTTTAAGAAATACAAATCAGGCCGGGCGCGGTGGCTCAAGCCTGTAATCCCAGCACTTTGGGAGGCCGAGACGGGCGGATCACGAGGTCAGGAGATTGAGACCATCCTGGCTAACCCAGTGAAACCCCGTCTCTACTAAAAAATACAAAAAAACTAGCCGGGCGAGGTGGTGGGCGCCTGTAGTCCCAGCTACTGGGGAGGCTGAGGCAGGAGAATGGCGTAAACCCGGGAGGCGGAGCTTGCAGTGAGCCAAGATCCGGTCACTGCACTCCAGCCTGGGCGACAGAGCGAGACTCCGTCTTAAAAAAAAAAAAGAAATACAAATCAGAATGTGGTTGATCTAGAAGCTATAACATGTGAGGCACTGTTTGTCACAGAAGAAATTGAGGATGTTTAGTCTAGGAAAGATAAGACTCTAAGATATATGTTAGTTGCTATCAAAAACTTGAAGACTTATCCCATAAGCAGATTAACTCTCATCTGTATAGATACAGAGAGCAAAACTGCAGACAACAGAAGAGAGTTACTGGGACACACATCTCAGTTCAGTTTACTAGAGTGTTCTGTCAGAGCTGAGCAGACCCTGAGATTAAGACGCATCTGGCCTGTACCTGGCCACGTAGTATAAAGTCAGAGCAGCTGACATGCAAGCACATCCCCAGTTGCGGTGCAAACATAAAGCCATATCCGGTGAGCTTGGAAGGAGTAGAAGAGCAAAAGAAGCAAGGGATCTGCGGAGAGGAGAGATCTTCAGGAGAGGATCCACCATCAAAGCTTATGCTAGCTGAGTGAGCCAGAGTAAGCCACAGGCATAAAAGTCAGAAGGGGTCGTGTTTTCAGGGATAGGGTGGTAACTGAAGGTGAACCTACCACGGTCTAGCCATCCCAAAGGTATGTGTGCATCTTGGGGAAAAAAGTCAAAGGTATAGAAGAATGAGAGGAGGCATAACATCCAAAGGCCTAAGCAAATATGCCAGAGGGTCCCTTTAGATAAAGGAAAACAGGAAAGAGGAAAGCCATTGTTCACAAGTTTGAGAAAGGTAAATAAGAATCCCTTGGAGTGGAAGTACCAGGGTGTACAGTCTGCAGCCAGGAGAAATCCAGGGGAGATTAAACATAAAAAAAAGCCCTGATTAAGGACTTGGCATCAGGCCAAAGGCCTTCTGAGCGCTGTCTAAGGAGGTGGAGGTGGTGGGAAGGGTGTCAGCAGTAGGCAACAACAACAACAACAACAACAACAACAACAAAACACCTGGTGTCAGGGGCCACAGCAGGGTGATGCTCCCACAGCTAGCTAATGCTCCCACAGCATGCACTATATGCCAGACACGGTACTAAAAGCTCCACACATATTAGCTCTTCCACTCCTCACCACAACCCTGTGAGCTAGGTGCCACTGTGATCCCATTCTACAGATGGCAAAACTGATGCATAGTGAGGTTTGCCCAAGGTCCCTTAGTTAGTAAAGGCAGACCCAGAATTTGCAGGCAGGGAACCTGGTTCCTGAATTGTTTTCTTAACCCAGAGCCAGGAGCTCAGCCCAGAGGAAGAAAAGCAGGGAGGTGGTGAGAGGGTTAGCCAAGACCTGGATACGGGAGTGGGCAGAGACCTCAGGAGGGTCCGCAGATCTCACAGTCACCAGATGGGGCTCAGAAAACAGGCAACGTTTACTGTAACTGCAGCCTCATTTTTCCTGGGGACATCAATTAAAAGAATTTTGTAGCAATCCTAACCGTCCCACCATGTGAAAGGGTTGCTTCTATCAGCCAATGTTTCCTGCTGCCCAGATGTTCCAGAAAAAGCTGGACTCGTCGGGTGTGTCATGAGGGGATTTTTGTAGTCCCTTAGCATATTTGCAAAATGAGGCAGGAATGATTTTTGGCTGTTTACTGTTTTGTTAGCCTTCATTTCCTTCCTCTCCTCACCTCCAAAGGCAGTCTCTAACCTAATTCGATAATCCTACTCATTCAGTGAACTACTAAACTGTAATTATTTGCATCCTGAAACAAACCTGCTTTTACCATCATTATCCTTGGAGCCCACTGAACCCTCAGGCATGCCAGCAAGCAGCACAATGATGACTCTCTTGTCCCAGAGGCCCTGTAAGCCTTCCTTAGTTATAGCTGTGAAGTATTTTGAGAAACCTGAATTAAAGTGCTAGAGAAAGCACAACACACATTTATTGCTCATCTTGGAAAGACAACAGCAATGAGCTTCCAAAACTATCTTTGATTAACATAATCTGGGGGTAATGAATATGGATATTGCCAATAGTCACCTAGAAGCATGTTTTCTTCTGTATATTTTGTTCTCTCCAGTACATTTCCTACCAAGAAAGGAAACGGTCCCAACTCCCTGTTTGCATCAATAAAGCAAGCACTCAGGGGAATTACGTGAAGAGAATAGGACCGGGGGGCATTCTTGCCACCCTCACCCTTTGCTTTTGGTTGATTCTCCACATTTTCAATACGGTTTCTAATTACCAGGAATACGAAGTGCAAATAGAAGCCATCACCTTCATAACAAGGCTGGTTTGTTTCTCGGTGTCCTTGTGACAGTTTCTGATGAAGGCTGAACAGGACAAGTAGCCCAGGGGATAGCTCCAGACAGTGCCGCATCCATAGTCATTGCCTGCCGAGGAGAGCTGTTAAGAGGCCCACGACCTACCCAGGGAAGGAAACAGGAAGTACCTGTCAGAATAGTGGCCTCCTGTGGAAAACAACAATATCTGGTTTTCCACATGGAGCGCTTGTCATTATGCCTGGCATGAGGCAGGGAACCTCAGGACTGCTGTGCTAGAATAAGCTGGGGCATTTAAAGAACCCCTGTATATAGGCCATACTTCAGACAAATTACATTTGAATTTCTGGGGTGGGGCACGGGCACCAGCGTTGCTGAAAGATACTTGGGCATTTCCAATGTGCACCCAAGATGGAGAGCCACTGCCAAGGGGTCTCAAGACGGGAAACCCATTCACCACCCCTTGAAAAGCGGGCATGAAGCCCACCTGCATTTACCACAGCCACAACCTGCCACGGAGCCCGTCTCCTCGATTCCAGCAGCACATGGCTTGCGAGGCTCTCCTGGGGCCGGCTGACAATTTTTCTCCTTCCTGCATACAGTGTCCTGTGTGCAGGCACTGCCCTGGCTGCAGAGTCCCACTGGCTTGTACATCTCTGCTTACTTGTTGGCCTCCCAGCTGCGGCAGGTCCACACCCCTCGCCTTTTTACATCCATCCCGGGCTGCCTTAAAGGGTCCCTGGGCCTAAGATTCTGCCGCAGCTACGATGAGCTTTTAGAAATGTTAAGTCCTCTCATATTGCTCACCTGAATAAAAGCCTCCGAGGGCTTCTCACCGCACTGAATATCAAAATCACAGCCCTTTTATCTTGGCTGATCAGCCCCTTGGCAGTCTGACCTCTGCGCATCTCAAACAAGAGAACCCTGCGGAGCCCAGGGCCAAGCTCTGGCTCTGGTGACTTTGGGTAAGTGACTGCCCCTCTCCTGGCCTAGTTTGCCTCATCTGTAAAGGCAGTTATGTTATGAGGATTAAATTAGTCGACACGACACTCAAATCCTCCTCCTTACCCTATACCAGTCTCACTTAGATCTCAGCAGATGCAACACCTGCTCTACCCTCTTGAACCGCAATGTGAGGAGCACTTCCCTGACACCTGGTACAACTGGCTCCTTTGCACCACGCAGTAGCCAATGCCATGTCCACAGAGACCTTCCCACCCCTTAATCACCCCCATTTTATTTCCTCTAAGCCTGTACTAGTTTAGATATATTTTACTTATTATTGAATATTTATATTTGTATAAACAATTGTTCCTTACCTTGCTCTATGAGGAATACATTTGCTAGGGCAACCATAACAAAGTATTGTGTTGGTGCAAAAGTAATTGTGGATTTTGCAACTTGTGCTTTACTGCAACTTCTTTTGTGCCAATCTAATACCACGGACCAGGTGGCTTAAGCAATAGAAATGTATTTCTCACCATTCTGGAGTCTAGAAATCCAAGATCAAGGTGTCAGCAGTATTGGCTTCTTAGGGCTATGAGGAAGAATCGCTTCCCTGCCTCTTTTCTAGCTTCTGGTGGTTTCACAGCAATCTGAAGCATCCCTTTGCTTGTAGAGGCATCACCCCCATGTCTGTTCTCCCTGTGTGTGTGACTTTGTATACAATTTTCCCCTTTTTATAAGGACGTCAGTCATATGGACTAAGGGCCCATTCTACTTTGGTATGACCTCCCCCCAACTAATTACATCTATAATGATATTATTTCCATATAAGGTCACATTCTGAGGTGTGGTGGCTTGACTCCAACATTCTAATTTAGGGGGCCATGATTCAGCCCATAACACAGTCTTTATCCCTCTCTGAAACTGACTGATTTTATTTGTCAACCTGTGTATTGCCTCCTCCCTCCTCACCAAATGTCAGCACCATGACAGCAGGACCTTGAATGTCTCATTTACCACAGCAACTGCTACATAAGGCTGGGCTGACACAGAGAAGATGCTTTGTATAATTTCTTGAATAGATGAATTAAAACTAAAGCAGCAGGCCAATTTTCTGAATAAAAACACTGAAGCCACAATAGTGAAGCTACTATTCAGTTATTAAAAATGATGTTTCTGTAACTATTGATGTGGGAAAACATCCTAACATATTGTTGAGCAAAACAAGAAAGTTTCAAATCACAATAAATGATATAATAACATTTATATAT
>NW_016814626.1:0-1513 GCF_001698545.2 Rhinopithecus bieti
TGCATATATTTGTGCAAACATGAGTACATGCAAGTATGAGTATGCACGTGTGTGTTGCATGGGTGGGTGCCTGTGGTACAAGTGTATGAGGGTTTGCAAGAATGCAAGTGCACTCCCATGTGCATGTGTGTTCAAGTGTGAGTTTGCATGTGTGAGTGTAGTGTACCGAGTGTTTTATGTGTGTGCAAGTATGTTGCATGTGTACATGTGTGCATGCGGATGAGTTTGTGCTGATGTGTGGGCTATGTGAGTATTGTGTGTGTTGCATGTATGTGCATGTGCACATGCACATTGAGTTAGTATTGCCTTGTATTTTGTATGTGGAGTTGTGTTTAAAGTATGCACATGTGTGCATGCATGTGGAAGTGTGTGCATTCATGTGCATACATGTGTACATGAGAAGGATTCGCTGGGAGGGGGCCACAGTTCTCCTGGTGGTCTTTAGTCCACTCATCATGGCCTGTGGTCTTAGCAGACTGAGAGCTGGGCTCTCAGTGGAGCTCCTGCACCTTTACTGAATTAGTTATGTGCTGTGTAGTGCCGTTTCTGTCAATGACAGACCACGGTGGTCTCCAAGACAGTGTTCCCTAAATGACAGTGGTTCCGTAAGACTGTAATGAAGCTGAAAAATTCCTGTGAAAATGGAGTCTATTGATGTTGTGGCCATCATAATGCAATATGTCACCTGTTTGTGGCTATGCTAGCGTAAACCTGTGCTGCCAGTTGTATGAACGTATAGCATATAGGATCATACACAGTACATGCATAATACTGGATTGTGATAAGATACCTGTGTAACCAGTTTATGTACTTACCTTTAATGTCATTATCTTAGAGTATATTCTCTCTGCTTACAATAAAAAAGTTAACTGTAAGACAGCCTCAGCACGTCCTTCAGGAGGAATCCAGCAGAAAGCATTGTTCACACAGATGACAGCTCTGTGCATGTCATTGCCCTAAAGACCTTCCAGTGGGACAAGATGTGGAGGTGGAAGGCAATGATTTCGGTGATCCTGACCCTGTGGAGGCCCAGATTAATGTGTGTCTGTGTATTAGTTTTTAACAAAGTTTAAAAAGTCTAAAACTTTTAATTGAAAATGATATAAGGATAAATTATTTTCGTACAGCTGTACAATATGTTTTACTTTGTTTTATAAATGAGTCAAAAGCTTTAAGGAATTTACAACATAGAAAGTTACAGTAAATGGAGATTAATTTATTTAACAAAGGAATTTTCTTACAGATTTAGTGTAGCTTATGAGTACAGTGTTTATGAATCTACAGCCACATGCAGTGATGTCTTAGCTCACGAGTGCAGTGTTTATGAATCTACAGCCGCGTGCGGTGATGTCTTAGCTCGCAAGTAGTCGAAGTCTATAGCCACATGTGGGTGATGTCTTAGCTTACGAGTACAGTGTTAAGAATCTACAGCCACGTGCGGTGATGTCTTAGCTCATGAGTACAGTGTTTACGAAGTCTACAGCTGTGTGCGGTGATGTCTGCTTACAAGTAC
>NW_016814627.1:0-18081 GCF_001698545.2 Rhinopithecus bieti
GGCCATCTTGCTCCGCCCCCATTGTATCATTCTTAACCCTTTGCATCTCATAGCTTAGCTCTCACTTATGAGTGAGAACACATGACGTTTGATTTTCCATTCCTGAGTTACTTCACTTAGAATAATGGTCTCCAACTCCATCCTGGTTTATGTGAATGCCAATATTTTGTCCCTTTATATGGCTGAGTAGTACCCATGGTGTATATATATCACATTTTCATTATCCATTCGTTGGTCGAAGGGTGCTTGTGCTGGTTCCATATGTTTGCAATTGCAAATTGTGCTGCTATAAATATGTTTGTGCAAGTGTCTTTTTCATATAATGACTTCTTTTCCTCTGGGTAGATACCCAGTGGTGGGATTGCTGGATCAATTGGTAGTTCTACTTTTAGTTTCTCAGAAACATCTCCATACTGTTTCCCATAGTGATTGCACTAGTTTACATTCCCACCAGTAATGTAAAAATATTTCCTTTTCACCACATCCATGCCATCATCTATTTTTTTTAATTTTTAAAATTATGCCCATTATGCAGGAGTAAGGTGGTATCATATTGTGGTTTCGATTTGCATTTCACTGATAATTAGTGATATTGGGCATTTTTATATGTTTGTTAAACATATGTATATTTTCTTTTGAGAATGATCTATTCATATACTTTGCCCAGTTTTTGACGGCATTACTTGTTTTTTTATTGCTGATTTGTTTGAGTTTCTTATAGTTTTCTTGTAAGTTCCCTTGTCTGATGCATAGTTTGTGAATATTTTCTCCCACTCTGTAGGTTGTCTGTTTACTCTGCTGATTATTTCTTTTGCTGTGAGGAAGCATTTTGGTTTTAATTAAGTGCTATCTATTATTTTTGTTTTTGTTGCATTTGCTTTTGGGTTCTTGGTCATGAAGTCTTTGCCTGAGCCAATGTCTAGAAGAGTTTTTCCAATGTTATCTTCTGGAAGTTTTATGATTTCATATCTTAGATTTAAGTCATTAATCCACTTTGAGCTGATTTTTGTATAAGGTGAGAGATGAGGATCCAGTTTCATTCTTCTACATGTGGCTTGTCAATTATCCCAGAACTATTTGTTAAATAGGGTGTACTTTCCCTACTTTATGTTTGTGTTTGCTTGTTGAAGATAAGTTGGCTGTAAGTATTTGGCTTTATTTCTGAGCTCTCTATTCTGTTCATTAGTCTACATGCCTATTTTTATATCAGTACCATTCTGCTTTGGTAACTATAGCCATGTAGTATAGTTTGAAGTTCGGTAATATGATACCTCCAGATTTGTGTTTTTTCTTGTTTTGTCTTGTTTTGTTTTGCTTAGCCTTGCTTTAGTTATACAGGCTCTTTTTGGTTCCATATGAATTTTAAGATTTTTTTTCTGGTTCTATGAAGAATGATGATGGTATTTTGATGGGAATTGCATTGAATTTGTAAATTGCTTTTGGCCGTATGGTCGCTTTCACAATATTGGTTCTACCCATCCTTTAGCATGGGATGTGTTTTCATTTGTTTTAGCTTCTTGTATTTGGATGTCTAGAGCTCTAGCAAGGCTGGGAAAGATTTCGTTATTATTTTCTCAAATATGTTTCCAAACTTTTATATTTCTCTTCTTCCTCTGAAACACCAATTATTCTTATGTTTTGTCATTGAACATAATCCCAAATTTCTTGGAGGTTTTATTCATTTTTTAATTACTTGTCTTAGTCTGGTTGGGTTAATTCGAAAGCCTTGTCTTCAAGCTCTGAAGTTCTTTCTCCTACTTGTACTGGTCTATTGTTTAATCCTTTCAGAGCTTTTTGTATTCCTTAAGTGTGTCTTTCAGTTCCACAAGTTGCAATTGTCTTTTCTTTATGATATCTATTTCCTGGATAATTTTTTTCATCCATATCTTGGATTTTAAAATTTCTTTAAGTTGGTTTTCACCTTTTCTGGTATCACCTTGAGTAGATTAATAATAAACCTTCTGAATTCTTTATCTGACAATGCAGAGATTTCCTCTTAGTTAGACATTGCCGTAGGGCTAGTGTTATCTTTTGGGGGGTTATAAAACCCTGTTTTTTCATATTACCAGAATTACTTCTCCACTTCCTTCTTATTTGGGTAGACTATTTCAGTGAAAGTCCTGGAACTCAAGGGCTGCCGTTCAGATCCGTTCAGATCCTTTTGTCCCATCAGCTGATCCCTTGATGTGGTGCTCTCCCCCTTCCCCTAGGGATGAGGCTTGCTGAAAACCAGCCTGCAGTGATTGTAATTGCTCTTCTGAGTCTAACCAGCCAATGGGGCTACCAGGCTCCAGGCTGGTGCTAGAAAATGTTTGCAAAGCATCCTGTGTTGTGATCTGTCTTCAGATCTCTTGGCAATGAATACCAGCACTTCCTCTGGTAGAGAGGAGAGAAGTAGACTCTGTGAGAGTCCTTGGTTGTAGATACTAGTGTGCTGGCTTTCTTGCATGCTGGTTATGCTAGCAGTGAAGCTGTCATGTAGACAGACTCAGGACCTCTGGTTAACCAGGATGTTGCAGGCAGTGGAATTAGCTGTTGTGTTTCTCTTTAGGTCGTATTTAATTTCTTTCAATAAACGTTTTTTAGTTTTCAGTATACAAATCTTGCCTTTCTTTTGTTAAATCATTGAAAACTATTTCATTGTTTTGAGGCTAATGTAAGTGGAATTGTTTTCCTAATTTAATTTTACATTATTCTTTACAAATGTATAGAAATACAATTAAATTTTTATATTGGTCTCCTATCTTGCAACCTTGTTGAACTTGTTTATTAGTTCTAATACTGTTTTAGTAGATATCTTAGAGTTTTCTATACATGAAATCATGCATCTGTGAATAGAGTAATTTTTCTTTTTCCTTTTCAATCTGGATGTGTTTTGTTTCATTTGCTTCCCTAATTGCCCTGGCTAGAATCCCCACTACAATTTTGAATAGCAATGGTAAGAACAGACATCACTGTCTTGTTCCTGATGTTTGCATTCAGTCTTTCACCATTAAGAGTGATGTTAGCTGTCAGGTTATATAGATGTCTTTTCACAGGTAGAGAAAATTCCATTCTATCTATAATGCATTGAGTGTTTTCATTATGAGAGGGAGTTAGATTTTATAAAATGTATTTCTGTATCTCTTGATATATTTCAAAGTGGAGCCTATACAGTTTCTTGATGATACGGCGTGAATGAGAGGAGTAAAAAATGACTCAAAGGTATTTTGCCTGAGAAATTGGAAGGATGACATTGCCATTTAATAAAATGAAGAGTGAGGGACAAGGGTTAAGAGAAAGAACAAGAGATCAATTTTGTACATGTTAAGTTTGGGATAAGTATTAGATATTTACATAGAGATATTGAGTAGGCAATTGGACACCTGACTCTCAATTTCAGGAAAATCATCAGGGCTCAATATATACATTTGAAGTTCATCAGTGTACAGGTGATATTTAAAACCATAACCTAGGAAGTGAGTGTAGATAGAAAAGAAAAAAGTTCATGATCACTTCTCTAGTGGCCCAATAGCCCTCTATGCCAAGGCCTTAAAATTTCTGGAGTCTGAGCTTTATTCCTGGATTCAGTGGAGATTCACTAGAGAACACGGTGGGGGGAAAGGAAAAGGCCTTACCTTGTCTTCAACCAAAGAAGCTCCTCCATTATATTGAGCTTACTTGACTAATGCAAGTTTAGAAATTGCTGCCCTAGTTCATGTTCTATACAAGAGCAATATGCTTAACTGGGCTTGGGCTTTGCCTATAAGACTTTTAGGTGGATTTGAGTTTATGAGAAATTTTTGCACTTGACCTTTTCTGGGGCCACGACCCAGTAATCCTGGAGATTCAACCATGTATGTGTCTCATCTGCAGTCACTAGATAAACCTTGAGCTCCTGGTGGAAATGCAGGACAACAATATGTTCGAGGTAGGAGATTTTTTGATAAAGGAAAGCTTCCAACACACTTAGTGGGCTTGAACATTTGTACAATGGTTCTTGCTACCTGAATGTGTACTGCCTTCCAGCTTAACTTCTTGGAGGCCTGGAGCTGCCTAAGATTGCAGAAGCTTGACCTCAAATGCATAATGAGGTAGGAAAAGAAGGAGGAGGACAGCAGTACAAAGGTGGGAACACAAACGGGAAGTCCCTTACAGAAGGTCGGGGAAGAACAATAGAGACATATGTTGGCTCCTACACCACTACCCTCTTCAGTGCACCATAGTCTCAGCAAGGTTGTAACGTATTCCTCTTTTTGCCTCCATGACTCCAGTGAAGAGGAATTTTAGGGTTTACTGTAGATTATCATTGATGTACTTTCATATGGACTGAAAGGATCTCTGGATTTGAAAGAATGGCATTCCAATTTTGATTTATTGTGGATCTGCTGACATTGCTCTGGCCACAGGCCAAAATACATGGCACAGTGCAGTTTCCAGAAGAGCTTCTTCTTGACTGAATATATTAAATAATTTTTAATCAACACGGACACTGGCAGGGTGAGCTGAAGAGCTCACAACAACGTGGATGGCGAAATATTTAAAGGCCAGCCATGTGCAGAGCGCTATGATAGACACAGTGGTAAGTAGAAGCATAAAGAAGACATGACCCTTGTTTACAAATAGCACAGAACCAAGTGAAAGTTAACAGATACCTGAATCACTTCAACACAGAGGAGATGGGGCCTGTATAATAAGACAAATATATATGCTATGGGAGAAAGAGCAAGCTAGGCTCATTTCTAGTTGAGAAATCAGATTGCCTCCTAAAGGAAGTAGCATTTTAGTCAAGCTGTGAAATTGTTATCATTATCATTATTGTCAGTATAACTGCTGCACCTTCAAACAGAGATCAGAACTCTGCTCCCTAAAGTCCCACCCCACAGGAAAATATAGTCAAACCTGGGCAAGGACAAAATGAATCTTTGAAGCTGCCAGGAACAGGAAGGAATCTGTTCCTGGCAGGACCAGGGATTTCTTTCCTTGGCCAGGGTTGGGTCACATTAGAATTGGCCACATTCCTCTGTATAGACTTCTAAAATAGTCTGTGACCCCATGGCCACTGCCCCATGTTCTCTTTGCCTCTTTCTTCTGGCCCTCTTACAAAAAGAGGAGATACTTGGCCTTGATCTTATATGTCAGGAGCCTGAGAGGTATCAGTGGGGTTCTTCCATGGCCAAAACACATATATACCACAGAGAGGGAGCAGGGCATAAGCTCTATAAGGAAGGAGTTATCCCTGTGGACTGAAGTGAAGTGGAAATTAAACTAATTACAAATCCAATGGCCAAAGTGTTAGTTTTAACCAACCGTAGCTCTGGTGTCTTGGCTCTGGAAATCACATTTGTACAGAAATAGAAAAAGGATCTAGAGCTTTCAGGATCAGTCAAGTGATGAGAAAACTTTCCCTGGCTTTGGAGAGAAAAGAAAATCATATCCAGAAGAATAGAACCACCTTATAGAAATGCAGATTTTGATCCGGTCCTCAAAAGATGAACTGTGGCAACAAGAGAGGTTAAAGGAGACAGCCATTTAGAACTAGTGAAGGAGGCTTAAAAATCAATTTTCACTTTGGAAGGCCAAGGCTGGAGAATCACTTGAGGCTAGGAGTTCAAGATTAGCCTGGGCAACATAGCAAGACCTTGTCTCAAATACAAAAAAAAAAAAATCAGGTTTAATTCAGGAATAATTTATCAGAAATCTTCACTTAAGGAGCTGGAGTTTTGAACCAAATAGGCTTTAGCTGGTCTTTCCTCTACTTTGTTCTTCAGTTTAGAAATGCCCTGCATTTCCTTACCCATTAACTTTTTAGCTTTCTCTTTTGTATTTATTTATTAAGTTTTATTTTAAGTTAAGATGTTCATGTGCAGGTTGGTTAACTTAGGTAAACTTCTGGCATGAGGGTTTGTTGTACAGATTATTTCATCACCCAAGTGTTAAGCATAGTACCCATCAGTTATTTTCCCTGATCCTCTCTCTCATCCCAGCCTCCACCCTCAAGTAGGCCAAGTGTGTGTTGTTCCCCTCTATGTGTCCATGTGTTCTCATCATTTAGTTCCCACTTATAAGTGAGAACATGTAGTGTTTGGTTTTCTGTTCCTACATTAGATTACTAAGGATAATGGCCTCCAGCTCCATACATGTCCTTGCAAAGGACATAATCTTGTTCTTTTTTATGGCTGCATAGTATTCCATTGTGTATATATACCACATATTCAAATTCATTCTGTCATTGGTGGGCATTTAGGTTGATTCTATATCTTTGCTATTGTGAACAGTGCTGCAGTGAACATAGGCATGCATGTGTCTTTATAACAGAACAATCTGTATTCCTTTGGTTGGGTATATACCCAGTAATGGGATTGCTGGGTCGATTGGTACTTCTGCCTTTGGTCATTGAGGAATTGCCACACTGTCTCCCACAATGGCTGAACTAATTTACACTCCCATCAACAGGGTTGAAGCATTTCTTTTTCTCCAAAACCTCACCAGCATCTGTTATGTTTTGCCTTTACAGTAATAGCCATTCAGACTAGTGTGAGATAGCATCTCATTGTGGTTTTGAGTTGCATTTCTCTAATTATCAGTGGTGTTGAGCTTTTTTCATACAATTGATGGCGACATGTGTGTCTTCTTTTGAAAAGTGTCTGTTCGTGTCCACTGACCACTTTTTAATGGGGTTGTTTGTTTTTTTCTGTAAATTTGTTTAAGTTCCTTATAGATAATGGATATTGGACCTTTGTCAAATGCAGAGTTTGCAAAAAATTTTCACACATTCTATAGGTCATCTGTTTACTCTGCTGATACTATCTTTTGCTGTGCGGAAACTCTTTAGTTGAATTACATCCCATTTGTTAATTTTTGCTTTTGTTGAAATTGCTTTTGGCATCTTTGCCATGAAATCTTTGCCTGTGCCTATGTGCTGAACGGTATTACGTAAGTTGTCTTTCAGGGTTTTTATGGATTTGGTTTTTACATTTAAGTCTTTAATCTGTCTTGAGTTAATTTTTGAATATGGTATAAAAAAAGGGGTCCAGCACTATTCACAATAGCAAAGACTTGGAATCAACCCAAATGTCCATCTGTGACAGACTGGATTAAGAAAATGTGGCATATATACACCATGGAATACTATGCAGCCATAAAAAAGGATGAGTTTGTGTCCTTTGTAGGGACATGGATGCAGCTGGAAGCCATCATTCTCAGCAAACTATCGCAAGAACAGAAAACCAAACACCACATGTTCTCACTTATAGGTGGGAATTGAACAATGAGATCACTTGGACTCGGGAAGGTGAACGTCACACACCAGGGCCTATTATGGGGAGGGGGAAGGGAGGAGGGATAGCATTAGGAGATATACCTAATGTAAATGACGAGTTAATGGGTGCAGCACACCAACATAGCACATGTATACATATGTAACAAACCTGCACATTTTGCACATGTACCCTAGAACTTAAAGTGTAATAACAATTTTAAAAGGGGGTCCAGTTTCAATCTTCTTCATATGGCTAAACAGTTATCTCAACGCCATTTATTGAATAAGGAATCCTTTCCACATTGCTTTTTTTTTTTTTTTTTTTTTTAGGTTTGTCAAAGACCAGATAGTTGTTGGTGTGTGGTCTTATTTCTGGGTTCTCTATTCTGTTCCATTAATCTACATGTCTGCTTTTGCCCCTGTACCATGCTCTGTTGGTTTCTGCAGCTCTGTGGTATAGTTTGAAGCCAGGTAGTGAAATGACTCCAGCTTTGCTCTTTTTGCTTAGGATTCCCTTGGTTATTCAGGATCTTTTTTGGTTCCATGTGAATTTTACAATTTTTTTTTTTCTAGTTCTCTGAATAGTCTTAATAGTAGTTCAACAAGAATAGCATTGAATCTATAAAGTGCTTTGGGCAGTATGGGTATTTTAACGATATTGATTCTTCCTATTCATGAGCATGGAATGTTTTTTCCATTTGTTTGTATGATCTCTAATTTCTATGGGCATGATTTCTTTGAGTAGTTCTCCTTTTAGAGTTCTTTAGCCACCCCAGTTAGCTATATTCCCAGGTATTTTATTCTTTTTGTGGTAATTGTGAATAGGAGTTCATTCCTAATTTGGTTCTCGGCTTGACTGTTGTTGTTATATAGGAATACTAGTGACTTTTTCACATTGATTTTGTTTTCTGAGACTGCTGAAGTTGATTATCAGCTTAATAAGCTTTTGAGCTGAGACTATGGGGTTTTGTAGATACAGGATTACGGATCACGTCATCTGCAAACAGGGATAGTTTGACTTCCTCTCTTCCTATTTGGATGTGCTTTATTCTTTCTCTTGCCTGATTGCCCTGGTCAGGACTTCCAATGTTATGTTGAATAGGAGTGGTGAGAGAGATCATCTTGGTCTTGTGTGGATTTTAAAGGGGAATGCTTTCAACTTTTGCCCATTCAGTATTATGTTGGCTGTGGGTTTGCCATATACAACTTTTATTATTTTAAGGTATGTTCCTTCAACACCTAGTTTATTGAGAGTTTTCTTGTAACATGAATGGACGTTGAATTTTTATTGAAAGTCTTTTTTGCATCTATTGTTATAATCATGTGCTTTTTGTCTTTAGTTCTGTTAATGTGATGAATCGCATTTCTTGATTTGTGTATGTTTAACCAATCTTGCATAAAGTTGATAACCTTGAGAAAGCTTACTTGCTCGAGGTGGGCAAGCTTTTTGATGTGCTGCTGGATTTGATTTGCCAGTATTTTGTTGAGAATTTTTCCATTGATGTTCATCAAGGATATTGGCCTGAAGTTTTGTTTTGTTGTTGTATGTCTGCCAGGTATCAGGATGATACTGGCCTCATAGAATGAATTGGGGAGAAGTCCCTCCTTCCCAATTTTTTTGGAGTAGTTTGAGTAGGAATGGTAGCAGCTCTTTTTTGTAAATCTGGTAGAATTCAGCTGTGAGTCTGTCTGGTATTGCATTTTTATTTTATTTTTTTTTTTTTGTTTGTAGGCTATTATTGCCTCGAGCTCATTATTGTTCTGTTCAGGGATTCAGTTTCGTCCTGGTATAGTCTTAGGAAGATGTATGTATCCAGGAATTTATCAATTTCTCCTAGATATTCTAGTTTATGTGCATAGAAGTGTTCATAATATACTTTGATGATTGTTAGTATTTCTTTGAAAATTTATTATTATTTTTCCCCATATTCTTGCTGTCGTTTTATTCTCACCCATTAATCCAGGCTATTTTATAGTTACCTGCACTCTCTTGACTCAAAATTCTTTGCTTTCATTTTTCCCAAATTCACTGGTTCACAGGCTCTGATGTACATGGGATTATCTCAGAAGTTATTTCTTAAGCTGGGTGGTTAGTATATGGGTTTCTATTATACTAATATCTATGTACTTTTATGTGGTAAAATTATTTTATATAAGAAAACAAATGGAGCTTGTTAAGCATGCAGATTCCCCAGATCCATTTTCCCAAAGGTTCTGATTCAATAGGTGATTCTTGTATTGGTGATCCACAGTCCACACTCGAAGAGACAACACTCTTGTGGGTTGGCCTAAGTAGTTTACTTGGTGCCACATTTTTTCGAAAGCCCATCTGGAAACTGCATATATTGCACGGGCAGGTGCTGATTATGACACAAAAAGCCAAATGTCCCCAAGATAAAGATAAGGTTATTGGTTGAGATATCTGTAACAAACCTATCTGCACCTGATGATCAAAGATCTGTCAGTGCATACCTTTTTTTTTTTTCACTCCTCATAATAGTCCTGTTGTTTGCCATGAGAGGGACATTGTAAAGGTGCTGAACTGGGAGAAGATTATAAAATTAAAATGTTGCAATGGGAGGTTTTATCTTTTTTTACTTGATCAATATATACCCATTTTGTTATGTTTCAGATGTAAAATTTCCTGCTTCCATAATGCAAGTAAGGCCAATGCTGTTTCTTTGTATTCTATGATTCAGATTTACCTTGACTCTTGGACATCAAGGAGGCTCCAACTATTAAGCATGTGTTTCAGAGAGAATGGGGTGAATGAATGGAATGAGGTGGGAGGTCACAGAGGCTGTAGCAAGACACAGCCAACCTTGTTAGTTAATATCTTATGAGGCAAGTTGATATCTGACAAATTCAACTGGACTTGCATGAAAAGGAGTTCCAGAAGTCCTAAGCAGATGACAGATTTCAACCACTTCAAATCAAGTTTTGCCTAGAAAGTTGTCTATCATCAATGTGAGGAATCTTGCACACAAGAAAATTTAGAGGTCATGTCTGTAGACAGTCCACACTCATTTTAGGGTGAGGAGACAGGACATGGGAAGAAGAGAATATGGATGAATAATATATTGAAATATTATAAACTAGGAAAATAAAAAGTTTTAAAGCTTTTAAAAGGTGTTGAAAAAAAAAAAGGAAACTTTGGAGAAGTGGAGAAGGCCCACATGGAAGGACCAGCAAAGCAAATTTCTAAATTTTATTAGAATACAGACATGTTTCAGATACTATTTTTCAGAAGAAGAGGAAAACTACATGCATGGAGGGTCCTAACCTCTCAAGGATGTGGAAATCTTAGTACCACCGTTAACCTTTTGTTAGGACAATTCTTTCAATTAAGTTTGCAGATCACATGTACACCTTCTGGACAATGCCCTTGGATGGCCTGATACTTGGAGAAGCAGAAACCATGAAGGTCTAGTGATTTTCTTTTTCTTTTTCCTGATTATCTCCTTGCCCTGTTTGTCAAGTTACACTACATATCTGCCATGGTCTGCAGCTGATAATAACAACGTAGATTTGGAGGGTGAAATAAGATTGTAAACAGCTTCAGTAGATCAATTTGGTTCTAGAAATTTATTTTGGTATGTTTTGATATGTTTATATGCTCTGATAGCTTGCTGGAGCCATTGAATACATGATACAGCTGACACTTCATTTTGGAGTAGTCTGAGCGTTGTATATAACTTGGGGTACCAGTTCAGCTACTGTAAAAAAAATTGTAGTGGCTTATGGGTGAAAGTTTTATCTCATGTAAATTTCTGAGAAAATGCAGTCCAGGGCTGACATGATGGCTCCGTGGTGTTGGAGATCATGTTGTATCATCTTCAACATGCTTTACCATGTTATGGAATAAGATGGCTGCTCTAGCTCCTGCTTACACATCTGCTTTCCAGACTGTACTAGTCCATGTTCACACTGCTATAAATAGCCGAGACTGGGTAATTTATAAAGAAAAGAGGTTTAAATGACTCACAGTTCGACATGGCTGGGGAGGCATCAGGAAACTTACAATCATGGTGGAAGGCAAAGAATAAGCAAGGACCTTCCTTACATAGTGGCAGGAGAAAAGTGTGAGGAGTGAAGGGGGAAAGGGAAAAGCCCCTTATAAAGCCATCAGATCTTGAGAGAACTCACTAGCTATCATGAGAATAGCCTGGGGGAAACCACTGCCGTGATCCAACCACCTTCCACTGGGTCTCTTTCTCAACACCTGGGGATTACAATTCAAGATGGGATTTGGGTGGGGATACAAAGTCTAACCATATCACAGACATTAGGAAAGGGGAAAGTATAAGGAGTGGACATATTCATCCTTTTAAAAATGCATCATAGAAGTTGTACCCATCACTTTTACTCATATCCCCTTGGCTATAATTTAGTTGTGTAGTCACATTTAGCTACAGAGAGGCTGGGAGAGGCTGGGTCAGCTATGTGCAAACTAAAACTAAGTGATTCCATTAATAAGGAGAAAGTGGGATAATAAATATTGGATGGCACATAGAAGTCTCTTCCATAGGAAGAGCAAGCTCCAGTAACTACGGGGGCCAGGCAGGTAACCTAAAGGTAAAATAGGCCAAGGGTAATACTGGAGGGAATGGTGAAGACTGTGGAAAATTAGAGAGTGCATGTCTTGTCTGAAGGGGGCAGCCTATATTCAGCCCAGACAATTGTTGCCATTTAAAAATTAGGCCCATGATCTTTCACTATTTCATGGGAAGTCAGAGATCTCTAAAACACAGAAAACACACCTGTGAAATGAATTTGGCTTTCTGACTGGCTATTTTTCACCTGTGGGATAATCACCCATTAACTTGATCAGCACAATAAAACCTTGGGAGCTGAGCAACACAAACCAACAAACAATCTTCCTAGCCCCTTGACAAACAAAGTGTGACCCATGGACCATTTGCTGGGAGCTTGTTAAAATGAAGAATTTCACCCCTTCCCCCCAGGACCTATTGACTCAAAACCTGCTTTTCCACAAGATCCCCAGATGATTTGATTCCAGCGCATATTAAAAGTTTGAGAAGCACTGGCAAGGGGTGGCAAACTTTTTCCATAAAGGGCCAAATAGTAAATATGTTAGGCTTTGTGAGTCATATAGTCTCTGTCACAACTATTTAATTCTACTGTTGAAGCTTAAAAGCAGTCATGGAATAATTTTCACATTGTCACAAAATATGCTTCTTTTGCCTTTTTTCCAGCCATTAAAAAAATCAAATTCTCAGCTTGAGGGTCATACATAGACAGTCATGGAGCCAGATTTGTTCCAAGAGTCATAGTTTGCCAACCTATGGGTTAGAATACCAAGGAACAGAAAAGCCTGTGAATACTTAAATATTGATGTTTTGTCCCTGTCACATTAATTCCCTAATGTTGTCATTACTCTAAACAGATCATCCTTCACTACAGTATTTTTGGTGTCCACCTTGTTTCTTTCTTGCAGCACACCATCATAACTCTGTAACCTAGTCAGAATCTAGAGGAGCCAAAATTTAGAGGTGTTTTCCTCCCATAGCTTATGGTCTAGAGCAAGAGCTTTAGGCTAGCTGGGAAGACTGGCAAAACAAATACCATTACCAAGCCTTTGCCAGCAAGCACCAGGCATCAGAGAGGGTCATCCAAGGGGAGAAACTTATGTTGCTCTGCTGGCACTACATTCAGACCACCTGATACTGTGGCAAATGTGATGACCTATTCCCAGAATAGGTCTCTGAGATGTGAGTCTTAGAAATCATAAGCCAGATTGCCTTCAGAGAAAGAATGAGATATTTGACTGGAATCGCAAGTCCTTGAAACTGGCCAGAGGTTCCTGCATGTCCTTGTGGGCCATATGCAGAGTTACTCCAGGCAAATATATATTATTACTAGCTAGAAACTTTGGCCCCAAATACTTGTGTGGTTTCCTTCCATGATAAATGGAACTAGACCAAGTATAAGCCCATGGACCTAATTTTGGCCCCATAGCTTATGGTCTAGAGCAAGAGTTTTTAACATTGACTACACATCGAAATTGCCTGAGGAGATTTTGAAAATGCTTATGCCTGGATCCTGTACTCAGAGATTGTGTTGTAATTGCTCTGAGCTGTGGTCTGAGCAATGGGATTTTACAAAATTTCTCAGATTAAGAGCAGCCAGTGTTAAGAACCAGTGATGCCTAATTCTTGTGATCTGTAGGAACTTTCTGGGAATTTTGTCAAAATGAAGATTCTGATTCTGTAAATATGGAGCAGGGCCTCACATTCTGCATTTCTAACAAGTTATCAGGTGATATCAATGTTGTCGTTGTACAGACAACATTTTGAGAAGCAAGGGTTTAGGCCCAGAATTTCTGTTTCAGTGGGTCTGATAATAAGCATAATGACAATAAACTAGGAATAAAAGTTACTGCTGTACCTCTGGGAAGTCAAATTTCTTTCTGATAACAAAGGACTAATGTGGTAACAGGAGGTATTTTTACTGCTAAGTTAAATAAGTTTTTGAAGGGAGAAAATTGGTACATTTTGTATTACTGGAACTGAATTCTTGGAACTATACTGATGCTATTATCTGGTATAATATAGTTGAGCACAACTAAAGATGGGAAATAGGAACATGACTTCCTGGCATTGTTTGTAGCATAGCTTTGGAATTAGCTTAATTGAAGCAATGTCCTTATGCATTTAAGTGGACTCTAAGGAGAGTTTCAGAGAGACATTCATTGAAGACCTTGAGGGGCTGATCCAATGATCTAATCATCTTATTGGTCCCAGTACAGTGCCAACAACTAGACAGACAGCTTTATTGGTGGTACAACAGGACTTTTCTGGTACTCTGCTGATTGTTTCCCACGAAGAAGACAAAAGCAACCCTGGTTGACTGCAGGCCCTACTGTTAGGCTCATTTTATTTAACTAGAGGAGGAAGAAAATGTAGAGAACTGTCTGTAACACATGCTAACTACAGAAAGTGGTCAAGATTTCCACTATCACTACTACTACTGTGGAGGAATTGCTAGGGGTTGGTGGGTTGAGGACAGAAAGAAAGGTACAATTAGTAGGGGTAAGAGATGTTAATAGGTCTTTACTTACTGATAGTATGTATCTTCATGGTGCACTCTCATTTAGATAACTCTTTATTTTTCAATTCCATATAGCTAATGTGGTAAGCCCAGTAGGATCATTGGGCTCCATAGGAAAGAAGCTATGAAGAGGGAAGCTTAGACCAGTAATGCTGCAGTCCTAGGGAGAAGATAAGTGTCAAGAAGCTACTCGAACAAGACTTAGTCTACATCAGTAGTTTATAAAGTATGGGCCCTGGACCAACAGCATCAACACCACTGGGAACATTCTGGAAATATTCCACACATTTGATATACTTTTGATCATCTTACCAGATGTGGGACTACTGGAAGTCTTGAAAGTGTAAAGTGTTGCCTTGCTTTTGTTTACCAAGTACTTAGGTGCTATGAAACTTCCATATATAAGAACCTAGGAAGCCCTGCATCTGTCACTGACTGAGTTTGCAGATGCTTCAGGCTTAAGTAATCAGATCGTATGTCTATTGCAAAATTGACTCATATGGGCTGATTTCAGTAAGTTATAGTCTATTTCATTTCTTCCTTGCCCACACACATGATTCATCTCAATTAACCTGTCTTTAATGCCAGGTGCTTAAAAAACAAAACAGTGAGAGAGAGAATGAGAAGAGATCCATTTACCAAGTATGTGGAAAAAAGGAAAAGATTAAAATCATGTGAATTGTCTAGGGATCTGAGCATTCTTCAACTCAGGATAAATGGCCTGTGGCAGACTCAGTGTTAATGGCTCCTCTTGGCCACAGTTCAGCTATAGGCGCTTATATTACCTGTTCTAAAGAAAACTTTCCAGACACTGTGGTTCATGCCTATAATCCCAGCCCTTTGGAAGGCTGAGGCAGGAAGATTTCTTGAGGCCACGAGTTCAAGATCAGCCTGGGCAATATGGCAAGACCCCATCTCTAAAATAAATAAATAAATAATTAAATATTAGCTTGGTGTGGTGACATACCCCTGTAGTTCCAGCTGCTTGGGAGACTGAGGTGCCAGGATTCCTTGAGCCTAGGAATTCAAGGCCGCAGTGAGCTGTGATCACACCATTGCACTCTAGTCTAGGCAACAGAGGGAGACCCTGTCTCAAAAAAAAAAAAAAAAAAAAAAAAAATTAATAGAAAAACCTAGGCAAACTGAGTTGAGTTTAAGCACCATTTTAATCTGTTGTGTTACAGGGACTCAGGCATTTTAAGTGCCTATAACTTCATTTCTTGTTCATCAGAGTAAAATTAGCCTCTTTTTGATCTCTCTCTAATAAAGCACAGATATCAGGGAATGTCTCTACTGACTTGCTTTCTCTGTATTTTCATAGTTTCTGCTCCCTTATACAAAGGGTCAGAACATAATGGAAGATGCCATTTAGAGCAGTGGGACTTTGAAACCATGTTACTTCAGGTGAAGAAGGGTTTTACCTAATATTTGAATTGTTGAAATCTGGTTTGAAATGCTGTCTTTTAAATTTTTTTTTTCTCAAATGTAACTCCTGTATAATTTCTGAGGTTGAATTTCTTCAGTGCTGGTCCAGCAGGTATGAGGTAGGGAGCAATTCTGAGTCATCACCAAATTTAGGCTTCACTTAGCCTAATAGTGCCCAACTTCCTCAATTTGTCTTTTTGATGATCAAGATTGAACTGCCAGCAATGAATGTTTCAGGTCAGATGGACCCTAAATACAGGTCCTTGACAATGTACTCTCAAAAGTTTATTCTGCAAGAGTATATACACATTTCACCAGAATTTAGGTCCTAATCATAAAGTTAATGGCATAACTGTAGTCCTTATTCCATGCCTTATTCTAAGAAGGCTTCTCAGCAGGCAAGTTACTAGCCTGGTGCTCTAGGTACCTGTGACACAAGCTGATCAGCTTCCTCAGTTCCCACTGAAAATGTTAGCAGCCAACAGCCAAAATCAAGGACATGACCTGGATGTTCCAGACTACTGTTAGAGAGCAGAGCTCAGACCACACAAGGTTTAGCACAGGTAGCATAGGGGAAAGTGAATAATAGGACCAGAAGGTTCATTTGGTCACCTACCTTGACTTCCAAAGGTAGGGCCTTATGGGCAATGGCAGGTCTTTCTAATCAGGAACACACGTTGACAGTGCCCACCTTGACAAGCCTGAGCTTGTAGCAAGTTTGGAGGTAGTATAGTATAATGGAAAGAGCCACAGTTTGGAATCAGGCAGACTGGGTTCAAATCCTGGTTCTGTCATTTTTATCCACAGGACCTTGGGCCTAACTTCCCTCATTTGTGAAAAGAAGATAATAGAGGTACCTTTTTCATTACAGTGATAATTAAATGCAATAATACATGTAAAGTACTTAGTGCAGTTTCTGAGAATGTAGATTCTCAATAAATGGTAGTAGCAATGGCAATAGTAGTAGTAGCAGTGACAGTAATATTAATAATAGTAGCAATAAAAATAGTTAGGCCTGTTTGGACAAAACCTAAATGACAAAATTCTTTGATGCCTTGGAGTATACCACCATCTGGGGTTCACTGCATGTGTCTTTATACAATCATATGTAGCTAGAGCACCCCTAAAGCTGGGGAAGGGAAAAGTGGAGAGACAAATGTGATCCAGGCCAGTTCTCCTACTCCTAATGATCTGAGGTTCTGTGCCTCAGGAGGTAAATATTAACATAGTTTTTGGCTGCTAGCATGAGCTATAATTGGCAGGAGATATGCTTCCCCTATTCACATGGTCTTATCCTAAATCTCACAGGGAGACCCATTTTATGTTCATTGCAGACTATTTCCCAGTAGGCATAGCTAGGAAGACAGCTGCTTTCCTGACCACATCCTAGTCAGTAGTTTTCCAGATGGCTGCCAACTTCAGCTGTTGGGCCAATTCAAGTTGGCGAGCCCTGCCTGGTGTCTTTTGAGGAGAGAACTAGGCTTAGCAGTCAGAACTTTGTCACCTATTTACTGATTTACTTTCTCTCCTTGCGAAGAAGAGAAAATCTAAAATTGCCAAACATCTGGGAAGCCCACCAAGACTGAACTCCCTATCTCCTTCATCAGGCAGGAAACCAAAAATTCTGTCTGTTGTGATTCACCTGAGAAACACAAAGCCTGAGTGTACAAGAAGTTGCCCACTTGCATGAGGAATTCAGGAAACTGTTTTGCTTTGCCAGCAAAGTATTCCTACAAAAGCATCCAGTGCAAGCACAGCTGCAGAGCCAGTGCCCATAGTTGTGCAGGCTGAAGCTTGTGCATGAGACCAGAAACTCTGCACTGACCTCTGGTAGTGGGTTGATGAGGTCTTGTCCTCACATGACAGCCTCATCTTCAGCACCATGTGGAGCCTGGCCTAGAAAATTTTCAAAGGACGCTGAGAGATTCTAGAAGTAGAAGATTGCTTTTATCACTTGATGGCCAAGACTAGAGTGACACCATGACAGCAATAAACAAGGGGACACTATTAGATTAGAAACAGGCCTACTGAAGGTAGCCTAAGGCTTTTCAAGAGAAGCCAAGGTCACAACCAGGACAAAGATGCCAAGTGTCTGAAGGGTGAAACATGTTCTAAAACAAGAGAATGAGAACAGCTGTCAGTAACCAGTCGGTTACAGCAGCCTAGAATCAAGTTTGAGTTAGTGAAAAAACATGAAGAAAACATCAAAATACTAACATAAGTCATCTTTGGGTACTGGGATAACCACTGTTTTCATTTTCTTCTATTTTTCTTTTATTTATTTATTTATTTATTTATTTATTTATTTATTAAGATAGAGTCTCACTCTTTTGCCCAGGCTGGAG
>NW_016814627.1:21168-22258 GCF_001698545.2 Rhinopithecus bieti
AAATTTACAGGAAAAAAATCAAACAATCCCATCAAAAAGTGGGTAAAAGATATGAACAGACACTTCTCAAAAGAAGACATTTATGCAGCCAACAGACACATGAAAAAATGCTCATCATCACTGGCCATCAGAGAAATGCAAATCAAAACCACAATGAGATACCATCTCACACCAGTTAGAATGGTGATCCTTAAAATGTCAGGAAACAACAGATGCTGGAGAGGATGTGGAGAAATAGGAATGCTTTTACACTGTTGGTGGGACTCTAAACTAGTTAAATCATTGTGGAAGACAGTGTGGCGATTCTTCAAGGATCTAGAACTAGAAATTGACCCAGCCATCCCATTACTGGATATATACCCAAAGGATTATAAGTCATGCTGCTATAAAGACCCATGAACATGTATGTTTGTTGTGACACTATTCACAATAGCAAAGACTTGGAAACAACCCAAATGTCCATCAATGATAGACTGGATTAAGAAAATGTGGCACACATACACCATAGACTACTATGCAGCTATAAAAAAGGATGAGTTCATATCCTTTGTAGGGACATGGATGAAGCTGGAAACCATCACTCTGAACAAACTATCACAAGGATGGAAAAATAAACACTGCATGCTCTCACTCATAGGTGGAAATTGAACAATGAGAACACTTGGACACAGGGTGGGTAACATCACACACCGGGGCCTGTCGTGGGGTGGTGGGAGGGGAAAGGGATAGCATTAGGAGATATACCTAATGTAAATGATGAGTTAATGGGTGCAGCACACCATCATGGCACATGTACACATATGTAGCAAACCTGCACGTTGTGCTCATGTACCCTAAAATTTAAAGTATAACAAAAAAAAAAAAAAATTGAAAGGATGGGAAGAGGAGGATTATAAGGGCTAAAGCTTTCACTATCATATGTAAGAAATAATATATCATATTTTAAAGGGATAAATTATGAAATAGTTATAGAAGCAAAACTTTTACAAAAGATATTGCAACTCAAATGTTTACAGGCTAGATACCATAAATGAGTGAAAGAGGAGAAACTGAAAAATTGAAGAACTCCGGTCCTATTCAAAAGGAGACA
>NW_016814628.1:0-1366 GCF_001698545.2 Rhinopithecus bieti
TGTTGATAGGACATGGAGAGATTATTTAACATAAATACATAATTTATTTTCATAGTTACTATTTTCAAACTGTTACTTCAATTATTGAAAGTAGTATTTGATTATACCTGCAAAAACTCAGAGAAATTAAAAAATTTAGATAACCTCTTTGGTGAATTAGTTTTTTCAGCTTAAATGCTGAGGCTTTCAGAATAAATGAGATTTCAGTTGGATCTTGAGAGTTGGTAGCCGAGAAACAGAATTAACAGTCTTTTCTTCTAAGCTTTAGATAAATTTTCACACACACACACAAACAAAACAAAACAAAACAAAACACTTCATCATGCCAAGCGTAAGGCAAATAACTTTTCTACAAATGTTGATACTTTTGTTCCTCACTATAATTCTATGATAGGTATTATTATCCTTATATTACTGTTGAGGAAGCCGAGGCTCAAAAAGGTGAGTGACTTGTTTCAGGGTCACTCAGCTAAGTGGCTAAGGCTAGATTTGAGTCTGTCTGACTCCAAAGCCCATATTCTTTCCACTGTGTTACACCATGTTCCCCCTTTGCTCAATACATTTTCTTGGCTCAATTCTTATCTGATTCTGGTCTGTGAGAGAATTAGCTGGATTTAGAGAGGCCCTGGGTGAGGGAGAGGTCTGGAACCCAATTTCAATATTTGTATAAGGTATGGTGGCAGTGAAGTTCTTCTCCCAGGATTCAATTTACAGTCTTTTTTGACAATCAGATTATGGTGGTAAACCAAGAAAATTACAACCCCATAGATCTTGGACACAAATTGAGATGAACATCAACAAACATTTTGTGGAAGTGAACGAGTTCCCTGTTGAGTCCATTTGCAGTGACTGGGGCCAATAATGGCCAGATGCAGGAGATAAAGTATGCCATCTTTGTTGTTGTTGTTGTTGTTGTTGTTAGATGGAGTCTCACTGTGTCGCCAGGCTGGAGTGCAGTGGTGCGATCTCGGCTCACTGCAACCTCCGCCTCCTGGGTTCAAGCGATTCTCTTGCCTCAGCCTCCCGAGTAGCTGGGACTACAAGCACTTGCCACCATACCCAGCTAATTTTTGTATTTTTAGTAGAGACTTGCCACCATACCCAGCTAATTTTCACCACGTTGGCCAGGATGGTCTCGATCTCTTGACCTCGTGATCTGCCCGCCTCAGCCTCCCAAAATGCTGGGATTACAGGCATGAAGGTATGCCATCTTTGAGTGACCTACATTAATGTAGCTGTTTGGTAGACTTCAGTCTAGGTAGCTCTACAGCTATGAAAGCCATAAAGAAATCTAGTACATTAGCCTGTAATCCTAGCTACTTGGGAGGCTGAGGCAGGAGAATCGCTTGAACCCAGGAGGCAGAGG
>NW_016814628.1:2422-10478 GCF_001698545.2 Rhinopithecus bieti
AAAAAAAAAAAAAGAAAAGAGAACAGAAACAAAGAAAGAAGTCTAGTACATTGCAATCTTTACGTCACATGCTTTAAAAAAAATAACTCAAGTATTCATGCAAGGCATGTTTGGTTGCCAGTTACAGAACTTAGCTCAAGTAATTGAGGGTTATTGTAATGATACGGTAGAGAATCTTGTGTAACACACTTAGAAGAATGCAGTTATGTCTCAGAGAACTGGAAAATCTTTCCATCTCTTGCTCTCATTCACTCTCTCTTGTACTACATAATCTTACTTCTTCTCTCAAAACATCTGCTCAACGATCATATTTTTAAATTTATCCTCTGCTCGCTATCTGAGTATGCTTAGCTAATCATAGCTGTCCAAAAATGTAAGTCCCAGTTCTCTACATGACTACGTCAGGTAGGCATGGTTTCAGCAGCAATAAACAATTCCAACTACAGTGGCTTAAACAAGGGTTTTTCTCATTCAATAAGTATAGATGCAGGGGATTATTGATGTTGATAGATTAGCTCAATGATAGCAGGACCAACATTTCAGTGACCTTCTCCATGTGCTTGCAAGGTGGTTACTTCACTTCTGGCCATGATATCCGCATTCGTGGCAGGAAAAATAAAGGAAGAGATAGAAAGATATTCTATCTGTTTCTGTCCCTTTTTATTGGGAAAGAAAAGCATTTTCAGAAATGCCCATCAAATTTTCCCTTACATTTCATTGGCTAGAAATAGCCTTATGGTCACCCCAAGGTACATGCAAAGGGAGCAGGGGAAGTGAACTAGGCACATGGTGGACCTGAAAAAAAATCTCAGGTGTGCTAGCAATGAAGAATATGAAAATGGATACTTTGTTGGCAGTTACAAGTCTCCGATACAAGGACCTGCCAGGTTAAATCACTGCAGCAAGTGACATAGTCTCTGTGTGGTCTAATCCAAGTCAGTGTCTAACCTCCAACCCAGGGCAATCAGGAAACAGTGAGAAGGGTTACCTTGTTGGGGCTTTGCCAGGGATAGCTATTCTAAGGAGTGTAGAAGTATTCATGTAATAGGTAAACTTCTAAAGTGGCCTCCAGTGATCCCTGCCTTCTAGTATCCATTTCTCTGTGTAACCCCCTCCTATTAGGGGTGGCCTAGACTTAATGACTTGCTTCTGATGAACAGAATATAGCAAAACTCATGGCATGTCCTTTTCTAGATTAGGTTACAAAAGTTTGCAACTTCCCTCTTGCTAGCAGACTCTCTTCATTGATTTTTTAGCTTGCAGGCCTTGATAAAACATGCTGCCATATTGAAGAGGCTCTTGTGACAAGGAACTAATGGCAGTCTTTCTTCAATAGGTAGCAAGGAACTGAGGCCCTTCAGTTCAACAATCCACAAATAACTGAATCCTGCCAACGACCACGTGAACTTGAAAGTAGATTACACCAAAGTTGAGTCTTGAGATGACTAGAGCCCAGCCAACACCTTGACAGTTACCTGTGAAAGATCCTGAAGCAGAGGACTCAATCAAGCTGTACTTGGATTCTTGACCCGCAGAAACAGTGAGATAATAAATGTCAGCTGTTTTAAGCTGCTAGATTTTAGGGGTAATTTGTTATGCAGCAAAACAATTACAGGAAAGAAATGATGGACATCTCCAGAACATCCATTTAAACATTCTGCCATGGGCTAACAACTCACGATTCAGATATTTTCTCTTCTGCTCTCTCTTCTCGCAGCTGTCTGCTTGTGTAGAAAAAAAGTTTTATAATAATCAGGTTAGAGCAGTCTAAAATTGGAACTAAATCTTTCATAGGTGAACGAGTTCCCCATCTTTGAAGGTATTCAAGCAGAATCTGACTATCTGTTAGAGATTTTTGTGGAAAGGATTCAGGCCTCATATGAGTGGATGGACTAGAAGGATGCTTTCTAATTCTTTTTACATGATAGAAAATAATACTTGTATGTATAGCACACTGGAGGTAAAACAACAAGGCTGCCTGTGGCTTGAGTGACTAGTTTCCCTAGGTCCTACACAACCATTTTGAGGGCAAAAGGGATTCCTCTGCACACTTATAATTCACACCAGTGTACCTTGGTCCACTGATTTGGAAACCTAAGATGAGATGACTTCAGGCTTTTATATACTTAGATTTCCTGGAGCTATGGTTCCCATGGTGTCATTCCAAGAACAGCACGGTCAGCATAACCTGGGCACTTTTAGAATGCAAACTCTCAGCCTTTCCCTAAACCTACTAAGTCAGAAACTATGGGAGCAATTCATGGGATGAACTGTGGGAGCCCAGCAATTCATATTTCACCAAGTTCTACAGAAAAAACTGGGTTTAAGTCTTCATATTTGCACTTTTTGTCTGTAATCTGTGGGAAAGACACTTTGCCTCTCTGGAACCCAGTTATATAATCCATAAAATTGGCTGAATAAACTATCTCCAAAGATTAAGTGCTATATTTATAAAGTGTGTAGTGTAGTGTAGTGCTCAACACATAATAGTTATTCAGTAAATGTTAGTTCTAGTCCCACCAAAAAAACTGAACTGAATTTATTTTAAAGAGCACTTATGAACATATTCAGTAGCTTGAAAATTGCACAAAATGATACAGAAAGCAAAAATCACCTACAATTTCATATAATTCTCAACATTATGTGTCTATCATTCCAGTCTTGTTTCTGTACCCAGTTATACTTAGAATAAATGAACTGCCTAAGCAACTTCTAATTGTGAGTAATGGCTGTACACTGCCAATTCTTGATTATCCATTTGGCTAATCATTGGTGGAAAATTAAAATCCCAAACTAGTTTCCCTCTGCCACACGGCATGTATCTGTGCGGCTTTCCCCTGCCATCAATTAATATTTGCTTGAGAATAAAAATTCATTTCCATATCAGCCTAAGGGAAACAAAATGCCAAGAAATCAGAGCCAGTGTTCCAGAGCATGCTAGAAATAGGACTCAGATTACCTGGCACATTATTTCTCTCCATAAAAGCAGGGCTTTGAAAATTGGCCCTTTAAGCACCTAGTATGTTTTAGGCATCTCGTTTAATAAAACACTGAATCAGACACACTCTTAATGGACAGTCTATTACTAAAGGAGTTAAAATAGGTATATTGAGAATTTCAATATAGGTCAGGTCTATTCAATTTAACTCAACAAGTATTTATAGATTATCTATGTTCCATGCAATGATGGGTATGATGGTACCTCGCTCCTCAAGGGGATCACCACTTGGTAAGGACAAGAAACACATATAATCCAAATGTTGGCTGGGTTAGCCTTACTCCTCAGAGATCTTGGAATAATTGGTTTAGGCCTCTCTCATTCCATGATATGTGAGCTCCTGACTTTCCTCATGATTCTATGATAATCCATGGGGCTTATACACTCTTTTCTCAGGTTCTTTTCTCTGCCTCCTGCATCTGCACATGCTATACATATTTCACTCTAATACAATATACATATGGACCTCAACCCTTCACTAGTTTACACAAGAAATCTATTCACAATAATACTTTCATGAGTTCTAGACTTTGTTAAAGATTTGGAGGTAAAGAGAAAGCTCAGAGGAGGAGCCATGTATCCTTCCATCATCTTCTTTCTCTTCTTCCCATCTCTTCTCTTAGTCCTCTCCCTCCAAGATTGCTCCCATAGTTCCAAGCACATTCCCCTCTATTATGCAGAACACTTTTATCCTCCCCAATTCCTTCCTACTAGCTTGCTTACCTCAATACATAAAGATATATAGCCAAAAAAGTTCATTTTTTAAAATGAATTACTCTCCTTGCAAGGCAGCTAGGTTTATATTTAGCAAATTTATTTTTGCATTATATCTATAAATAAATAAATTAACGTGGCAGACCCTGTTAATTGCCTTCCTAATACCCATTCCCCTTTTATTCCTTGACAAAAGAGACTTAAATTTGTTCTGGGCATCAATGTGGCCAGCTTCAGGTGAGATACTAACTTGTCTAGCTTCCTTCAAGTCAGGGTGGCCATGCACCCTGTTTTGACCAATGATCTTAAGTGGGAATCAGCTGGGGAAGCTTATGGAAAAGCTCTTGCTTTTCTGATAAAAGAGACAGATGCAGCTGATGCTACTTCTTTAACCTAGGGAAAGTACTGACTGGCCTGCCTGAAATAATGTACTTATCCCCTGGTCCAATCAACTATGTTTAGGGAGTATGATCATGTTGTAATAATATAACAACTCTTGTTGCAACCATGTAGGTTGTAGGATGGACAAAAAAGATGACAGCAGACTTTCAAGAGAGAGTTTTGGAGTAGATAATCCCATAAATACCTGCTAGAATAAAGTTAGAAGATGAATAGTACTGGGAATGTGAAAAGATTTTGTTGGGTTTGGCTAGAATAACCAAGAATGCTCAGATTCTGCCTTACTCTTCATTCTCAATTGTTCCCTGAGAACAGAACAATTAAAAAATTGGGAACAGAGCATCATGTTATTATTAGTTGGACCAGGGCCCAATATGTCTAATACAGAGTTCTGGGAAACCTGATTTGAAGTACATGGCTAGAGTTCTAAGAGAGTCTAGTATTCCCCTAACTCAGGATGAACAAAAATATTACCTTTCTATCAATTGCATGTAGCTAAAAAGAAAGAACTTTGATGATCCCAGCAAAATGGAAGGAGGAGCAGCTGGGACCAAGGCTTTGCCCACCTGCCTGGTCTGTAGTCCAGTGTTCCCATTCTTTGGCCTACAAGTAAATGTGATCCAGGCATATCTCGCATTATGATCTATTGGTTTGATGTTCCCTTCCGTTTAGAAAGAGGGAAGAAAATAGGAAAATATGTGGAAACCATCTGCTAGAGTTATTTCTGATGTGAAAAGAGGCATCGGGACACCTCTCCCCTTAGATTATTCTGCATTTTTTCTCTCACCTCTTTGGGCTTAATAGTCAAGATGATGGTCAGCCATAACCATCCCCCTTGTGAGGGAAGACCCATGGACTATCAGAAAAGAAGTTCTACCCCTCCTTTTCTAGCACCATCTCCCTGACATTCATCAATTATTTTGTTTATCCTCCCAGGACCAAAGCTGACAGCAGTTCAAACATTTACCTGCTATTTTATTTCACATACCAAATTATGCATATCTACAGTTGTCAAACCTGGTTCAATGAGTACTGCATGGTAGCATAGTCCAAATAATGCAACATCAGCACAGCAATATCAGAATGTCTACATTTGAACAATATGAAACCACTCTAAGTATTAAGTTTCAGGAAAGTTAAAGTTTCATGCTGAAATCTATGTACTATGTAGAAATTGAATTCCCAAAGAAATTAAAGCCAAAAATAACTTTCTCCCCAATTTATTATTTTGCTGTATCTCAGCCAGAGGAGGTTTCACCCAGATTCCTAGGTGGAGTCTATTTTCCTTCAGCAGTTGCATGCTTGGCTGTATTTCACTAGGGTTGTAACTCCTCTGAAGCTGCAATGATACAAATTCAAGTCTCCCTTGGATACCACTTTTCTTACGTTCTAGTCCCACACTCATGAAATGTAGGATCAAGTGCTTATGACAATCTTAAGCAAAAATAACATTATCATATTGCTGTTACCAAGCCTATTGTTAAGATAACAAGGATACAGGGTGAAACAGAAAAAAATTGGGGTTTTAACTTCATCTCCATGCCTGTCAGTTTGTGCTAATTGTGCAGTGTCTATAATCCATTAAATAAAATTCAACTGAGAATTCTACCACTGAACCACCAATGCCAGTATCTAAAGAGCTTCTGCATAGCAAAAGAAAACATCGATAGACAACTCACAGAATGGGATAACATATTCAAAAACTATGCATCTGACAAGGGTCTAATATCCAGAATCTATAAGGACCTTAAATCAACAAGCAAAAACTAAATAACTCCATTAAAAGTAGGCAAAAGACATGAACAGACACTTCTCAAAAGACGACATACAAGCTGCCAACATGAAAAAATGTTCATTGGTTGCTGGCAAGATGGCCGAATAGGAACAGCTCTGGTCTGCAGCTCCCAGAAGGTGGGTGATTTCTGCATTTCCAACTGAGGCATCCTGTTCATCTCATTGTGACTGGTTGGATCGTGGGTGCAGCCCATGGAGGGCGAGACAAAGCAGAGTGGGGCGTTGCCTCACCTGGGAAGCGCAAAGGGTTGGGGGATTTCCTTCCCCTAGCCAAGAGAAGCCGTGAGAGACTGTACTTTGAGGAATGGTGCACTCTGGCCCAGATACTGTGCTTTTCCCACAGTCTTCACAACCAGCAGACCAAGAAATTCCCTCCAGTGCCTACGTCACCAAGACCCTGGGTTTCAAGCATGAAACTGGGCATCCATTTGAGCAGACATAGGGCTAGCTGCAGGAGCTTTTTTTTTTTTTTTTTTTTTTTCCCCATACCCCAGTGGCACCTGGAATGCCAGCAAGACAGAACCGTTCACTCCCCTGGAAAAGGTGCTGAAGCCAGGGAGCGAAGTAGTCTGGTTCAGGGGCTCCCATCCCCACAAAGCTGAGCAAGTAAGATCCACTGGCTTGAAATTCTCACTGCCAGCACAGCAGTCTAAGGTTGACCTGGGACACTCAAGCTTAGTTGGGGAGGGGTGTCTGCCATTGCTGAGGCTTGAGTAGACAGTTTTCCCCTCAGAGTATAACCAAAGCCGCCAGGAAGTTTGAACTGGACGGAGCCCACCTTAGCTCAGCAAGGCCACTGTGGCCAGAAGGCCTCTCTAGATTCCTCCTCTCCGGGCAGGGCATCTCTGAAAAAAAAGGTAGCACCAGTCAGGGGCTTATAGATAAAACCCCCATCTCACTGGGACAGAGGACCCAGGTGAGGGGCGGCTGTGCGTGCAGCTTCAGCAGACTTAAATATCCCTGCCTGACAGCTATGAAGAGAGAAGCAGATCACTCAGGACAGAGTTCAAGTTCTGATAAGGAATAAACTGCCTCCTCAAGTGGGTCCCTGACCCCCATGTATCCTGACTGGGAGATACCTCCCAGCAGGGGCCAACAGACACCTCATACAGGAGAGCTCTGGCTGGCATCTGTCAGGTGCCCCTCTGGGACGAAGCTTTGAGAGGAAGGAACAAGTAGCGATCTTTGCTGTTCTGTAGCCTCTGCTGGTGATACCTAGGAAAACAGGGTCTGGAGTGGACTTCCAGCAGGCTCCAGCAGACCTGCAGCAGATGGGTCTGTTAGAAGGAAAACTAACAAACCGAAAGGAATAGTATCAACATCAACAAAAAGGATGTCCACTCAGAGACCCAATCCAAAGGTCACCAACATCAAAGACCAAAGGCAGATAAATCCACGAAGATGGGGAGACTAGTGCAAAAAGGCTAAAAATTCCAAAAACCAGAATGCCTCTTCTCCTCCAAAGGATCACAACTCCTCACCAGCAAGGGAACAAAATTGGACAGAGAATGAGTTTGACAAATTGACAGAAGTAGGCTTCAGAAGGTGGGTAATAACAATCTCCTCTGAGCTAAAGGAGCATGTTCTAACCCAATGCAAGGAAGCTAAGAACCTTGAGAAAAGGTTAGATGAATGGCTAACTAGAATAACCAGTTTAGAAAAGAACATGAATGACCTGATGGAGATGAAAAACACAGTACAAGAACTTCGTGAAACATACACAAGTACCAATAGCTGAATTGATTAAGCGGAAGAAGGGATAGCAGAGATTGAAGACCAACTCAATGAAATAAAGCATGAAGACAAGATTAGAGAAAAAAGAGTGAAAAGAAAAGAACAAAGTCTCCAAGAAACATGGGACTATGTGAAAAGACCAAATCTACGTTTGATTGTTGTACCTGAAAGTGACGGGGAGAATGGAACAAAGTTGGAAAACACTCTTCAGGATATTATCCAGGGAAACTTCCACAACCTAGCAAGGCAGGCCAACATTCAAATTTGGGAAATACAGAGAACACAACAAAGATACTCCTTGAGAAGAGCAACCCCAAGACACATAATCGTCAGATTCACCAAGGTTAAAATGAAAGAAAAAATGTTAAGGGCAGCAAGAGAGAAAGGTCGGGTCACCCACAAAGGGAAGCCCATCAG
>NW_016814628.1:12034-13515 GCF_001698545.2 Rhinopithecus bieti
CCAGGACCAGAGGGATTCACAGCTAAATTCTACCAGAGGTACAAAGAGAAGCTGGTACCATTCCTTCTGAAACTATTCCAAACAATAGAAAAAGAGGGAAGCCTCCCTAATTCATTTTGTGAGGCCAGCATCATCCTTATACCAAAACCTGGCAGAGACACAACAGAAAAAGAAACTTTCAGGCCAATATCCCTGATGAACATCAATGCAAAAATCCTCAATGAAATACTGGCAAACCAAATCCAGGGGCACATCAAAAAGCTTATCCACCACGATCAAGTTGGCTTCATCCCTGGGATGCAAAGCTGGTTCAACACATGCAAATCAATAAATGCAATCCATCATATAAATAGAACCAATGACAAAACCACATGATTATCTCAGTAAATGCAGAAAAGGCCTTTGACAAAATTCAACAGCCCTTCATGCTAAAAACTCTCAATAAAGTAGGTATTGATGGAACGCATCTCAAAATAATAAGAATTATTTATGATAAACCCACAGCCAATATCATACTGAAAGGGTAAAAACTGAAAGCAAAGTCTCAGGATACAAAATCACTGTGCAAAAATCACAAGCCTTCCTATACACCAATAACAGACAAACAGAAAGCCAAATCATGAGTGAACTCCCATTCACAATTGCTACAAAGACAGTAAAATACCTAGGAATACAACTTAAAAGGGATGTGAGGGACGTCTTCAAGGAGAATTACAAACCACTGCTCAAGGAAATAAGAGAGGACACAAAGAAATGGAAAAACATTCTATGCTCATGGACAGGAAGAAACAATATCATGAAAATGGCCAAAATGCCCGAGGTAATTTATAGATTCAATGCCATCCCCATCAAGCTACCAATGACTTTCTTCATTGGTTCTTTTTATCAGGTTTGTCAAAGATCAGATGGTTGTAGATGTGCGGTGCTATTTCTGAGGCCTCTGTTCTGTTCCATTGATCTATATATCTGCTTTGGTACCAGTACCATCCTGTTTTCGTTACCATAGCCTTGTAGTATAGTTTGAAGTCAGGTAGCATGATGCCTCCACCTTTGTTCTTTTTGCTTAGGATTATCTTGGCTATGAGGGCTCTTTTTTTGGTTCCATATGAAATTTAAAGTAGTTTTTTTCCAATTCTGTGAAGAAAGTCAATGGTAGTCCTGAGACTTTGCTGAAGTTGCTTATCACCTTAAGGAGATTTTGGGCTGAGATGATGGGGTTTTCTAAATATACAATCATGACATCAGCAAAGGGACAATTTGACTTCCTCTTTTCCTAATTGAATACCCTTTATTTCTTTCTATTGCCTGATTGTCCTGGCCAGAACTTCCAATACTGTGTTAAATAGGAGTGATGAGTGAGGGCATCCTTGAAATACCACTTGACCCAGTAATCCCATTACTGGGTATATACCAAAAGGATTATAAATCATTCTACTATAAAGACACTTGCACACGTATGTTTATTGTGTCACTGTTCACAA
>NW_016814628.1:18041-20838 GCF_001698545.2 Rhinopithecus bieti
TTTGAGACAGAGTCTTGCTCTGTCGCCCGGGCTGGAGTGCAGTAGTGCCATCCCGGCTCACTGCAACCTCTGCCTCCTGGGTTCAAGTGATTCTCATGCCTCAGCCTCCAAAATACCTGGGACCACAGATGTGAGCCACTATGCCTGGCTAATTTTTGTATTTTTAGTAGAGACAGGGTTTCACCATGTTGGCCAGGCTGGTCTTGAACTCCTGATCCGCCTGCCTCAGCCTCCCAAAGTGCTGAGATTACAGGCATGAGTCACTGTACCAGGCCTCTCTTTGGGGAAATTTTTGGGGAATCTACCCCCCAAAAGACAAATAACCCATTAGCATGGGAAAATATATTCAAGCATGGACAGGTTGAATTTGAACTGCTTGGGTGGCATCCAAGTCAGGATGTCAAGTGGACAGTTGGACCAACTTATCTAGATCTCAGGGTGGTGGTCTGAGCTAGTAATATATATTTTAAAGTCATCCATGTGCAGGTAATAAAGCATGGAGAGTAGAACAAAAGAAATAGGCCAAAAGTGGAACTATGGGAGGGGGAAAACTAACATTTAATGGGTAGGTTGAAGGAGAAGAGTCCATGAAAGTTATATAAATAAAAAAGATAAAGAGGAAGGAAAAGAACAGAGAATGTATGTCTGGAATCAAGTGGAGTCGAAACTTTCAAGCAGACCCAAATGATAAATACTATCATATGTAGCAGTGAGGTCCAATAACAAACGTACTGAAAAGTGTCCATTGCATAGGGAAATTTATCAGTAACTGGTGTTCTTAACAAAATAGCTTTTAGTGGAGAGGTAGAGGATAAATCCCTATTACAGTGGTTGGAAGGTGAAAGGGAAGTGAAGAAATAGAGGCAGTGAATGTAAGATAACCACTTTTGAGACCTCTGGGTGAGAAGGAAACATGATAGGGTAACAAGAGACACTTCCAGGAAACTGAAGGAGGCTCCAGGATCACAGGAGAGTATGTCTTTTAAGAACGGAAGAGTCTTGAGTATGTTTACAGGCTGAGGAGAATAATGTAGTTGAGAGGGAGAGTTGTAAGGCACGTGAGATAGAAAGAAAAAGTGGGTAAGACCTGTACGGTGCTAGATGAGACAAAGATCAGGAGCTCAAATAGGAGATTTAGTCTATGTGAGACTGGAGGAATAAAGGTATAATACGGGAGCAGATGCAGATTGTAGGTGAGAAAAATTCCTGTTACCTGCAATTTTTTTAAGTAACATAGGTAATAAAGTCACCAGTTGGGTGGCAGATTTGCTGAGTGAAGGATGAGGTCATCTGTCATAGTAGAGAATGGTTAAAGTTTGGAGAAATAGCTGAGGGGAACTGGAGAAGGACTGACCATGAAAAAGGATTGCGAAGTAGTTCAGAGGTGAGAAACTAAATCTGTGGCAACATCAATTTGCATTAAAAGGTCATAGTGATTTTCTTCAGAGGAGCTTGAATAGAAACAGTGAACAAAAGATGAAGATCTATAGCATACAGACACAAAGGGTTCAAGAGTCTGAAATTCTGGGAATTACTTCAATTCTGGAGACTCTTTATTTTTTTATTTTTTGAGTCAGGGTCTGGCTCTCTTGCCCAGGATGGAGTGCACTAGAGCAACCGCAGTTCACTGCAACCTCTGTCTCCTGGGCTTACGTCATCCTCCCACCTCAGCCTGCCGAGTAGCTGGGACTACAGGCACATGTCACCACACCCAGCTAATTTTTGTATTTTTTTTTTGTAGAGACTGGGTTTCTCTGCATTGCCCAGGCTGGTCTCAAGCTCAAGCAATCCACCTGCCTTGACCTCCCAAAGTGCTGGGATTACAGGAGTGAGCCACTGTGTCTAGCTGACCCTTTATGTTATATGTCAAGAAGAAATCATCCAAGGAGCTTTCTCAGAAACTTCACTCAAAGTCTATTGCCAATCTCATACCCTCCCCCACAAATACATCTGTCAATTTGATTTCATTTATGTAAATTATTTATTAACTTGTCTTCCTGCATCATTAGATTATAAGCTCTTTGGGGCTGGAGCACTGTTTAATATTTGTGCTAGACTCCTAAACAAGTAATAGTACCTTGCCTCTGACAAAGACTCTCTCCTTGACCAAATTTGAGTTAGGCTCTTGTGAGCCTTCTTTTCAACTAAGCTCTGACCTTGGGCTCTGTCCTTGGCTTGCTTAGTTCAGTTTTAGCAAGAATCCTGCTGAGTCGGTTTAGTGGAAAACACCTACCCTTGGTATCTGATCATTCTGGATATCTGATTAGATATCTCATCTCCCATCCCTGATATCTTATTACCCTGGTCTGCCTTTAGCAAGATTTTCATCAAGTTGGTTTAGCAAGAATACTCCTAGAATTAATGTTTCCTCTTAGTAATTTTCCATTAACTGATGCCTCCACTCTGCTCCTTGTTTATAAATTCCCACTTATAAATGTTACTCCCCCCTTGTTGGACTCAAGAGTTAAGCCTCACCTCTCTCCTCTACTGTAAAACTCCATAACAATAATCCTCCTTGAATTAAGTCTTTCTTACCATCTTTAACAAGTATCATGAAAACATTTTCTTTAACATCATATTTAGCCATCAGATATAGACCTTTTCCAAACTTTGGCGTGGCATACAAGGCATTTCACAATCTTTGCTCAATCTACTTCTCTATATTCAACTCCATTACAACTTTACACTTCCCGGCCCATAAACACAGATAAAATAAGCATACGTCACACTTTTCTACTTTTGCTGAATACATCATGCACTTTCAAATTTTATGGGCTTTTGAATATACTTTTACTTT
>NW_016814628.1:23755-25760 GCF_001698545.2 Rhinopithecus bieti
AAAAAAAAAAAAAAAAAAAAAAAAAAAAAAAATTCTAGCTCAAGGAAACAGAGCTACTTGGTGGTGGAGCAGAAATTCAAATTTGGCTGTAATTTCAAAGCCCATTCTCTAAGCCAGAAGGAAGTGAGATTAGCTTTTCATTTGATCACTGGTACAAGTATGAGAACAAATTGCAGAAAGACAAGTCTAAGCATTTACTACTGCAACAGCATACCAGAGTATGCTGTTGCAGTAGTAAATAACTGTTAGGCCCTATTAAGGGAGGTGACCCTTAACCACCTGAGTTATGCAGACCAGTGACATAGAGAAGTTATTTAGAAAATTACCCTGGCAGCTCTTGTGAAGGATGAATTGGAGGAGCCAAGACAAATAAGTAGGCAAATAAAATAAAAGGCAAATAAAAGGCAGCTAGACAAGTAGTGAGGTTGTTGGTACTGTCACTCTTAATTAAACGCAGAGGTGCCTGTCGAGGGGCTGAGAGACTGTCGTACCCCAAGTCCTCGGGCCTCTCGAATTGCAGAGCATCCTGGACCTCTCCTCACCCACCCTTACCTTCACGTCGCTCCTTCTAGGCCTTAGGAAGTGGGGTTTTGAGCACTTTCTAGGTCGCAGGCCTGCTGGTCTGAGCTCCGACAGCGGCGCCAGCGGTGGCAGCAGTCGCCGACAGGGGTGGGGCGCATGCGCACAGTTGCTAGGCAACGGCGGTCGGGCGCCGCGGCGGTAACCGCGCCGGGGCTGTGTGTGTAGGCAGCGGCGCCAGAGGAGGAGGAGCAGGAGGATGCAGATGCGACCGCGGCCCCAAGAGGGAGCCGCCGCTGCTCTGTGGCCAGGGGAGCCCAGGGACGGGAATCAGGCCTGGGGGTCGCGTTGCTGAGGGGACTGGGAACGGCGGTCACTCCAGAGGCTCAGGCCTAGTACCCCAGGAGGGTCCGGGCCGCTGGGCGAGCGCCTGCCCCCCATCGTCTCCCTTTGTCCCTCCACGTCGATGGTGGTGAAGTTGGCGGCGCCACGGAGCGCAAGGCACCAAGCTGTCTCCCTTGCACCCAGCTTCTCTCTAGCCCCGGCTCTTGGACACCTGCGCCGCCGCCTTCTCTCGCCCGCCGAGCCCACCCCCGGCGGCGGGCGGGGGAGGGGCTCCCCCCTGCAGGGGCTGCGTCGAGCAGGGCGACGACGGGGACCATAGGAGAGTAGGGGTGAGTAGTGGCACCGCACTCGCTCTGTTCTAGGGCGCCTTTCCGGCCTCCGGGGCCCCGGGAGGCGAGCGAATCGCTGCTTTCGCCTGCAGAAGCTTCTGACGCCTCTCCCACATCTGCTCGCAGCTCTCTATTCCCTTCGAGGTAGTTTTCCTTCTCATAGCCACCACTTTTTGGTCTCAACCCTGGCGTCCAGGAATGCGGGGTGGGTGCTTAAGGCCTGGCTTTGCTTCTTAGATGCCATAGATGCTGATAATTCTACGTACAGTCACGCAGCCTGGTTCCTGATTCGTGGACAGACTCTCCCAGTGCCGTGCTCGCCCCTTTCCCCTCGCTCTGGCTCTCGCTCTCAGGAGGCTCAGCCTGACCGCGGGCTTCTCAGGAGCCCATTCCCCGGGCTGCTGCCGCTCCATGCCTCAAGGCTTGAACAGATAGCTGGAGTGGCCCCTTACTTTTCAGTGTTGTTGCTATTCGTGTGCTGAGAGCTCCCGAAAGCCTTGTGCCTGGCTTCTGACTCCTGACATGTACGTTAGGAAGATAGTACTTATATTAAATAATAAAAACAATAAAACAAACACACACTCCACTTGACTTCTAAAATGCCATCAAACTTGAGAAGTAGGCAGAATGGCTGATTGATAATAGGGGAAACTGGTTTTACAAACTACTTTTCATCGAGAATGGCATACTTCTTTTTTATTATAAATATGATGATGAAACCTAAAATATCCCAAATAAAAGCGAGGATGGGTTGTGATATATCTGTTCTTCCTGAGGTAGCCTGCAGTTGAAGATAGTTCTGTAAGCAGACA
>NW_016814629.1:0-14171 GCF_001698545.2 Rhinopithecus bieti
AAGTCACAGGGGATGCCATGGCTTGGCTTGGGCTCAGAGGCCTGACACTCTCCCTGCTGATCATGTCTGGCTAATCTCCCAAAGCCCAATCCCTTCTACAAAACAACAACTCCTTTCCTTCCTAGGCATGGTTAGTGCGGTCAGAATTCTTACACAAGAGCTGGGACCGTGTCCTGTAGCCTTTCTGTCCAAGCAACTTGACCTTACTGTTTTAGCCTAGCCCTCATGTCTGCATGCAGCAGCTGCCACTGCTTTAATACTGTACCACGGCCTGTAGCCTTTCTGTCCAAACAACTTGAACTACCGTTTTAGCCTAGCCCTCATGTCTGCGTGCAGCAGCTGCCACCACTTTAATACTGTTAGTGGCCCTAAAAATCACAAACTATGCTCAACTCTCTACAGTTTTCATAACTTCCAAATCTATTTTCTTCCCCCAACCATCACTCAAGGCAACCCTTATGCTGATAAAGTAACTAAAAAGCAGCCATCAAAAGGCATCAGATTCCATCGCTCAGGACAATGCTTATGCTGATAAGTTAGCTAAAAAAAGCAGCTAGCATTCCAACTTCTACCCCTCACAGTTGTTTTCCTCCTTCTCACTCTGACCTACTTCCTCACTGAAACCTCCACCTATCAATCTCTTCCCACACAAGGCAAATGGTTCTTGACCAAGGAAAATATCTCCTTCCAGCCTCACAGGCCCATTCTATTCTGTCGTCATTTCATAACCTCTTCCATCTAGGTTACAAGCCGCTAGCCTGTCTCTTAGAACCTCTCATTTCCTTTCCATCCTAGAAATCTATTCTCAAAGAAATCACTGCTCAGTGTTCCATCTGCTATTCTACTACTCCTCAGGAATTTCTCAGGCCCCCTCCCTTTCCTACACATCAAGCTCAGGGAGTTACTCCTACCCAGGACTGGCAAATTGACTTTACTCACATGCCCCGAGTCAGAAAACTAAAATATCTCTTAGTCTAGGTAGACACTTTCACTGGATGGGTAGAGGCTTTTCCCACAGGGTCTGAGAAGCCCACCGTGGTCATTTCTTCCCTTCTGTCTCGGTTTGGCCTTCATACCTCTATAGAGTCTGATAATGGACCAGCCTTTAATAGTCAAATCACCCAAGCAGTTTCTCAGGCTCTTGGGATTCAGTGAAACCTTTATATCCTTTAGCATTCTCAATCTTCAGGAAATGTAGAACGGACTAATAGTCTTTTAAAAACACACCTCACCAAGCTCAGTCACCAACGTAAAAAGGACTAGACAATACTTCTACCACTTTCCCTTCTCAGAATTCAGGCCTGTCCTTGGAATGCTAGAGGGGACAGCCCATTTAAGCTCCTGTATAGGCGCTCCTTTTTATTAGGTCCCAGTCTCATTCCAGACACCAGCCCACCTTGAACTGCACCCCAAAATCTTAGAGCCTAAAAACTCACCAACCAAGCAAGTAATTACACTGAATTCCCTTAGGCTCTCTCTAATTAGATGTCCTAGGTCCTCCCAATTCTTAGTCCTTTAATACCTGTTTTTTTTTTCCTTTTCTTATACAGACCTTGTGTCTTCCATTTAGTTTTTCAATTCATACAAAACTGCATCCAGGCCATCACCAATCATTCTATGTGACAAATGCTCCTTCTAACAACCCCACAATATCACCTTTTACCACAAGACCTTCCTTCAGCTTAATCTCTCCCACTCTAGGTTCCCACACCGCCCCAATCCCACTTGAAGCAGCCCTGAGAAACATCGCCCATTCTCTCCATACCACCCCCCAAAAATTTTCGCTGCCCTAACACTTCAACACTATTTTATTTTTCTTAATATAAGAAGGCAGGAATGTCAGGCCTCTGAGCCCAAGCCAAGCCATCGCATTCCCTGAGACTTGCACATATATGCCCAGATGGCCTGAAGTAACCGAAGAATCACAAAAGAAGTGAAAATGCCCTGCCCGCCTTAACTGATGACATTCCACCACAGAAGTGAAAATGGCCGGTCCTTGCCTTAAGTGATGACATTACCTTGTGAAATTCCTTTTCCTGGCTCATCCTGGCTCAAAAGCTCCCCCACTGAGCACCTTGTGACCCCCCACTCCTGCCCTCCAGAGAACAACCCCCCTTTGACTGTAATTTTCCTTTACCTACCCAAATCCTATAAAACAGCCACACTTCGCTCTCTTTTCGGACTCAGCCCACCTGCACCAAGGTGATTAAAAAGCTTTATTGCTCACACAAAGCCTGTTTGGTGGTCTCTGCACATGGATGCGCATGACACCACTTTGAAGGCTTTCTTGCCTCTACCAGGACAAACTCAGTTGTTTATCTCTTTTCTGAATTTTCCTGGTACTTTTACTCTGAATATAGCGCTTAATTAACTTTCTGCCTTGTACCTAGGACTAACACACTAAATTCGCAGAAGACAAAGTAAGAGAATACAATAACAGGATATAAAATTTTAACAGCCAAGTGAGAAAGAATTTATGGGTGACCTTTATTGGGCAAAAGAAAATGTTGTTAGTGTAAGATTTAGGGGTGTAGTGACCAAGGAGTAAACTAGGATGGTAGCAATGAAAGGGAAGACTCTCCAGTAACATGGGAAACATTTACACTGCATGTTTCACATGTCCGTGTGAAGAGATCACCAAACAGGCTTTGTGTGAGCAACATGGCTGTTTATTTCACCCAGATGCAGGCGGGCTGAGTCTGAAAAAGGAGTCAGCAAACGGTGGTGGGATTATCATTGTGTTTTACAGGTTTTGGGATAGGTGGTGAAGTTAAGAGCAATGTTTTGGGGACAGGGGGTAAAGCTCAACAAGTACATTCTCAAGGGTGGGGAGAATTACAAAAAAAACTTCTTAAGAGTTGGGTAGATTACAAAGTACATCGATCAGTTAGGGGGAGCAGAAACAAATCACAATGGTGGAATGTCATCGGTTAAGCTATTTTCACTTCTATGGATCTTCAGTTGCTTCAGGCCATCTGGATGTATACATGCAGGTCACTGGGGATATGATGGCTTAGCTTAGGCTCAGAGGCCTGACACTGAAGGCTTGCATTTGGGCTTTTATTAGCTTTCACAACGAGGTATCTAAACCTGGACAGTTTCACAAACACCCATTTTAAAACATTCCAGCTACCATCTCAAAACTCAGGGTCTCACTGGAAGAGAAAGTGACTCCAAGTAGAATTCCTCAGGGAGACATTCACTTCCATCATTGGCTGACCAGGAGCTTTGGACAGCCTCTACTGCACCCGCATATCCAAGGACACCACATCCACATCAGCCGACAAGTCATAAATAGCCTTGAGAATACGTGTATAGGTCAAATTTAGGTAAGCAATTAAATTCTCTTTTAAATTTTAAAATACACAAATATGGAAACACAAATATGCTTTCGCTTTAGGTAAGGCATTTGAGAGCAAAATGTATTAATACTTTGAGTCCGCCAAGCAGACACAATCTGGGTTTGACCATTCTCTGCGGGTGAAGGTGAAGGCTGACCACGGGACCGCTCTCCTTCCAAGTCCCAGCCGGGCCCTCTCACCCAGGTTCCCATCCTGCACTGCGCTGCACGTCCCCCACCGTTCAGCGCCACCTGGCCCTCCCAGCCGCGCCACCAGGCCCTCCCAGCCCCGCCGCCTCCTTCTCCTCCGCCCTGGCTCTCTCTCCGCGCTGGTATCAGCCTCGGCGTCCCACAGAGAAGGCAAGACTTGGGAAGGTAGAGAACCAGACCAGGCTTATCAGGGATTGCCGGGAGAGGGGATGCAGCCCCTCCCCAGGTCGCACCCAAGGCGCAGGCAAAGGTCACGGAGCATGCGTTGAATACCTGGGGCGGCGACCCCTCCCACGCAGACGGCTCTCAGCTGGCCTCGCACAGCGCCGCCTCCTTCCGCTGCCCAGCCGCCTCTTCCCGCCTCGCCCCGCCCCATCCCGCCCACGGGCTCCCAGTGGGCGGGACCAGAGGAGTCCCGCGCTGGGGGACTCTGTCAAGGCCGTGATCCGGGTTTTATTGCCCTAGTGGCCGAAGGGGAGCCAACATGGCAGCGGGTTTCCGGCGATGCTGCGGGGTGAGAGGGAGCCCAGCGGTGCGGTGGGGCAGGGACATGGATATTGTGTCAGAGCGGGGGACTCTGGGCCAAAAATAGGTGCGGCTGGGAGGAGTGGGAAGTCGGGCTGAGGAGGGAGCCTGCCTAGGGGTCGCCACCTGCTTTCACGCCTCCTACCACAGGAGGGAATGTAGCCTGGCGTTTCATTTTCCGTATCCTCCCGTCAGCCGACCCCGTTATAGCCGGCATCCTCTCTTTAGAATATCGTTTTTCTTTCTCTGGTAAACCCTCCAAATATTTACCCCGGGAATCCCACCTTTTTCCGAAGTGACCCGGTCTCTGTGTCAGAGCCACGGGAAAAAGGAAAATGGAGCAGCTACTCCTTGAGATACTTAATATGTTTAGTAAGCTTTTCGTTGTGTAATATGGTGGAGGACGCTTCCACGTTGCTTAGGGGGAAAAAAAAGTAAAAGAAAAAACCTACCGCAGGATTTTATGTGAACTTGTCTGTGTATTCTAGTATTGGGCCTTAACAGATTCTAAATAAGTTTGTCATTAGATGCACTTTGGTATCTTAAATATTCTTGACATGTTCACACAACTGCCATTTAGATGTCACTTAAAATTAAGTTAAAGTTATGTCTTTGACCAAAACAGCTGAGGTTTTAGAATAATCCTAAAGAATTGCTGCCCATATTTTGCTGGTGTTATTCAAGTTAATGTGCAGTGAAGGCAGAAATTGGGGATTTCAGCTATTTTTAACTCCAGCACCAGAAAAGCAGATTTCTCAACCTTCCAAGGAAGGATCTAAAAAAACCTGATAGAGAAAACGTATACCCTTTTTCTCTTCTTTAACCCATAAAACTATCACTCTTATGTTCCCTAGAAATACACAGAAGTGTTCAATTCTAGTGGTGCTATTTCGATATTTGGAATTTCATTGTTTTAGACAGAGAACCCGAGGTAATAAAACCAATGTTTATATAGCATTAGGCTTTCAAAACATTATCTTACTTTAATCGTCAGAAAATACTTAGATTAGCACCATTTTTCGGTTTTGAATGGAAGCTATAAGCAGTTTGTAACCTGTCTACAGCCATAAATATAGTTGTGGAACCTAGATTCAAATTCAGCAATTGTAACTCCAATCCCTTGCTATTTCTCTTTTCTATTTGTAAACCACCTCTCTAACTGGCTAACTTTGTTATGTAATTAACAGGTTGATGGGCATTGTATTCTGGTAATAGCAACCTTTGCACTTTGTTCTATGTAACGTGTTTTCCTGAACAGTCACATGTGAAGTGAACTTTTTCCCTGTTTAAAGTCTCTCGGTTGGCCGGACGCGGTGTCTCACGCCTGTAATCCTAGCACCTTGGGGGGACTAGGCGGGTGGATCACTTAAGGCCAGAAGTTCGAGACCAGCCTGGCCAACGTAAGGAAACCCTGTCTTTACTGAAAATACGAAAAATTAGCTGGGCATGGTAGCATACGCCTGTAATCCCAGGAGACTGAGTTTGCAATGAGCGGAGATCTCCCCACTGCATTCTAGCCTGGGTGACAGAGGGAGACTCTGTCAAAAAAAGTCTCTCAGTAGACCATTTAACCTGGTTTGAGTTCTGACTTTTGTGCATGGGATTTAAAAACGCATTTATAATAAGAGTCAGTTTTTTTGTTCTGATTTTTGCGGAATGTTTTCCTTTGTTATGGAACCTAGTGACCAACTAGGATACTAATAGAAAGATGAGTATAGCAAGGTGGTTAATAGCATGGGCTCTTGATAGTAAATGTTAGAATACTGGTTGCACTAATAGTAGAGTGACTTTGCCTAATTTAGTTGACTTTCTGAGCCTTCGTTTCTTCACATGCGAAAATGGAATAAAAGTAATAACTTAATCCTAGACTTGACCTAGGATTCAGTGAATTAACCTGTGTAATGTGACTGTAAATCAGAGTAGATTTGGTCTGTGACTACTGGACAATAAGGACCAGAGAAACTGTTTCACTTTTTTTTTTTTTTTTTTTTTTTTTTTTTTTGAGACGGAGTCTTGCTCTGTCACCCAGGCTGGAATGCAGTGGTGCAGTTTAGGCTCACTGCAACCTCCACCTCCCGGGTTCAAGCTATTCTCCTACCTCAGCCTCCCGAGTAGCTAGGACTACATACCACCACACCTGGCTTACTTTTGTATTTTTAGTAGAAATGGGGTTTCACCATGTTGGTCAGACTGGTCTCAAACCCCTGACCTTATGATCCACCCGCCTCAGCCTCCCAAAGTGCTGGGATTACGCACTTGAGCCACCCCACCTGGCAGTGTCTCACTTTCAAAATAAAATGAATGAAGTTGCAAAGAAAATGCGAGTTTTCATACTCTGTGTGTGTGTGTTTTTTAATTGTAGTATGAGTTATGTTATTTTGAAAGCGCTGTTTCAGTTACAAATATTTGATACTCTTAATTATATTGTCACCTTCCATGTAGGAAATCCTCTGTGTACGTTGAAATTGTCGTCTACAAACAGTTTCTTTTTATGGATTTTGAAAAACATAAGAATTTAAATGTAGAAACTTTAGTATATTCTTCAGCTTCTCTTTTTTCTTAGTATCTCAGCTTGTTAAAATTGCCAGATAGTTCAATTAAACTCTTTTACAGTGAAAATTGTGTTATTTTGGCTGTCCTGAAACCTTTACACAGGAACACCATTGTAGTTCCCAGTTTGGCAGCTTTAATAAATGCAAATTTTTACTTTTGTATCCATTAAGCTGTCATGAATATAAAAATGGGTTGCAAAACAATAATATATGTATATTTGATTGTTTGTTTCTTTATATGTTCCTTTGAAGAAATATGAGTATATTTCAGATCCTAAGACAAGTAATGTATTAGTAGTTTAGAACAGGGATGCCAAACGTTTTTTGAAAAGGAACGGATAGTATATGTTTTTGGCTTTGTGAACCATATAGTCTCTGTGGTAACTACTTAGATCTGCTGTGAAAGCAGCAATAGACAGCATGATGTGACTGCCATAGTATGGTGACTCCTTGCTCAGAACATTGTAAGAATGCCTGTAGACAGCAGAAAATACAGAACATGGTTTTATGCTAATTTGTTTTGTTAGAGTGGGGTATCCTAAAAAATGAGATCCTCTGAGAGGAAGGTTCCCAGAGGCATGCATGGGAGGCTCACAGGGACAGCGTATCAAAGTTGATGGACTAGGCAACTCTTGAACACAGTATGTTCACTTTCCACCTATCATTCTCCCCACCCCAACTCTCCAACCATCAGTGTCCTAGGAGCTTGTAAGATACCCAGAATAGTGGTCCTACGTCTACTAGTACCCTTGACTGTTGTCTGTTCTAAATCCTCCACTTCAGTAGTGTAAATACCACTGACTTTATTTTCATTACTTTTTAAAAACATCTCCTCTATCATAGGAGTTTATATAACTGGTAATTGACTTATTTAAATTATGATTGAAGGCATTTAAATAGTGATGACTTTAAAAACTATGAGTATGGTCAAACAAGTTGTTGTACTCACTTACAATTATGAATAGTCTCTTATCTGATTAATGTTTAACTTATCAAATTTATTTTAATAAAAGTGTTCTTTACAGGTCCTGAGAAGTATTTCTCGTTTTCATTGGAGATCACAGCATACAAAAGCCGATCGACAGCGTGAACCAGGATTAGGATTTAGTTTTGGTATATGTTCTGTTCTATCTTTTGACTTTAAACTTACACATATGAAGCTCTGTCTATGTATTTGTTTGGAGTATGTTTGTAAATAAACTTAATAATGTCTTTCAATGAGTAGGACCAGTCCACCGTCCACAGATCGTTCACAGTAACTCACACCCATTCTTCCTGATGTCATTTTCTTCCTCAGTATACTATACTATACATTAGATCTGTGTTAGTAGCATACATGCACTTATGTTCCTTCCTTTTTTTCTAAGTGTTTAGCCCAAAATCAATGAGATTTACTGATATATATGAATAGTCTTCAACTTACATATCTGAATGCCACAAATACATTTTAAAACACTTGTTAGATTACAGTGCTAGGTGCCTGGTAATAAGCTAAAGCTTGTTTTTGCTATAATATATCCAAATTGCAATTTTGGTACTATTAGGTGAAGTTCTCACTCCTGGCACCAGGGAGCCATGTGGTTGTTGTAGGGAAAAGGAATATGATTTTCCTTCCTCTGTCCTCTATAAAATGAAAACCACACTCAAAAAATTTGAAATAATAATATCTATCTTTGGCATTCTTGGCCATCTAAAGTGCTTCTTCAAAATTTTATTTTTTCTCTAAAACCATTTACTCAATTCATTTGGTCTCAGAAAATAGTTAAAGGCAGCTGAGATAACTCACAGCTAGGTACAAATAGACAATCTCAAACTCTCCAGAAGTTATGTTTTTTTATATGAGTGTTTAAAGATTTTCCCGTTTTTTTTTTTTTTTTTTTTTTCTTTTATTTTTTTTTTTTATGTATTTTTATTATTTTTTTTTTTTTAATTTTTTTTTTTTTTTTTTGTATTTTTTTTTTTTTTTGCGTTTGTTGTTTTCATCTTTGTTTTTTTTTTTTTTTTACCCTTTCTTTATAAAAAGATTTTTGTTTTTAGAGCCAGAATATTAATGAAATTTTTCTTTTTTCTTTTCTTTTAACAAAGATGGGTTTCATTGTCTCATTATGTTGCCCAGGCCGATCTTGAACTCCTGGACTCAAGCAGTTCTCCTATTTCATCCTTCCAAAGTGCTGGGATTATAGGCATGAGCCACTGCACCCAGACCAAATGAAAATTTGCTGTTTTGTTTTTTTCTTTCTGTAACCTCTAGCCAAAGACTGAATGAAATTTTTTTTTCTTTTCTTTCTCTCTTTTTTTTTTTTTTTTTGAGACAGAGTCTCACTTTGTCACCCACACTGGTGTGCAGTGACTCACTGCAACCTCTGCCTCCCAGGTTCAAGTGATTCTCCTGCCTTAACCTCCTGAGTAGCTGGGACTACAGATGTGGGTCACCTTGCCTGGCTAATTTCTGTATTTTTAGTAGGGATGGGGTTTTGCCATGTTGGCCAGGCTGGTCTCGAACTCCTGATGACAAGTGATCCACCCTCCTCTGCCTCCCAAAGTTCTGGGATTGCAGGCATAAACCAGCCTGCATGAAAATTTTCTTTTTTTTTTCTTTTTCCTTTTTCTCTTTCTGTAACCCAAGACTAAATGAAAGTTTTCAAGCAGTGTGTTTGGGAAGGTCTTCCTCTGTCACTCAGGCTGGATTGCAGTGGCTCCATCTGGGCTCATTGCAACCTCTGCCTCCTGGGTTCAAGCGATTCTCTTACCTCAGCCACCCAAGTAGCTGAGATTATAGGTGTGGGCCACCACGCCTGGCTAATTTTTATATTATTAGTAGAGATGATGTTTTGTCATGTTGGCAACGCTAGTCTCCAACTCCTGGCCTCAAGTGATCCACCCGTCTTGGCCTCCCAAAGTGGGATATGGGCATGAGCCACCGTGCCCAGCCAGGGCAGTGGATCTTACTGAGATAATTAGCATTAATTTGGTATGATTGCTTGTCACTTACAATTTCACACTCAGTAGTAAGAGCCTCGCAGGAGAAATCTATGGTGGTTCACTGAGTGACAGAGGATGAGATAGATATAATTGTTTGGGAGGGAGATTTTGAAGTTCAATACGGGTCTATTCCTTGAACTAGTTGCATCTGGTTCTTTATCTGTAAAATGAAAATATCTGTAACACAGAATTTCAATGAAGATTAAGTTATATGCTGTATTTTTAAAGCCCCTAGCGCATAGTGACTGGATCAAAGTAGTTTCTCAATAAATAATACATAATACATCCTTGTCATTTCTACTTTTTTTTTTTTTAAGAGACAGGGTTTCACTCTGTCACCCAAGTTGGAGTGCAGTGATACAGCTCACTGCAGCCTTGACTTCTGGGGCTCCATGGATTCTCCGGACTCAGCCTCCTGAGCAGTTAGGACAACAGGTCCATGTCACCACACCCAGCTGATTTTTGAAATTTTTAAATGTTTTGTAGAGACAAGATCTTGCTGTGTCACCCAGGCTGGCCCCAAACTCCTGGCCTCAAATGATTCGCCTGCCTCAGCCTCCCAAAATTCTGGGATTATAGGTGTGAGCCACCATGCCCAGACTTTCTCTACCCTCTCTCTACCTACGAGATTGATATCAACTGGCACCAATCTTAGAAGTAAAGCTGTGATATAGAGAACACTGGACTGAAACTCTATACTTCTGCTAATTCATTGTAAGACTGATACTAGAATTTCCTTACTCCATTAGTTTATCTATAAAAGGATTTGATCTTATGCTCTTCAATTCAGCACCAAAATTCTACTTTTATGTATTATTTCTCACTCCCCATATAATGATTACTATACTCTTAAACATTCTTTTCTGCATTTGCTCTCATTTTTCTTGCTTGAGATACCCTATTATCTCTTTTAAATTTTACCTAATCTTTGACATTAGATGCAACCACATTAAAACACAAGGATACCATGGATTTGAAAAGATGCAGTTAGCAGTTGGCTCCTCTCCCCAATCAAGCCACCATACTAATGTCATTAATTTTAAAACAATAATCCCTTATTTTATGTAAACAAATTGTTGAACACCATTTATTAGCATTGCAGCAGGATTTTGTTATTTATCTTTTGAAAAACCTTTCTACCACTTCTACCAGTTGCTTTGTGCTAATTTATAAACTTTGAGTTTAAAGGAGCAGTAAGCCTAGGCTTGGTGTCTCATGCTTGTAATCCCAGCACTTTAGGAGACCGAGGCAGGAGGATTGCTTGAGGCCAGGAGTTCAGGACCAGCCTGGCATCATAGTGAGACCCTGTCTCTATGAAAAAAAAAGGAAAAAGAAAAAATGAAATAGATAGGGTGAGGTGGCTCCCAGCACTTTGGGAGGCCGAGATGGGAGAATCACTTGAGCCTAGGAGTTCCAGACCAGCTTGGACAACATGGCAAAACCCTGTCCCTATAAAAATTACAAAATTAGCCAGATATGGTGGCATGTGCCTGTGGTCCCAGCTAGTTGGGAAGCTGTGCTGGGAAATCATTTGAGGCCAGGAGGTCGAGGCTACAGTGAGTCGTCGTTACACCACTGCACTCCAGCCTGAGTGACAAAATGAGACTGTCTCAAAAAGAAAAAAAAAGGTAAAATTAAAATTAAGATAATGATATTCTTATATGACACTTTGAAATAAGTTATATTGCTTTATGTCGCTGAATGTGTTTCATCTATTTCGTTAGATTGATTCTTGTCATCAGGGAGATGTCTTGCATATTAGTTTCCCTTCAGTGTTAATAAACATTTGATAAATTGGCTTAGGAACTAATAACAAGGTAAACATTTTTTATATCCCCAATTGGAAAAGAAAAACTCACTTGAGCTCTACAGGTTAATATCTGTTACTCACTTGTAAAAGTTAGAAATCTCACCTATTTCCTTTAGCATTTGTATTGACATAGATTTATTTATATTGTGTAGTGAACTCTTGATTAGTCGAAAAATGCACTGTAGTCTGACTTTCAGATTAATCAAGGATTTAAGTCCCCACAGTAAATACACATTTCTACATACTGACTTCATAGGACATTTTTCCTTAACTTGTTATCCAGTTTTAACCTTTTCTAAATAACTTTCCCTTAGAGTTGACTGAACAGCAGAAAGAATTTCAAGCTACTGCTCGTAAATTTGCCAGAGAGGAAATCATCCCAGTGGCTGCAGAATATGATAAAACTGGTGAAGTAGGTGTATACATTTTAAAGAAGGAAAAAGCTTTTACATTTTTTACAAGATTATGTAATGAAACTATTTGGATATCAAAATATATTTTAATTCAGTTCTTTTCTTTTTCTTCTAGTATCCGATGCCCCTAATTAGAAGAGCCTGGGAACTTGGTTTAATGAATCCGCACATTCCAGAGAATTGTGGTAAGCTTTCTTTATATTTTCACTACTGGAATGCATATGAGTAAGAAAAATTGTGGAACTCTACTCAGTCATTTTTTTCAAATATTTCTTGCCATTAAATGACTTTCTAGCTTTGTCATCCTGCTCAGACTACAGTGTTTGCCCACTTTTGGAAGCTTGTACTCTATACTTAGATGCATTTTTCCTTCTTCTAAATGGTTCCAACCTTAATTTGCACTTAAACCTCAGTAACTTCTGTTTCTAGAGTTGGTCAATTTGTTGCATTTTATTCCCATCTTCTATATTACATTTTATTGAGTCTTTTTTGTGAACTATCATTCTTTTCCTCAGACCCAGTTTGAGTTGAATTGAGTTTTAACACAATCAAGTTAGAACAGGAATATAGGTTCAAATTACAAATAGTAAAATAATTTTTTGAAAATTTTAGAACTTACTTTAGAAAAGTATAATTTCTTCTTGTGCCAGCCAGAACACGTGTTGATATTATATTGCAAATTTCCTTTTAAAACAAATTTTAGTCATATTGAAAGCAATTAAAATAGTTTACCTTTATTTCTATTGTGATATACTACATATTATAATGTGTTAAAACATTTTGATACTGTAGGAGGTCTTGGACTTGGAACTTTTGATTGTTGTTTAATAACTGAAGAATTGGCTTATGGATGTACAGGGGTTCAGACTGCTATTGAAGGAAATTCTTTGGGGGTAAGTGACTTAGAAAATTAACTACCTAACTGTAAGCTCTTGTTAATGAGATAGTTACTCCTGAAGAAGCTGGATTTTTAGAAGAAAAAAGCAGAGTCAGTTACTACTAGGTAAGGTTAGTGGGTAAACACAGTTTTCTTTAAAGAGGAACACAAGATTCAGCATTGAAGCCTGGAGTTCTGATTTCAAGGCTTGATCACTCTGACCTTGTGGTCTCTAGTACTTGGACTTCTGACAGTCCTTCTGAGGAAACTGTATACTTTGGCTGCAGCGTCAGTGGCAATTCTTAGGTAAAGCCAAGGGCTAAATTCAGCATTCAGGAACAGGATTGGGATGGCTTGCTGCCACTACTGGCAGTACTGAAATTTAGCAAGCAATTTTTTTTTTATTATTATACTTTAAGTTCTAGGGTACATGTGCACAACATGCAGTTTTGTTACACATGTATGTATATATGTGCCATGTTTGTGTGCTGCACCCATTAACTCATCATTTACGTTAGGTATATATCCTAATGCTATCCCTACCCCCTGCCACCACCCCACGACAGGCCCTGGTGTGTGATGTTCCCCACCCTGTATACAAGTGTTGTCATTGTTCAATTCCCACCTACAAGTGAGAACATGCAGCGTTTGGTGTTCTGTCCTTGCGATAGTTTGCTCAGAATGATGGTTTCCAGCTTCATCCATGTCCCTGCAAAGGACACAAACTCATCCTTTTTTATGGCTGCATAGTATTCCATGGTGTATATGTGCCACATTTTCTTAATCCAGTCTATCATTGATGGACATTTGGGTTGGTTCCAAGTCTTTGCTACTGTGATTAGTGCCGTGATAAACATACATGTGCATGTGTCTTTATAGTAGCATGATTTATAATCCTTTGGGTATATACCCAGTAATGGAATGGCTGGGTCAAATGGTATTTCTAGTTCTAGATCTTTGAAGAATCACCACACTATCTTCCACAATGGTTGAACTAGTTTACAGTCCCACCAACAGTGTAAAAGTGTTCCTATTTCTCCACATCCTCTCCAGCACCTGTTGTTTCCTGACTTTTTAATGATTGCCATTCTAACTGCTGTGAGATGGTATCTCGTTGTGGTTTTGATTTTCATTTCTCTAACGACCAGTGATGATGACCATTTTTTCATGTGTCTGTTGACTGCATAAATGTCTTCTTCTGAGAAATGTCTGTATATATACTTTGCCCAATTTTTGATGGCATTGTTTGATTTTTTTTCTTGTAAATTTGTTTAAGTTCTTTGTAGCTTCGGGATGTTAGCCCTTTGTCAGATGGGTAGATTGCAAAAATTTTCTCCCATTCTGTAGGTTGCCTGTTCACTCTGATGATAATTTCTTTTGCTGTGCAGAAGCTCTTTAGTTTAATTAGATCCCATTTGTCAATGTTGGCTTTTGTTGCCATTGCTTTTGGTGTTTTAGTCAT